>NW_027202270.1:118284782-118757282 GCF_024711535.1 Dipodomys merriami | reverse complement strand
AAGTTATTGCTGATAGCTAATAGTAATAACATCAGCATTTAAGTGTCAGTTCTGGCCCATGGACAACATCTGTCAGTTTTTACATATATTGTTTCATGATTCCAAGTTTATGATAGGACTTCATTCTGAATAGACACGTGATTTTTCCTAAATATCACAATACTTTTCTTAAGTGTTGACATCAGTGTTGAAAGAGAGAAAAAATTGGATGAGAACTAATTTGATAAGACTTCAAGAATATCCATTTCTGAAATAACAGGAAAAATAAACCTTGAAAATTCATGAAGCATCATTACAAAACTAGGCTTACTTTTAAGATACCCTGCTGAGCACACATTAATTTCTTTCCTAGAAGTTACCATGTCAAATTTTATGTAAATATCTCACCTCCAAGATACAAGATACAAGACAAAGCCCCAATGCACTTGTGATAAGAGAAAGCTCTTGCTGTATTGGCTTGCTTTTTCTCTGTTATTAGATTGCATGATTTCCACAGAGGACACATATGGAATCAATTCCTTTCTATGCTTGAGAATAACTAACATAACATTTTCTGGTAAAACCTCATCACTGTTTTTATCTTTTGAGCCATTACTAAGATGGAAATACTTGCAAATCCACCAGTGAATATGAAATATGAGAAACAGAAAAGGAACAGCTACTAGGATATCAAGCACAACACCAGTGCAATCATTGGCAGGTTGTAGCTCACCTTATTTAGGCTGAGAATGAATCAATGGCATGACACTTCTCCAAATGTCTCACACATAGTTGATTTCTGTAGTCTACTTCTCTTAAAATAACCCTCCTTTCCTCCATATAACCCTCTCTGCTACAATCTATGTGAGTATATATATATATATATATATATATATGTATATATAATTTTTTCCTCTATCAACTGACATCTTTTATATTTCATAAACAATCGTTTTAATGACCATGTTATTATTTTGTGTATACAAAAATTTACAAATTATATTGTCTTATTTTACATTTACATTTAATAATGCATTTATTTTTCAAACCATTTTCATTTTATTTTAAAAGCAAATTACATAAAAACCAATTATAGCATAGAGAATCTAACCTTTTGTGAAAGAAAGTTTCACCTTCAATGCATTGATTTCTGGTGTGTGTGTGTGTGTGTGTGTGTGTGTGTGTGTGTGTGTGTGTGTGTGTGTGTGTCTGTCTGTGTGTCTGTCTGTCTGTGTGTCTGTCGTTCTGTCTGTCTGTCTGTCTGTCTGTGTGTCTGTGCCAGATCTAGGCTCTATACTTGGGGCCTAGGCACTATCACTTAGTATCTTTTGCTCAAAACTGGCTCTATACAACTTGAGCCATAGTTCCACTTCTGGCTTTTTCTGGTTAATTGTGTATAAAAGTCTCACAAACTTTCCTGCCTGCCCTTGATTTCCAGATCTCAACCTCCTCAGTTCCTAGATTACAAGGAGGTCTGAGCCATCAGCACCCTTCCTAGTCTATGTTTTGTAATGGTACTTTTTGAGTCTTACCACACAATGTAAACAAAACAATTAATGGGTATAGATTCATACTATTCACATTTATGCTTTTAGAGATCCTAAAATGTAGGAAAAATGAGATGAAGTGAGAATCATTTAATTTGTAATGGTTATTTTTCACTTCACTTAAAGTGAAATTAAAGCTCATTGAGGGTAAACCTGTTTATTGCTCACTCATGCATCTTGGCAGAACATTGGTCAGCTTATGCATTCAATGTATGTTTAAGGTAATTTGAAGGGATGGGTTAGATTGAGATAGATTGGGGGATGGTAGAGTGAGATTGATCACCATTCGCGGTACTCACAAATTGACGTGCTGAATTGAAACACATAAATTAAAAATAAATACCTAACAAATAAAATTCAAAAGTCAACAAAATCTCAACACAGACACAGATTTAGAGTGATATGGAAAGAAGACATACCTGAATAAGCAAGAGCTTTTCAATTTGAAAATCTTTTGACTTGATAAATCTCTCACATTGGCTATGTGATGTGGCATACATGTCGAAAGTTTCAAATCTTTGAAATTGGGAAGAAAAGTATCAACATACTTTTATGAGTTTGGACTAGCAGAGTATGAATTCTGCTTCATTTCAGGAGTACCTACCCTCATTACTTTCTTTGCAGTGCTTCTCTAGAACTGAGATTAGAATTCTTCTGACAAACTTTAAAGTCTTCACCATAATAGAATAAAATCCCTCAGAAATCACATCTCTTCAGATTTCTATTCTCTATTCCATTCTACTGGTTGGAACTTTGAAGGATAGTGGTGAGAGGAAAAGGGCTAAGATGTATGACATATGAACAAAGGAAAAAATAACATCTGTCTTCTGCAATTTGAAACAGAAATTAAGGTTCTATTATTTTGGTAAATTGGAAGGTTGTGATGTTTAGAACATGGACGGAATTCCCCAGATCTCTGGCAAACAAGTATTAGTGTCATGCTACAATCAGTTCTTCAAAAGACAAAAAGAGGAAAGGAATGTAACTCTTTACCTTGTAACAGTTATCATGTACCTGGATGATTATAACAGCCCAGAGAGAAGGAGGCTGATTTGCCTGTCAAGGTTGAATTATACCTGTAATCCCAGCAATGGGGAAGGAGAAGCAAAAGAACACTGAGTTCAGTGCCAGCATGGGTAGAATGATTCTTTCATCATCTTCATCACCACCGTCATCATCATCATCATCATCATCATCAATAAACAAAGGTATCTGAGTCTTGTCTTCCATAGAGCCAGTAATAAAGAATTGGACTGATTGTTTTCATCTAATTAAACTCTATTTTTAGCTTCCACAAAGCACAGGAGTTCTTGACAACTCATGCCACCCAAAGAAAGATTCAGGAACGGATCACACATGTAAAACAATTTTCAAGTTTTCATATCTAATAAATTTTTATTTTCTTGCTGTCCACAACACATAAATCTTAAGTACAAGTTTGCCTAACCAAAACCTACCATGTATGATCTGAAGATTTGTGTCAATATGCTTGAAAGTGATAGAGAGGGTAAGCAATATTTATGTCACTTTTATTTTCCAAATGATAGCTACTTCTGGAACTAAGGAGAAAGATATCACTGGTATAATGAGCAGTAAACAAGTAAAGAAGCTCCAGTAATCAAGTCAAAGCAGTTGGATAGCTTTGAAATTATAACAAAAATGCTTACAAGTCATGCATAGAGACTGTGAATTTAGTACAGTCTCTTGGAAAATTAAAAGGACGATAAAGTTACACAATTTTTACTTGAATTTTGAAATTCGAAAATGTGGAAAACACTGCTAGGAATCTCAAGAGACTAGTTGTCAGGCTTGAAGCTTTCAGTGAATTGGATAGATGGCAGTATTGTCTGATCATGTCTTGACAGCTACGATATAGACTTTTAAAATAATTCACCAGCTTGTGCATAATTCTGCATTTGTGTTTAAAACATGCCCTCTTATAAATTGTGTCCCATAAATGTGTTTATTTGCAGTGACTATTACCTTATTTCATTGTTTTGCCAATATTTAATTCTGTCTCACAAATATTTTGAAAAGCTTTTGTTGATTTTCTAAACTGCTTTTGTAGTTCTCAATTCATGGTGGTCTAAAAATCCAAACCATCAGTTCCAAGTTCCTGGCTTTGTTTTCCCCCAACATGTTAGACTGTGAATATTCTCATGATGTCAGAAAATAGATTGAAATCATGTCTTCTACCAACATAAGCTCCTTGAAATAGGAGAAGTTTGAATTAAAAAAAGAAAAATTGTAACTTTTCCATAGCTTTTTCCTTTAATTTTTTTTCTCTAACTCATAAAACCATGAACCAATTTGAATGTTTAGCTTCCCTTCTGGCTTGATTTCCTTCATGCCAAGTGATGCCCAAGGGAATACTTCACCTGGTGCTATAATGGGAAACTTGGCAGAACTTAATACATCGCTGCAACGGTTTTCTCAATTTTAGACTTTTTTTCTTGTGTCTTTTGGACATATTTCAGATGGTCTTGACCATTAAGTCTCTGTAAATGAATATCCTTTGGAAAGTTACTTTAAAAAATATCCTTGTACAGCAATTTAATAGCCTCATTTTAGCCTCTATTATCAAGATAGACCAAATTACTGGTTATTTAGTGGATAAAGATGTTATATAGAGATGAGGTCGGATGAGATTACTTCATATCAATATGCTAGTCAAAACAAACAATTACATTCTCCATTCTTTGTCTGAATGTTAGCACAATTTTTGAAAGAGTAGATTAACATAGTTTTTGATGTTCTGTTTCTGGACAAAACAATTTAAGGAAATGACCACAACTTGAAGCTTTTATTATCTAAATAAATAAAAATAAATTAAATAACTAAATAATAAAATAAATAATACTGAGTTTTAGTCTTGGTCTTTTTTTAATGTCGTTTGTTTAATTGTACCATTGCTATATTCTGCCTTTATATCTTATTTATTTGCTCATTTATACAGCAATTATTTTGAGGAACTATTATGTACCAGAAAACATCCACATCCCAGGGATAAGGGAGAACAAACAAATAATAAAAGGATAAGTAAATAGATTGGAACAAAGATCAAGAGAAAAATTGTGCAACTATCAGAGAGAACAACAAATTCAGACTTGATACGAAAAAAGTTTTGCTGTGGGAAGTGTCAGATGCATTTACTTTTTAATGTTTTAGGGACATTTAGGGCAAGTTGAGGTTGCTTAGTAGAGGGAATCATATAATTACATGTAGGACCTGTGGTAAAATGAGTAGTTGATCAACAGGAAGGAGAAGTATGGCCCCAACTTTTTCCCTATGCTCTTTCAACTGTCAGTCAATTTATTTTGGCCACTAGTATAGTCAGTAACTAATCGTACAAATGCTAAGTGTCCTTAAAGTGCCCTTGAAATTGGATGAAACAGTATACAAGTGGTTCTTTTTTAAAACTGCCTGTGACTATTTTCTTCATTTGAGAAGGTAGAAGGAGTCAGCAAATTCCTTTAGATGGAAAAAAAATCATCTTACTGGGTAGGAAGAGACTGCTGGGTTATTGAAAGGAAAGGCTAAATTTTCAATATTCTTTTAAACTTTTAGGACCATGTAACTGTAGTAAAAATGTGTTTTATTTAAACCACATTGGAAAATTAAGGATAGTCTACAATAGGAGTGATATATACCACATTTTCTTGATCCATTCATCCACTGAGAAGTATCTGGGTTGATTCCATATCTTAGCTATTGTAAATAATGCGGCAATGAACATAGTTGTGCTTGTGGCTTTAGCACAAGCTGGCTTGTGGTCATTTGGGTAAATGCCCAAGAGTGGGACTGTTGAGTCACAAAGGAGCTCTATGTTTAGTCTTTTGCTTGCATCAAAGAAAATTATATTGTCCCATTCATAAGGAAGTGGAAGGACTTGGGAAAAAGTCCTTGGCAAAATAAACCAGACCCCAAACACACAGGCTGTATGGTTTCCCTCATTTATAATAACAAGAATATGTCTATAAATCTACAAGTTAATCCAATGGGTAGCAAAAAAGCAAAGAATTATATTTGGTCATGATTAATTAAACAGCACTCTTAAGTATTTGCACACTGAGAACAAACGAGGATATTTTTAGGAGAGGATCACAGGGGTTCAATAGCTAGGGGCACATGACCATATAAAATGATGCTTATTGAAATGAACTCCAAAAATGAGAACAAGAGGGTTTCTTTTTATTGTACTGTTTGCAGTTATTTCTTTTTTTCTTTCTGTTTTCCCCTTCAGTTTATTCCCTGGTGTCACTGCTTTCGATTACTGTACCTTTTATCTGGTCTATAAGGGAAGGGAAATCAAAGAAATGGTGAAACAAAGGACGAGCCAGTTATACATTGATATGCTATAGACACTATGCTAGAAATGAACTTAACAACTTGGGGGTAAAAGTAGGGGAGGGAAGTGGGAGAAAATAAGGAGAGGAGTAACAGTGTTCAAAAAGAAACATACTCATTACAATACTTATGCAAGTAACCCCTCCATACTTCCCCTTTACAATAAAATGTGTTAAAAATACAGGAGTGATAGGATGTTAAATGCTTACATATAACTCCTCTCTGTAGGAGAATTGGAAAGTATGGGCATTCAAGAGCAAAGACTGAACTATGTGGATAGAGGGATCATGACGCTCCAGAATTGCTATTGTTTAGTTAAATCTATTTTGATTTTGTGATTCCACATCTTTATGTCTATAAGCCCAATACAAACTGTTTAACACACAAATGTATTGTTTTTGGCTTTTTGTTCTGTTTTGTTTTGTTTTGTGTCAGCCCTGGGGCTTGAACTCAAGGCCTTGGTACTCTCTCTGAAATTTGTACTCAAGGGTAGTACTCTAACAGTTTGAGCCGCAGCTCCATTTCTGTTTTTTTTTTTTTTTTTTTTATATATAGTTAATTAGCGATATGCGTCTCTTGGATTTTCCTACCAAGTCTGGCTCTGAACTATGATTCTCAGATTTCAGCCTCCCTAATAGCTAGAATTCCTAGTGTGAGCCATCCTTGCCCTAGCAAGACTATCACTATTTGTGTGTGTGTGTGTGTGTGTGTGTGTGTGTGTGTGTGTGTGTGTGTGAACATATGTTGGTATTGGATCTTGCACTCAGGGCCTGGGTGGTGTATCTTAGGGTGTTTTATTTCTTTTTTTTTTTTTTTTTTTCTCTCAGACCTAGCACTCTACCACATAGGCTACAGGTCCACTTCTTGCATTATATTTGAATTACATTTGAGTAAAATAAAGAGTAGCTGATTACGTAGATAGTCTAGTGTGGACAAGAGCAAAGAGAAAATAAGAAATCAGAGTATCGGGTGTCATTCCATAGGAGACAGGGGACTGTTGCAAGGATAAATATAAAAGGATAGCAAGATCACAAGCTAATAGGTACTTGTCCCACTACAACTTAAGAAACGTAATAGAGTTGGGCATGGTGGCTTCATGTAATCCAAGCTATTTATGAAGGTAGTATGGGAAGAATATGGTTCCAGGCTAATCTGGGCAGAAAAATCCACAGGACACTATCTCAACCTATAGCTTGACACAGTGGCACCTGCTTGTCACCCCAACCTTTGTGAGAAGCTAAAACTGAATCAACTTCAGTTTCAGACCAGCTAAAGCAGAAAAATCTGCAATATGTTGTGTCCAAAGGATAGTTGGATGTGGTGGCATGAATTTATAATCCCAGCCATGAGGAGAATCCAAAAATAAGCAAATCAGGACTCATTTTTAGGCCTAACCTGAAAGGGATTCCTTATTCTCAGAGTAACTAGTGAACTGCAGGGCAGCCCATAGCTCAAGGGTGTAGAATGCCAGAGTAGCAAGTGTGAGACTCTGGATTCAAATCCTATTACTGATCCTCTGTCTCACCACTAAAAACATATAGTCCAGTTTTCATACTTCTAAATCAACCATATAGGTGCCAACTTCTAATAGTTTCTGTTAAACAGAGCACTAGAACTTTTTTTGTTGTTGTTGGTCGTGAGGCTTGAACTCTGGGCCTGGGTGCTGTCCTTCAGCTCTTCAGCACAAAGAGTGAGCTCTACCACTTGAACCACTTCTGGTTTTCTGGTGGTTAATTGGAGATAAGAATCTCACAGACTTTCCTGCCTGGGCTGGCTTTGAACTGCGATTCTGAGATCTCAGTCTCCTAAATAGCTAGTATTACAGACATGAGCCACTGGCAACCGGCTTAATCTGGATTTTTGTTTAACTTTACCTTTAGGTAGTTGTACAAAAGAGTTGCCATTTATTATCAGAGCAGTTCATCAATATAATTTGTCTTGATCAATGCCACCCTTTCCAACATTCTCACTCATCATTCCTCAACCCACTCTTTCCCTCACTCTTCTGAATTTTGTAGGATATATATTGGATTCTTGACTGCATCCCCACCACAATTCACCCCCCACACCATTCATTACTTTCACTTGTCCAACCCTTTCCCTTTGACCCCATCCAACCCCACCCCTTTTGAATACCAATTTCCTGGTGTCCAACTTTGCTGACCTTTGATTTTGCTTTTGTAAGAAATTACACTATTTGAATTTACCATAATTTAGTTAATACATTTGTATACACTTGCATGCCATCCACCAACAAATTTATTTGTTTGTAAAGTAAATCTAGCTTCCACATTTAAGGGAAAACATGCATTCTTTGTTTCTCTGAGTCTGACCTATTTCACTTAGTATAATTTTTTCCAGGTCCTTTCACTTCTTTACAAATGTTACAATGGCATTCTTTCTAATAGATGAGTAAAATTCAATTGTGTATGCATAGCACATTTCTTGATCCATTCGTCCATCAAGGAGTATCTGGGCTGATTCCATACCTTAGCTATGGTGAGTAGGGCTGCAATAAACATTATTTGTGCTGGTGGTTTTATCGTATCCTAATTTGTAATCTTTTGGATAGATCTCAGAAGTGAAATTGTTTGATCATAGTATAACTTTTGTTTAATTTCCCAAGGAAATCCTCCTCACCAGCATCTGTTATTGCTTGTTTGCTAAGTAATGGCCATTCTAACTGGGTTGAAGTGGAATCTCAATGTTATTTTCATTTGCATTTCCTTATAATCTCAAATTTTTAATATCCACTGTCAAATTCTTCCATATTGTCAGATTGAAATTATTTTAAGGTACTTATATATTTTTCTTAGACTTATATTCAAAACATCTTGATAAATAGCAGGAAAAGTTAGCTAAGGATTTTAATGAACTACAAATCTTAATGAATGAAAAATTGGTGGCATTTTAAACACTGTATTTCATTCTTGTAGATACAAATATAGTTTTCCTTCTTTAAAAATATCTTTGATCAGCTGGGCACTGGTGGCTCATTCTTGTAATCCTAGCTACTAAAGAGGCTGAGATCTGAGGATGCTGGTTCAAAGTCTACTTGGGCAGGGAAGGCCCTGAGACTCTCATCTCCAATAAGCCACTCAGAAAATTGGAAGTGGCACTGTGATAGAACACTAGCCTTGAGCTGAAGAGCTGAGGGACAGTGCCCAGGCCCAGAGTTTAAGCCCCAGGACTGACAAAAACAAACAAACAACAACAACAAAAAACCTTTGATCAGCCATTTCCTATATTTGCTGAAATCAACTGAGAAGTACTATTGATTTTTCAAATATTAAATTCCTAGAAGTAGTTTTCATTAAACACTACAAGTACACAATAAAACCCCTAAATATAAAAAAATCCTAATGTTAGTGGAAAGTGTTAAATTTTTAAATTATTGAAATGCAAAATTTGTTTTTTGTTCCTTCATAATGGTTACCCTTTTAATATTTCATTTACTATTTCGTTCCATTTGGTCCATAAAAACATCCAAGTCTTTTCCTGTTTTGTTGTCATTGTTGGCAGTCATGGGGCTTGAACTCAGAACCTGGGCACTATCCCTGAGGTTTTTCACTCAAGTCTAGTGCTCTACGACTTTGAGCCATAGCTTCACTTCCAGTTTTCTGGTGGTTCATTAGAGTTAAGGATCTCACAGACTTTCCTGCCCAGGCTGGCTTTGAACCACAAACCTCATATCCCAGCCTCCTGAGTTGCTCGGGTGACAGGGGTGAGCCACCAGCATCCAGCATCAGGTTTTTTTTCACTATAGTTAGTCTTTTTTTTCAACTTTATCTTTAGCATACTAATGCTTAGCATGAACATAAAGCAACTCTCAGTGAGTCTCTAGGATGACTTTTAAAGTTTTAAATAAAACCAAAGTCTGTTTTCAGTTAATGCCAAAAATAAACTCATGAAGTGATTTTGTTTTTATTAGATTCTAAAGCTCTTCAATCTTCACCCCTTGCGAAATGAAAATGGTAGATCAAAGCTAAATGGTCAGAGTCATTTTAATTTTAAGAGCATACAATAAAAGCAATTGGCCTCCAGTTCACACAATTTGGGTACCATTATATTGTTTGGAAGATGCTACTACACCAATTACCCAGAGACACATTTAAGAATGAGAGAGATGCTTTCAAACTCACCACCCAGCTATCTACATGAATTTGAAAATCTCAAACAACTATCCAGCCTTAAAAGCAATTCAGCTGGATTTCCTCAGAACTCCTTAGATGTGTAGCTTTCACAGCAAAATTGTGTATAATAAAGTAATATGTAGGAAGGGAAAATAAGAGAAGATGCCATCACATCCACTATCATGCTATCAAATTATTGTGTATCTATGTTTTTCCTAAGGGTTTCTAAGAAAACTTCTCAGCCTTGAATAGCCGTTGGCCTCTTTAGTTCAGCCTTGAATTGTATTTGCTTGAAAAATGGAGTGAGGAAACAGCAAAAAGCGTAACTAATGAAATTGCTATGGTCACAAAATGTTAACTCATTTGATTTTCCTGAAATTCCGGACACAAAGCAATTCCACACACATTGCTAGATGTAATCCATGGCTTGTATTAGACATGTCACTTGGCTGAAGCTTTTTGACAATAATACATATGTGTACAATATAGTGCTGCCCCTCTAGGGTAGAGGATTTCATTGTATGATGCACAGCCTGAGGACTCTTGCATTGAACTTGAAAAGCATTGGCTTGTCAAAGCGTCTGCTACACTCTGCAAATGTCAAGGATCTAAATTTTATTTTCTCTGCATTCTCCTTAGATGTATGTTTTTCTCATACTTTCATCATGGTGGTCATTGAGAGAGCAACGTGTCTCTAATTTAAATGAAAAATAAGGCATTAAATTGAAGAGGAAAAATAATACTCTGAAAGCCATTCACTGATCCCTAGTGAATACAACATGGGTCCACAACTCACAACAGAAATTTGGAGACTCAGTTATAAATGGCAAGTTCCAAAGGCCATAAGAAAACAAAGTGCCTCTTTATTTTATGCATCTCCCTTTTCAGTTTGATTTCTTATAAAATATACTTTTATTGAAATATTCTCTACCCTAATGTTGTGCTAGGTTCAATGGAGAAATCAAAGCCATGTAAAATATTGTTATATACACCAAGAAAGTATATGTCCAACTAATCACAGTACAAAGCTAGAAAAATAAGAAGAGCTCTATGTAAATAGAATATCTGAACATAGCTATGGGCATGTGTGCCTAGCACACTTAATAATACATTCTTTTTATCTTTCTGTACATTGAAGTTAGTATATATTTACATGAGTTAAAGGACATTTTTAATCACCTATAACACTTTCAACAATGAATTATAGATAAAATTATTTGACTTTTCTGCCAAAGTAAGTGTGAAGTAATAAGCATTTCTATCCATTAATAGTTATAAACCTAGGATTAAAACAAGAATGAGTATGTCCCTCATAAACTTTTCCTTCTTCCATACTGTTTGCATCAAAAAACATAGTATTCTGTTCGGTAGAATCATGAAGTATAAATGCATCTACAATGGACTGGTCAGAAAACTTCATTGGAATCCTAAAGTCTTTATTTTCTTGTAGGACTAAAAAGCAACAATCTACAAACTGAAAACAGAGCAGAACTAGTTCCAGAGAAAAAAACTCCACTCAAATTCCTTGAACAGTTACCAGTTCTCATTTGTGACATTTTTTGAAATGTCAGAAGAATTCTGACATTTGTCCCATTATATGGGCAAAGTCAAACCTGATTCCTGTCTTCCTTGTGAATGCTGTAAAGAAACTGTCTTATGGATGCACTCAATTATGCAAATACAGATTGCAAGTAAAGAGGGTCAAAAGCACTTTACCCCATACTTTCTTATCCCAATTACACTCATTAGAAAACAAACTACTTTTATTTAAGGATCACCAGGTGTAATAATGTCTGACATGTCCATTAGAGGATATAGTAGTCACTCAGTAAATGTATGGGAAACAATTAGCAGGAATACAATTGGGATTCTGTAGTTCTGGTTGATTATGTAACTTAAATAGATAATTTATGATTGTGTTAAACAATTATAACCAGCAGAAGTTTGTTTGCTTTAGAAATAAAGGTTAGATACAAAGTGGGAAAAGAGAAATTGACTGCCAGAGGAATTTTGATTAACTAGGAAGATGAAGGAGGTTGACGACAATCAAAATAGATAATTTGCAACTATGAAAATATAAAAATGAAATCTGTTGGAATTGTTCTGGAAAATCGGAGAGGAGGCAGGACGAATAAAGAAGTGAGATTGAGTGATATACATTGTAAATGTGTAGAAATGTAAAAATGAACGAAATCCTTTCCCTGTGTAACTAATATAAGCTAATAAAAACATAAATAAAGAATAGTCATTTCCTTAAAAATCATAAAGGAGAGCTAATATACCCATTCAGAATGATGAACTTCATGGAGTTTGTAAATTTAAGCTTTAGCCCAAAAACCAAATGATGTTTCAACCTGATTGGATTCTTCCAAAATGTACTAAGCTAGTCAGTTTTGAATGCTTCTTTAGCAATGGCTTATCCATGAAATATTTCAGTTACTCCCAATGAAACTTTGTGGAGGATTTTTATGCAATTAGTTTCAGTGAAGAGAAAGTTGAACTGGAGAAGAAGATGTCTGCATTCTAGCTTCAGTGATATTGTTAGCTAATTTCTGTGAACACTGAGAAACACTAACCTATCTTTGTCTAGGTTGTTAACTCTCAATCACCTACTTGTCCAGAGAACTTAGGTTTTCATTGCCCTTATTCTTGTACTATAACTATATTTTAATAATTCTAATATCTATTATATGAAAAACCATTTCTTAATGAGAAGGTTGAGTTATTCTTTATATTTCTGAGGTCTCTTTTAGCTTTACATGTCAAAGAGAGTCAAGTCAGTGTGTTTATTTCCACATGGAATACAGGGAAAATATACCTTGCAGTAGAAATTGTTGGTAGCTCACTAGTCAAAGAATCTGCTACTTTTTCAGCACCTGCCTTATCCTATTAATGATACACAAATATTGAACTGAAATTTTGATGTATAGCCTAGATTTCTCAACCTTTGGTTACAGAGCTGAACATTAGTACATGAACTACAGTTTCTATCTGAAATAATAGAATCACTGGGGGGATGTGAGTTAATTAGAATAGTGTTTTAAAAAAACTTGGGCAGTAGCCCATTAAATGTCATTAAATGCTTTGGCAAACAAGATTGTAGAAAAAAAATGTTCGTTTTGGGGAAAAAAATGTTCACATGATCTTGTTATGGGGTACTGAGTACCTCCTGCCACCAAAGCACAACCACCAGTGATTGTTTCTGTGAGTGTTTAGAGGTTAAAGGTATTTAATACAGAAATACAGAGCAGTCTGAGTTTTCCCATTTCAATAGTAAGAAAACATTCGCCAGACTGCTCAAAGAAAATTGCTAAACACGCATGATATGGCAGCTCATACACATGATTTTGTGAGTCTATATAGGCTTTATCAAACCTTTATGCTTTTTATTTTCAATTTGAATGATTTTCCAGGCAGTTTAATTATAATGAAGTTATTGGTATTGTGAATTAATTAGCAAATTTTCATGTATGTCTATAAGTGAGCCAAACAAAGAAAATGTTTAACTACATATAAGTAGGATATTTTATTTAAATATACAGAAAAAAGGAAAACAAATCTTAATGATTTGAGCACAAGAATTTTTCCTCTTACTAGTAATTATTGCCTAACTTGACAGGCCAGCAAATGGTTATTGGAAAACATTTGTGAAAATACAGTGTCACTTTACCACTGCTGGCCTGTAACTGCCCGCATGAATAGTCAGCACTCTTTATCAATGATTTTGCTTATGTCTCTGTTCTGATGAGGAGATGCAAAGCTCTGGATACCCAATTCTGGGAAAAGAGCAGCTAAATGATCAGTTGGATTAGTTCAAATCCCACAGGACCATACCACATTTAAATGATTGATATTGATTCAAGAAATATACCTCAAATGAGCTGGTACAGCAGACACAAAATTAATCTCTGTTGAGATGTGAGTGGAGTCAACAAGAGGGAAGCCAGCCAAAGGCTTCTCTAATGACAGCAGTATCAGGAAGATCCATGATAATTTTTAATATTTGCTGCAATAATTAACAACAGAAGTTTATGTCAGGAGACTGGAAAACAGAAGCATTTGTGGAAACAGGTTGCACGGAACAGATGTAGGGAAAGCCAAGGGAAGGCATTCAAATTTGAGAGACTTATCTGACTGTGAAAAGTCTGAAAGTCTTAAAAGTAACACAGCAGAGAATCTGTACTACCTCCTTCAATTTTTCATTTGCTTGATTTTATGTTCAACAAACTGCTTGCTTTTTTGGCATTTTTTTAATCCCCAAAAGAAGTACGTGAAAGTTGTGCCAGTGGAAAAAATAGGTTTCAACCAGTTATTAAAGAAGGGATAAGCTACTTAAAATCAGAAAGATAAATAAATATAGGTGAACAGTAGGAAACAATATAATAGAAAAATTATAACAATTATTACAGAGGCTACCTCCACATTTCTGGATAAGCTTCTGTTAACTCAGAAGCAGAAAAGCAAGTATGTTTATCGTACCTCTTGCTCTTCTTTCTATGGATCATCAATATTTTTTTAAATGTAATTTTGTGGCCTAAAGTAATGGAAAATAAGGAGAAGCTGCAGAACTTCAAGAAATAGGGCCAAAACACATGATTTGACCTTGTGCTACCACAAGGGGACAGGCTAGAACAAGACTCCAATTTGGGACTATTCAAATTGCACCACTGGGAAAGAACACAAATGTTTTCCTACATGGTTGAGTTGAGTAAGAGACATAGATCTTATGATAATACTGGTATTTAAACATCAGAACTATTCTAAGTAAGGTGTCCTTTCCATCACAGCATATATAAATTGTAACTCCCAGATCAATATTTCTAGGGTGATGCAACTCTTAGTTTAGGTATTCCATAAAAGTTCATTCTGAATGTCAAAAGGAGGCTTATGTCTGGAGAAAATAAAAGCATTTCTGACAAATAGAAGTATTTGTGGAAATAGGTTGCACAGAACAGATATAGGGAGAGCCAAGAGTATGCATTTGTTGTTGCCTCTGAGTCAGATTCATTTTTGCTCAATTCTTAATTAGCAACTAGAGGCTGGTGGATCCAGCAATGATCAGTGGTGTTACCATCCTAGAATCTTAGGCTGTGGATAACTCTGAGCTAAGAGTTTCTAATTCTGAGCTAGGAGTTTCATGGCATCATAGGGCACTGAAGCAGCAATTACAAATGGCAAAATATTAAAAGGGGGGTTTCTAGGCCAAAGTTGTTGAGGTCAATACTCTGAAGCCGGTTTATCAAATCGAATAGGGAGAAATGGGCTGCTTCACTCTGCTACCAATTTTCAAGATGAAACAGACAGAAGAGGCTGGGAGCAAACCATATGCTTCCTCTTTCTTTTCAGATGAAGACCTGTGTCCAAGGGAAGGAGTGATAATTTAGATAATTTAGCGCACATTTATGTTTTCAATGTGCTTGAATCTATGAGTGCTTTTAGGTTAAGTTTAAGTATCATTTGTTTGATGAAGAAATGTGCTTTAGTATTTGGTGCATACATGTTTAGAATTGCTATATCCTCTTTTAGGAGATTTCTCTTTACTAATATGTAAAGTCCTTTTTGTCTCTTCTCACTCATTTTTATATGAAGTCTATTTAATCTGATAGTGGTGTTGGTATTTGGCTTGTTTATGGAGGCCATTTTCTGGAAAAATTTTATTGCAGACTTTCATTTTCAGAATATGTTTATTTTTGTTGACAAGATGTGTCTCTTAAAGACAGAAGATAGATGGGTCTTACTTTTTGATCCAACTAGTAAGTCAAGTCTATGTCATTTAATTGGACAGTTAAATCCTTTAATATTGAGAGTTAGGCCTGAGAAGTGTTGGTAACTCCTGCCATGTTATCCACATTCTTAGGGGCTGTGCCTTGTGTTTTCTTACTATATTTATCTGGTTCTCAGGTAAGGGACTTTTTCTCTTCCAGTATTGTGTTCTTGGTTTTCTTTATGTAGTATGTCTTTAAATAGCTTCTGTTATGCTTCTGTTACGCTGGATCAGTGGAGATAAATTGTTTCAATATTTCCTTGTGGTAGAAAGGTTTTTCTTTCTCTCTAGGTTATGAAAGAGAGCTTTGCTGGGTATAGTATTCTTGATTGGTAGTTGTTTGCCTTTAAAGCAAAGATCATTACAGGATCTCCTTGCTTTCAAGGTCTTGGCTGAGATATCTGTAGTTATTCTGACTCGTTTTCCTTTATAAGTAATCAGTCGTATATCTAACAGCTTTAAGGATCCTTTTCTTTGTTTTTATTGATCCTGTGCAGATCACAATATGTCAGTGGGAGTTTCTTTTCTGCTCTGCTGTCTTTGGAGTTCTAAAGGCTTCTTGTATATGAATGGGCCTATTGTTTTGGGCATTTAGGAAGTTCCAGAATTTTGTTAAATATGTTTCCTATCCTTTTAGTTGCCTTCTCTTTCCCTTCCTCACTACCTATCAGTCTTAAAGTAGATCTTCTGATTCAGTCTGAACTTCTTAGAAGCTCCTTTCTTGTTTCTTTGATTTGTTCTGGATAATTGTTCCTCTTTATTATAACTAATTTGTCTTCAATCCCAGAGGCTCTGTCTTCTGTGTTACCTGTTCTGCAATCAAGATGTTCTATGTTTTTTGTTTGTTTGTTTTGTTTCTTTGCCTTCTAAATGGTCGTTTGTGATGGCTTCTCTTTAGTGTTTTCTTTATGTCTTGTATGGACTTCTTTACTTTCTTGATTTGTTTGTCCGTGTTTTCACTCGTATCCTTTAGCTGGGTGACTAATTTTTCATTGGACTCCCTTTCCTCCTCTTGGATTCATTTAGCTTGCTGTTTGTGGATTCCCTTATTTCTTCTAATAATCTTTGGTTACTCTCATCATGCTTACACATAGTCTTTTGTAGGCTTCCTATCTTTTCATTAATTATATTTTATCAGCAACATTTTTAAAGGATTTTGAGAACTATCTTCTAGGTCCTTCATTGTCTGCTCTATTGCCTGGTTATTTTCTAAAGGAATTAAGCTTCCTTGACTTGATATTTTTCTTGTGTTACTATGGTTTATTCTGCCTATTTGGAAACCCTTTTGGTTTTAAGTTGGGAGGCGGGACTGTGGGCTTCCTAACAAGCTGTTCGCTGTGTTCTTTGCTGGTTAGCCACTTGATGTTTACGAATGTATCAAAAAGGCACAAAAGCTAAATAGCTATGTGCATATGATCATATAAAATGATGTCTATTGAACTCCAAGAAATTGAAGCAAGAGGTTGTTTAAAAAAATTGTGTTTCCATTGTTACTGTTTGTCTCCACTGTTTTTTTATTTCTGTACCTTTTCTATTGTATGTGTTTATCTGTTTGGGGGAAGGCAATGAGGGAGCACAGAATTCAAAGAGTGAACAAATGCAGGAGCGATACTCACCAAACACTAAGTTGAAAATATACTATAAAACTTGTAGGGGAGGATGGTTGGTAAGAAAAAATATAGAAGAAAATGAGGGAAGAGATGACAGCCAAAAAGGGTTCACTCATTAACTGAGATATGCAACTGTAACCCTTCTTGCATTACCTTCACAATAAACATAAATAACTTATTAATTTAGAAAAAACTCACCTCAAGGGGAGAATGATAGAAACAGTTGGATTGACTAGAATATAGGATAGACATATATGGAGGCTATGACAATGAAATCACACCTGTATAACTGATTTTAGCTGAGAATAATTTTTTCAAAAGATCACCTTGAGGGTAGAAAATATCCATTAACAACTGGAGTTATCACACTATATCCAATTGAGATGTTGATGTTCACAGACACGCCTATCATTCGCATGATTTTCCAATTTAACTATTCGTGTTCGGTACTGTAATGGTTAAAATAATAGGTAGTGGCTCTTATCATGTTTCCTCTTCTTATTCCTACAATAACAGATACTTTAAATCTACATATCCTGTTCTCCCTTGCAGTTAAATTGGGCCATGTTGCTAAATTTTGGTCAGTGAGCATTCATGGAAATGTTGACATCATTACTACTCCACTCTCAAAAGATACTATCTTTTCACCTTATTTTTCTTCTCTAACACTCAGTTGGAGTGAATATGTGAAGAATGAAACTGAAGTGACTCTTTTGGACTATGAGAAGATTTCAAAGACTGATAGGGCAAGATGGAAAGATGCAGGATCTCTCCATACATGAAACTATCATACCTTTCTGGCGTAGCTAAGTCTATATTAAATTATTTTAAGCCTTTGCCTTACAACCACTGAAACCCTATTCTGATAAGGAATCTGCCTCCTCTATACAAATGCCTAATTCTCTATGGCAAGTTTTTGTTATACAGAAGATGCTATTTTGTTTGTCTTTGGTATTGCCTATTCTAGAAAAATTAATTTTTTTAATATAACACTGTTCATAGCTATCTCATTTTCCTGGGCTCATTCTTTATCAACAATTCTCTGATATTTTCTTCCCTCAGAAAGAAAATACAGACTAGACGCAAAGGCCAGTTTGGTTCCTCTCCAGAGAAGGAGGCAGCTCAATTGTGAATTAGCTTATCTAACGACCTCATTTATTTTCTCAGTCAACCAGTTATTAGGCTGAGATTACATTGTATGCTAGGATACAGGCAGGAATCATGAGCTAAGAAGTAATGGTGTGTTCTGAATACTTACTGAGCAGGCCATGAACGAAGACTTCACTTTCTTGACCTGATATCTCCAGTTGGGTCAGAAAAAATGACAAATAAGAGACAACATGCATTTCCTGCTTATAGAACTTAAATTATTGACTTCAATGGTTGGAGCATGCCTTGAAAAGAGACAAGTTTTTTCTTGCCTTGAGGTGTTTCCGGAACTACCTCAAGTGAACATATAGAATGCTATTGCCATAGTTGGTCTGAAGAAGAGAGAATGACATCATTACATTCTCACTGTTTCTTCTTTTCTACAATTACTAAACATTCATTTCCTCCCTCATGCTCAAGGCTTTGGATTTCATGATGTTCGACAGTATTCAACATTTTTAGTTACACATTCTAATTTTAGGTGCGTTTTACATTTATCCACTATGCTTATACTTTCTCATTGAAAGCCCATATGCCAATAATGTCAAATAATGCCGTTTCTAACACATGCTTGCCTTGCACTTTGTCCTGGGGAAAATGGAGCTAGACATGGTTGTCAACTATTTAGCTCCAGCCATTGAAAAGGAAGAAAGCTGTTTGACAGTCTTTCACCCAGGGACCTCTCAGCTCTAAATCAGCCCCAAAGGGGCATTATTTGCTCTTAAACGCCACTCTCGTTGGTGGAATAGTTGGCAAGAGCACTTTCTGCCTTTCTTGCTAACTGGTTGGTTGCAGATAACATAAAAGCAAATCTCAGAGCTTGGAGCCCTTCCTCCTCCCTGCCCCACTGCACCCCAGGCACTGAGAAGACTCATGGGGCTTTTCTCACTTGCCTCTCAGCATGAGGAGAACCAATAATCTGACTGGTCCTCTTCAGGCTTTGAAAATCATTTTTTTTACATTGGTTTGTCTTATTTTATTCTCAATGTAAGGATAAAAAATATTCTCAATGTAAGCATAAAACACCAAAAGCCAATTTATAGAAAAAAAACAAATTCTCCTCTGCAGGTCCCCCCAAAATCTGTTTCCCCAGAGGCTCATTTTAATTTGGCAGTGTTGTCTCATCTGCAGCTGTCCACCCAGTGGATGGTGATGAAATGTGGCTTGTGTCAAATCGGTTCCTGTTCTTTATGGGATATTCCTATTTGTATTCCAACTAGTTTCAAGACAGAATCTCAAAATTCTCACCAGATATTTACCTTGCAGTTCTCCAGAAAGCTAGTCATAACAGATAAAAACTGGTCATGTTTCCTTTAACAACACATTGAACAACACATTGATCTCTCTCCATTGTTTCTCATGTTGGCCCTAAATTATCTATATTTATAGATCCGATTTATGGACAGAAGCATTTGACTAGTGTTAAAGAATTTTGTGTGTGGCAATGTAAATGCCCATTTTTCCAAGACCACCGTGGTGGCTGGTAATTAAGAGCAAACGGTCTTGCTAACAAGCTCTGTAGAAATTGATGAATTTTCCATGAGCAGAAGCTCCATTAAAAGATGGGGAGAGAGAGATGACAGGGGAGGAGCCTCCAAGCCTGACTCCACATGGGAGGCTAGGCAATGTCATTTATTGCTACTGATATGAACCTGGTAGGGTGAGAGATTTTGAAGGACTGTAGTCAGGGGACAATCTGGCTGATTATATAAAAGTGAGAAATGCCTTAACAAAGCATGCATCTGAATTAGAAATAAAATAATTTGAAAGTCAATGCAGCGTAGACTTTAAATTGCTTCTGGCCTACAAGCTTAATACACTGGCACACTGGCATAATAATTAAGCCTGGGAGTTAAGTTCTTAGAGAGCAAAGCGATCACTCTTTCTAGACAGGCAGGAAACCTGTAATCCTTATATCCACACAGGTCTTAAGAAAGAAAAAAAACATACACAAAAAGAATAAATTGAAAGACACCCTTGTGTCTTAACAAAGGCTGAAGCTTATGTATCAGTGTGGGGAGAGGATTCTATGTGGTGTTAGTTTATTCATATTACCACCTTCCCACATAGGCCCTCATGCACATGTGGGAATGATTAATATCCAGTGTGATGTCTACACTCACCAGCTCTAGTGGGTTTGTCTTCAGTAGGTTCAGTCATTTACTATCGTTTTACACATAAGGTGAAGTGGTTTGGAGTTTTAGAGTCTTCCCATTTTCTTTTTCTCAACAGATGTCTATGCTTCATCTGGAAGAAGGGGTTGGAGAACTAAATAAAATACTTAGCTCACAGGCGGCCATTATCTTCACCATCATCGGTACCTTCAAAATACAGACACCACTGTAGCTGCTCAAGGTGACAATTAACAAGTTGCTCTGGGGCCTGATGGGTATCATTTGTTCTATTCACTTTTAAAAAGCAACTGCTGAATGTTTACCTGTGTGCCTATGATAAGGATGACAAAGCTGAGTAGAAGACACCATGCTGCCCTCCAAATAGGGCATGGTTTGGTAAAATACAGGAAGAAAGGCAATCAGCCAAAGGATGAGCAAGAACGGGCCTTGACGTTTAAGAATACGCCTTCTAAAATTCCATTTTGAATCACAGGTTTTTTTCAAGGTGTCCCAGTTACACTGTTTCTCACATGATCAGATGGCCTAAATGGAGAAACGAAGGACAGAAGCCATGGCTGGTGCTGCCTCGGCTCCTCGTTAGAAAGAAACTGAAGAAGGTTCATGGTAGTGTGGCTCATATGATGGTCCCAAACATCTACCTCAGTGGTACTTGGCGTATTTACTAAATCTGACTCATGGTCTCTGCCCTAAGTTTTGAACTCAAACCCCTTGGAGTATAAACCCAGAGTTTATGTTTGAATAAATCTTCTCAGGTAACCCTTACCCCCACCAGAATTTGAAACAAAATAATGAGTGACAGGAGGGAATATCACTGGACAATTTTGCCAGTGGTTTAATTGACAGTCCTGCTGCAGTCTGGAAACCATATCAGTGGTTTCTTGACTTTCTCCAAATTTTCAGGCTTCATTAAATGTACTAGGTATCAGAAAGGAAAATAGAAGTAAATGAGGAAAAGCAGTAGAAATCATACAAGGATGACTTTAAGAACTTCCTTGTTTGTTGCACGACTGAGAAATCATTCTAGTGTCCAAGATTTGTAATAGAGAAGGCAAATAATTAGCACCTGTGACTCCATTCAAAACCTTCAGTACCACAGCCAAAATTATTTTTCATACACCATTTATTCCCAAATATCCCTTTGTGTAACCACCTTCAGTCCATTGGAGCTGCTACATATTGTGAAAAGTTCAAACACACTTTATTCCTTTCTGTTAAGAGACAAAAGAAAAAAAAAGAAAAGTGAGGATCAAGCTCTTTTTCACAGCCTTTTTGGGGATGTCTGGATGTACTTCCTCTGGTTTTCCTTTCATTAAACTGAGATGGGTGGGGACTAAGTCCTGTTTGAGGAATCCTATTTCCTGTGAATAAATGTAAAATCTGAGAAGGCCATTAGGCTCAGAGTAGGATCTATGGTAGGACAGATTTCTCTGGATAGCTCAGACACTTTTCTGCTAGTGGAAAATGCTTAAGGTATGTCTTGATTCACTGACACAAGAGAATATGAGACATAGCACAGGTGACTGTGCCTTCCTGGCAGTATCTGAGAAAAACCTCAGATCTTCATCCTCAGCTTCCTAGTCTGTGAAATGAAAGTAATATTGTTGCTGCTTCTCTGGTAGGTTGAGTAGATTAAGTGAAATAATGCATAGTGACTTGCATATGACTATCAGTAGATGCATATCAGTAAAGACTAGATGCACCTAAATGTCCTTCTTTTTTACATTCAGAGATTGTAATTTTGAGAAATTGGTCAGGCTATTGAATGGCAAGCTAGAACTAAAAAGTGAACACATATATGATCTCAGGAACATGCCTTGTCCATTGAGAGCTCTGGATTATTCTCAATAGATTGAAGATTGGGGCAATTGTTCCTAGTGGAGGTAGTTGAGTGGCAATATCACAGAAAAATGCTGGTAATAGCTTCTTGTATCTCCAAAGCAATGCACTAATAGATAGGATAGTTAAGATTCTTTTTGCTTCTCTCAGTATCAGGAACATAGGAGGGTAACATATTCTTATACTTATCTACAGTTCATTTCCCAGCCTAGAATATGCTGTAGTACCTGCTCTGCTAAGCGAGGGAATCTGCTGTTTTCCTTCCTCTCCATTTGTGGAAAGTAATGAACTGATGGTTATAAACAGTTGAAAACAAATATGAGAAGGTCACTGTGCTGCACAACTTTGATATATTGAGAAATGTGAACTTTCGCAGGGCTTCTAAAGTACTGTCACGCAGGAAACAGTGGAGTAAGTGGATTCATCCATCACTAGTGAAAATATGGGCACAGCATCATGGCTTGAAGGTTGCGCATGGAAATGCTCAGGCCTGATTAAACGTCCATAATTCCTCAGGGCTGTGACATGGCTGGCAGGCTTGGGAAGCTGGGACCTTCAAATATAAATTGTTGGGATTTATAATGCACTGTCAATCTGTCATAGGAAAGACAAGTGTTGGATTCTACCTAAATTCAAACTATTGACTCAGTATTTAAACAATCTCAAATGCTGATCTGCAAAGGTATTTTGAGAGTCAAGAGGAAAATCCATATGCTTTTCTGCTTCAACAAAAATACTGTGGGTGGTTTTACATATAAACCAATGGTATATTTTACGGTTTTTGAAGATCCATGCTTTTGATAGTTTGGGTGACTTGTTACTAATCTTTCTTTTTTTAAGCATGGATTGTAAAGTTGGGGTAATAATTAAGGTTCTTAGATAGTAAACATATCATTGAAACTTCAGAGAGTAGCAGTGCAGAAATCAGTTGGTGAAATTATTTTCTTGCAGGAAATGACTTTCTGCAGCTATGTGATACTTCAGAGAATCAGAGAATGTGCAAGTAAGTTGCTGAAGCAAGAAACGGGTTATATGTGTGGAAATCACAACTGAGTCATATTTTTGAAGTTGATTGTCTTAGTTTGACTTCCTTTTCAATATATACATAAAGGAGTGAAGAAAAAAAAGCTGTGTAAGAGATGTGAGATACACGAATAAAGAGAGTCACAGTTGGTTTAGGCAGTCATAATATCCAATGTTCATGTTTTTTTCAATATTCATTTGTGAAAATGGAACCAGGTAACTTGAAAGCATAATTATGGTTGGCAGAAATGGGGGCAAATGATGTAAGGGAAAATATGTATCACTATGCATTGTACCCACAAATTGATATCTACTTAAAAGTAATAAAATATATTTTTAAGAAGAACAGCTTTGCATAGGATTTTTAAGTATGTAAGTTAGTGAAAGTCAAGGCTGACAAGTATTGGAAAGGATTTTTCAGTGTTTATATCCTATTATGTACTTTGATACGTAGCATGAAAGATGGTAAGCCAAAAATAGAAGGAGAGAGGGACTTAGTTTAATTAGCTTAACATCTGGGAAGCCCAAACTCAAACCATAGAAACAAAAAATATGTATATGCCTATGATTATTTTATTTTATTTCCTTTTTGCTAATTTATTTATTTTTAATTTTATTGTAAAGTTGATATACAGAGAAGTTACAGTTATGTGATTCAGGTAGTTTGTATATTCCTTTCAAACAGTGTCACCCACTCCCTTATTCTCTTCCAGATTTTCCCCTCCTGAATTCCCTCCCTTCAAAGCTGTATAATTCATTTCCAATGTAGTGTCTAGTGGGTTTCACTACTGAATTGGTTCACCTTTTGTCCCATTGTTTCCCCTCCCCCTCACTAAATCAGATAAGCTTCTATATAAGACAAAGGATGTAGAAATCAAAAACAGCAACAGAAGGGAATAAACTGAAGAAAAAGAAAAGAAAAAATAAAAAAACCACAAAACAGTATTTAAAATACAAAACAAAACAACAACACAAAAAACCTTACTTCCACTTCTTGGAGTTCATTTCTATAAGCATCATTTTGTATGATCCTCTGAGCATAGCTATTGAGCCCTTGCGATCCTCTCCCAAGAATATCCTCTGGGAAGCACCTGGAATCACATGCATTACAGAAAGGACAATAATGGTCCTGGCTTGCCAGTTAGGCATGGCTCTCAGGAATAGATGGGCTTCACAAAAACCTACGATGATGAGATAGCTTTTTAAAGTCTGATGGCACACTCTTCAGAGTAGCCAGAGTAAAATGTTCCTAGACATTGCTCAATTAACTCTCTAGGCTAGTAGAGTTCAAAGAGTCCATCAAAGATATGTTACAGCGTATAATAGGAAGATTTCCTGTACTATAGCACATCTCATAATAATATGGAAAAATCTTCAGCTCAAAAATCCTTGGTGTGCATTGTCCTCTAATGAGTTTGGTTTACTCTCAGAAACTAACATATAATCTCATTGTGGCCTTATTTTGGTAATGCTCTATCCAATTTGTTTGTGAGAGATCCCCTGTGAAGGGGATGAACTTGAGCCTCACTATGCTCTCTGTATTTTCACTAGAACCTGTGACTTTCCCTTTGTCTCTCCACTTACTACACCTCCATGGAATATTAGCTGTGTTGCATCCTCTAAAGCATCCACAATAATGTGTGGCTTATAAGTATAGAACACATGTATACAATCCACTTAAATTTCCCACTCTCCATCTTCTGTAGGAAAATTAATTACCTGATGGTCAGCAGATGAAGCTGGGAAAGTAAATACTGTCTTCCTCTTCTTGGGCAGATTAGTGTTAATAGAGAATTAGAACTCTAAATGATTGGAATGGTCTTGCTCAATGCTGAATTACAGTGCTTTTAGCAGCATCTAGTAAAGATTGATGCTGAAAATGTTTGATGACTGAGTGAGTGACTGAATACTCATATAGAGATGGCCAGTGCATGGTTGTCCATGCACTTCATGGAGCACACAATTGTCCTCACTATAGATGGTCACCAGTACCTCCATTAATCACTTTCAGACAGGGTAAATGGGGACAGTCAACACCTTTTGATAAGGTATAAAGAGCCCAAAGCCAACTTTTCTGTTTCTTCTTTTCTTAGTGAATTTTACAAAAGCTACAAAAATCTAAGCTTTTAAAGAAAAGTAGTCAGGCATAAACATCATGCAAGTATCTGATTCTAGTGGTCAAAGTGTGTTCTCTGTTTGATACAAGAATGTACGACAACATCTAGAATTTTTCTTTGTATTAATCAGAAGACAAAGGGGCTGCAGTTTTATTCAGTCCTTAAGAGAGATCCTATGGCTCTCTAATCAGCAAGGCAGCAAGTCACTGTGACTTCAGTACTACCTGCATATCCTGATTCTTCCGCTACAAATGTATGGTGCTTTCTTCATGAATTACGGATCTTCACTGTTATAGACTGAGTAAGCAGACAAATCACTTTTGCTCAGAAGGCTCATTTTAAATTTAGGGCTTTAATTTAAATGCATAAACAAGTTACTAAGGGATATCTTGTAAAAAAAAAAGAAAGAAAATGAAAGGAAAGAAAAAGAAAAGGAAATAAGGAAAGGAAACATGTACATTTTTGTGTGTGAATTTTTTCTCTTCCACTAGAGATTACAGATCTCTTTTCAGCATTTATGTTAGGGACTCCAACTAAACCTGTATAAATGCATCATAGCGCATGACAGGTCACCAACAAACAGAAAATGTAGCCTAGTAAGCAAGTTCAAGTATTCAGCTTGGTTTTATTACACTGACCCCACAATAAGGAATTCCATTGAATGGCAAGGATATATCTGCTTATTTTTAAGTGATTCATTAGCGCAAAGCAGTAGCAATGTGGGAAAGGATTTCAGAGCCTTTGGCAAGCACGTTAAAACAGACCCATGACAAATGAATTCAATGAACTAACAGCAGTTGGAAATGTGAGTGCTGAGAAATAAATGGATTGACCTCCCAACAGTGAGCAAAGCTTCATGACTAGAAAACACAAAATGGGGTTTTTTTGGTAGCATGTATCCCAGGGTGCAGTATTAAAGGGAGGAGCTATGGACCATATAGCTTACCATGTCATTAATTAAACAGCATAGAGAAGCCATGGATGTCTACCTTACTTCCTGTTTAACATATTGGGTCAAGAATGTTAGATATTTACTGATGGCTTTCACATCAGGAATCGTAAGGGTGATGGTTCCTCATAAGTGCATCTATAATTCATGGACCAAATCAGAAGCTATGCATGCAGGATTTTACTGCTCGCATTCTTTCCCCAGATTCAAGCAGAATCAGCCATGCATAAGTAAGGTCACACCATGCTGTGTGATCCCATTTCTGTGTGTGTTGTTTTCAAGATGTTTTGGATATCCTGAGGCCGGAGCAAGGACACTGGAGGAGAACAGGAAATGTCGGTTAAATTAAAAGGGACTTGTTTACTTTAGTAGATCTTTCAAAGGCCTGCAGGTACAAATTAAGGAAAAGCAAAAACAAAAAATGAGAGTGATTATAGATCTGAAATGCATGGGGGGGGTGTTTATCTCATGGATACCATTACTAGACTAAATTGTAAATATCTCTGCGTAATGATGCATTTTTCCCTTGACATTAATGATTATTTGGTGTAGGTATAACATTAGCCATTGTGGTTTTTTTCCTCAACTATGGGCATTTACTTTAACACACTACTATAGACTAAATGTTGCTCTTTATTTTGTTTTCCATAATTGTTATTTATGGTTGGGAACACAGTATAGATTTGTTTTGACCATTAACCTATTTTGAAAGTTTCAACTAGAATTCCTATTTAAGGTTTGAAAAACATTAAATTTAAAAATAAAAATTAAATAAATATATATACTTACCAATTTTCCTCCAAGTTAATAATTTTATAGAGCTTTAATATAAATTGGGATAACAAATTAAAGTAGCTTGTATTGTACAACAACTAGAGTTCCTATCTTTAATCCTGAAGTATGAAAATGAAGATGGTCAGTCAACCAGGAGCACTGTGATAAGAGTTTCAGAACCAGCATCTCACAACCAACTTTTCCTGGATCACCATGTAGCAGCCTGACATTTTCCCACAGTAACTGTGAGATCCATCAAAGCCTTCCCCCAAATCTGGTAATGTGGCTGGCAGATTGCTGATCAGAGCCCAAAATAAAGCACACATGGTAAATCTGGAAATTAAACGCAGTCCAAGTCTTATCCTTGATGCATGCACTCAGTCCCTTTTTAAATTGTTTTAGTTTAATTAATTTTAAAAGGCACAAGTATCACTTTCTGGTAACATAAGCCCAAATCTTGAAATACATCTAAACAGAAGTGGCTGTTTGTAAAATTTATTTTTCTGTTTATAGTCAGTTGAGCCTTTCCGTGTTTAGATCATACAATGGAATTCCAGAGTAAAGACACATGATGTATGTTGGTGGGCTGGTTTTCCTTTTATTGTATATTGTAAAATACTATGAACTAAAATATGTACATACATTAAAAGAGCGTTCATTCTCTGCTGATTGCAAGGTGTGTAACTTCATGCCCTGGGTTGTATGAATCTCGCTTTATAGTAATTTTCAGAAACATCAACCTGTTTTGCTTCACTCTCCTTCGATGAAATTACTCCTTTATAGATACATGTTTGCAAAACTGAACTCCAGGCCTGTGTTCTGGGACTGTTACACCTATCATTATCCTTCCATCTGATGGCATATACTCACCCTGCCTCAAACCCTCACTTTATCCTACAACAGCTAAATTTCCTCTTATTCTTTCCATTGGCCTCTAATCACAGGGAAGACATAGTTGTCAGAGTCACCCAAACAGACCAAAGGTTGATGACTGACCACATGGAACTGGGCACACATTCAAAGATGGCGTTGCTTCTGCCTGGGCTATTTAAAGGTGGGCAAAGTTTGCACATCTGTAAGCCAGCTGTTGCCTTCTGCTTAATCACATCTGATGTAGGAATCCCAGGCGGTCAAAGGGAAGAGCTTTCCAGCTCTCTTCTCTGCAGATACATCGCGGTTCTGGTGGACTGTTGCCCAGTCCAGATGTCAGAATACAGAGAGAAGAGTGGGGCCATGGTGACTTTTAATTCTGTTGTTTTCATCTGCATTATGTATTTGGGAGGTTGTATGTATCTGTTGAGACAAGCATTGTAGAAACCAGAAGCCTTAGTTCTTTTGTTCTTTGTCTAACCCTCTGCCAACCATTAAATAAGGTTAGAATAGATTCTTGGATTTCTTTCTTATTCCTTTACCTACATGTGCAACTGAGTATGCTTCATGAGAAAAGAGGACAGTGGATTCAGCTTATGATGTTTGTTTAAAAAAGATGAGAGGAATCCTAAGCTAGATCACTCCGTTTGATAATGATAGTCACCTCTGACTTTAATTCTGATGTGACCCCCTGGAGAAAACATCAATCACTATGGGAAAACAGAGAACTAGAGTCAAAAGGACGCTCAGATGAAATATGTGGGAGTTAGTACAACATATGGGTATTAATAATAATTTGAGTTTCTTTTGGAGGGGTCAAGAATAATATGAAAGGAGCAGAGATATATTTTTTTATAAGACAAAAGATCTGAGAGAATGAGCAAACCAGACATTAATTAGGGCAAGTGAGAGTCCCTTTGGGATGTCTGAATTGAATACTTTCCTCCCCACGTCTCAACTCCAGTTGTTTGTGTTAAGTCCTTTAATAAGCACAGGCAAGAGACAAGTTACATGGATGCTTTCTCTCATCCATCTTCAATCAAGCTTTCACAAAAATCCAGTCAGGCATTCCCCTCTCTAAAGAAAGAGATTAGAGTTTTACTATCCCACAGACTGATTGCTCTTCTAGGCCTACCTTTTCTTTCAGTCTCTCCCATTTTGTGCCTACTTCTCTTCATTATTTTTTTGCAATAATGGAATAAGATTCAATCAATGCATTTGATGAATGAAGTTTACCATTATCTGTTCTTTCAAGAATAATTGTGGGATTGGAAAACATGGGGGAAAATGATATAAAGGGTGCCTTGTACTGCTCGTACAATTTCTTAAAATAATAAGAATAATTGATACCGGTAATAAAATGATAATAGTGATGTTGATGATGATGATGATGATGATGATGACAATACTAATAGGAAATTTAGATGTGTTGGTGGGTCTATTTTCAGAATTTGGTCTGACTCACTACACATATCATCTCTTGTTTGTTTTTAAGATAACAACAGCTAGTGTCTATATTGGTCAGTGAGCAAGTCTTTTCAGAAGGGAAATATAATTACATATCAATATGGTGTATTTACTGGTTGTATGCAGAAATATAGAATTCAGGAAACTTGGGGAGAATTGGGGTATACCTTATTGTAGAGTACTTAACTTGGCATATGTAAGGCTTCCTGTTCAGTTTTCAAACACACAACAAAAAAGAGCCAGGAATAAAAGGCAGAAATTTGTAGGGAGAAAAAAAGTCTTGAATTAAGCTGATTCTCAAAGGAATCTACATATATCTACATAGTATTTGTTAGATTCTTTGGGGGAATTAACAATATGTTTTCTTCAGTTTCTTTTATAAAAAACAACAGGTTCTTTACTTATCAGTGGAAAATCATAAAACAATGCAAACTTACGGCCCTGTGGGCATATACAATATGTTTTTTTTCTCTTATCCATTGTTTCTCATTTGATTTTGTGAGATAAGACTACTTACAGATAATGGTTTTTTTGTAGAAGTTTCAATCCACCAGTTTTCTCATTTTGATTTGCCTCCAGATAATAGTTTAGTTTCTTAATTAATGCTGTGGAAAACACCTCTTTCGGTCTTTACCTGAAACATGCTTTGTGAACACCAATACCTATGATTTGGGTTGACAGCTCCTCTGTTCTCCCTGCAGACAGATAGAACTCTGTTACACAGCTGCTTCTTTTCATACCAGAGGTTTGCTACAGTTTGCCAACTGTAAAAATGATAATACTCATTTATGATAGATGTGTAAAGGTCCTATTTTGTTAACTAATACCCTTCTCACTCTCAGAGACAGGTGAGCATCTTTCTTTCAATCCTGACTGTGTTCAGTTTACCATTATTCTCTGTCTGCCTTGTCATGTGCAAACTCAACATCAGTATCATTTCATGCAGTCAAGTGCTTGCGAACATTCCTGAAAAAGCACTCACATTAATAATTACTCTACAGTTTTTTTTTGAAAATGTACTGAACAATTCCTATGTGTTTGGCTTTAGTGTAAAGCATTGCATTGCCTTCTTCTTCTGAAACAATCTTATAAATTAGGAAATATTATTCTTTCCTAAGTATCCAGATGTTCAGAATGTTAGTATAGGAACTATACTAATGATGCCATTGTGCCTACTCTGAAGAATACATCTATCTTTTGAGCTGACATTTTGAATTCTAGTTCATGACATGGCTGGTTGGGAGACACTAATATACCACAACCAGTCTCCATAAAGCAACCCAAGTCTTTATTATGAATTACAAACCTGATCAAGACACTATGCTATTTAAATTATTCAATTAATATCCATTTCCCTTAATATGCAGTTTAAGTTTGTTACTATGACATCTCTAATTTTCTTGATTTGGCTTTGGTTTGCTCGTCAAACTCCAACTCTTATCCTGTGTTTTCTCGTTTAATCCAGTTTTATTTCCATTGACTTGTGTATTTTGCCTTTGTCTGTGTTCAGTGGACCTCTTTTCATATCAACGTGAAATGTACACTCCTCAAGCTTCTACCAGAACCATTTTTTGGGGGGTCCGGTGATGGGGCCTGAACTCTGTGGCCTGGGTGCTGTCCCTCAGCTCTTCAGCTCAAGCTAGCGCTCTACCACTTGAGCCACAGTGCCACTTCCGGCTTTTTTCTGTTTGCTTATGTGGTGCTGAGGAATCGAACCCAGGGCCTCATGCATGCAAGGCAAGCACTCTACCACTGAGCCACCTTCCCAGCCCCCAGAACCATTTTTATACCAGGAGAGACTTTCATACATTTGATACAACACTCCGTTTTCCTCTCCTGTATTCAAACAAATAAGCATGTTTTCCTATCTGTTTATTGCCAAGTGAATTTTTTCTTTCATCTACTATATGAAGGAATCCTTGAGGATAGAGAGAGATTCTCCAGTATGTCTTTTCTTGCCAATGAGTTCCTGATACTAATTAACACAATATGTGCTGAAGGAACAAATAAATAGCAAATCAAGACAGGCTTAAAATCAAATCCTGATATAGTTGTAGGAGTTAATATACATCATTGACTTTCATTTCAAACTCATTGGAAGATGATTATCTGTCTCTGTTTAGTTCATTGTAGTTTAGACCAGTGAGTTGAGATCATTTGGGTAGGAAAATTGCAAAGAAGAAAATTTCCTTCGTGAAAGATAGTGAGTTAGAAGAATGCAGATGTGTATGATGGCTTACATATGAAACAATCTATTGGCATATTTAAAAGTTGCATTCACACATACATTGAAGTCAATTAATATTGGGACCTCATAACTTCCTACTAAAATAATGCTGACTAATAACTTGCCTTTATTTCAATTTTCAGAACCATTATCTTGTCTCCATCTCTGTCAATTCTTAAAGGTTTGACATGAGATATTCTGAAGTATAAGTGTTATGTTACTTCTCTTACTAAAATGTTTCAGTATTTCCCTATAACTCCCCACTAATTGCTTCAGTATTAATTGAGCTCTGGGAAAAATGCTTATCTGATCCCCTTAACTGATATCTACACATGGGACAACAATTGTAGGTCTTGTCTTTAACATATCTTCCATGTAATATGAAGCTTAACTTTTAACAGGCTTAGTGCATGCATTAGTATGTGTGAGAATACCATGCATACTATTGTGAATGTATGTTACAACATCATGAAATTGATTGCAAATCATCAGTTCTCTACACATTTAGCTGTTGTATCTTCTCTCATGTAAAACTTGTAGTCATTCCTTTTAGAATTCATAGCACTGCATCAAATTTGCACATTCTCATGACTGTCTCTCTATAAACATTTTGATCACTAGAGTAATTTAGTTGTCTTGTTCATCTTCACAGATGTATGGTAGAACACAATCTTGAAATACATTAAACTTTTGAGGTATGTGTAAATAAATAAACAAATCTGATGAGGTGTTGATTTTTTGTAAACAATTAGAGAATGTATTTATATCTACCACAATCTGTATTTAGAAAAAAAACAACCCTAGATGATACATAGAATAATGTGTACCAGTCATTTATAAGATTATTTCTTTGTTACTTTGTATGTCCCTCCCCCACAGTATAACCCCTGCTTTCACTGTATTTGATGTCCGTATAATTTGTGGAGGGGAAGGGGAAAAACAAATCATTTAAATAGGGATACAGGTGGACCCATTGCAACAATAAGATGTACAAATTGATATGTCAAAAAATGAACTTTACAACTTTGGTGCGGGGGCGGGGGTGGGGGAGCTGGGAGGATTGGGTAATGGGGTGGGGGGAGGATGGGAAGGGATGGGAAGGGGAAACAAAGGAGGAGGCTACAATGCTTGATAAGAAATGTACTCATTATCTTGCCCATATAATTGTAACCCCTCTGTACAGTATTTTCACAATAAAAAAAGAATAATGTGTACCAGTGGATACCTCAAAAACTTATTTACAAAATGAGTGATAAGTGGTATTTTCCCTGTTCTCCCACTTATTGTAAATGTGCTTTGAGAAAGGATACTCTAGGCCATCTATTTTTGCATATACCTGCAATCCCAGCTAATTGGAAGATAGAGATTGGAAAGCTGACCTTTGGATCCCAGCTTTGTAGAAAACCTTAAAAAGCCCTTTCTCAATAAACAAGCTACACACAGTGACAAACCTGTTCTCGGACCAACAAAGGAGGACATAGGAAGGAATCTATGGCTCAGACCAGACACTGGCCAAAGACTTCATAATCCTACATAAACCACAACTAAACAAAAGAGTACTAGGACAAAGCTCAAGAGGTAGATCAAGTAAGCCTCCCTGAGTTCAAAGCTCAGGTCTTCCAAAAATAGAGTAATGTCCACCTAAAAGATATAGATTATAATTATATTTTAAAGGTATTTTCAGAATTTGCTACTTAGACATAAAAGCATTAGATATAAAAGTTCTCGTTTGCAATAACTTTGACATTATAATGTTTTATATCATGTATTCCAATCACTCTATTAAAAACCTACTGGTCATTTAATCAATAGTATTGATAGAAAAGTCTAATTACATTTTCTTATTGGAAGAAATTCTAGATAAGAGCCATTAAGTATGCTGAAGACAGTAGGAAATGAATCACCATGGAGACAGTGCATTTCTGTTTTTCGTTTTGAGAAATGTAGAGAACTTTTAAATTTTTTCGTTAGCATTTAAGAAAGGTCATTTTTCCCAAATATATTCTTTTCTTAACTGTTTACCAAAACTAATACGAAATGAGAGCTCTCTACTTGAAAACTAAGCCTAGCAATCTCATAGTTGGAAAGGGTTCCACCATACAGACAAAATGAGAAGGATACTTCTTGAAGTCATATATTTTCTGTCATTGGATTTCAGAATATCTGATGGGTTCCAGTGGTGAGTATCCTCTATGTACTCTGCAGCACAGTCAGAAACAGTGGGCTTGGAAGGAGATAACAAAATTCCAATTGGAAAACTATACATGAGCAAGCATATGGAAATCATTTAATTATGTAGAGGTCATTTTTTGGACAGTGTCTGTTGGACCCAGCTGGAGCTTAATGCAAAAGGCCCAAAGCTCTAGCAATACTCAATCTCCCCTTCAGCACATTTCTGCAAAGAGCCACACAAATCTGCATCCTAATTAGCTTAAGCTTTTGACTAGACGGGCTCAAACTAACAAAGGCACTTTTATGCAGCTCTGATATTGTCATGACTACTTCCTACTTTTCCTGAGTGTGTTTTCATGTATATGTGTAATTTATGCCAAATTACTCACTCCTTTTCTTCTGTTTCATTTCTGTCAGTTCAGCTGTTAGATACATGGTGGAATTTTGGATGTGTTGGTTTTATAAGTGGAACACCAGCCTCAATTGTCCTTTGTAATGAATTCTTTATAATCTGCTTTTATTTTCTAATGTTTTATGAGACATAAAAAGTTTGCTAAAACACTTTAACACTGCAGCACTCACAGAGATGTCTTGGGAACCATGTAGATTTCCCATAATGACAGTTCAGACCCCCAAAATGAATTCATATTTAAAGCATCTTCAAATTAAATGTTACTCCATCATAGACCAAACACAGATCTTCCCTATCAAACAGTGTTTTCTAAGAACAGAAACAATAGAAATATAAACAACATTATATTGGTGTAATATAACATATTAGTATGTAAAATATAATTTTAAATATGTACATATATACTGATGGAGTTTCATTTATTCCATTTATTACATACCCATATCCATACATAAATTCATTCACAGGAAGAGATTTGTTTTTGAAGGAACTTGTTCATGTGATTGTGACAGCTATATGCCTGAAGTCTTTAGCACAGGCCAATAGATGGAAAATTAGGATAAAGATGGCTCATCCCTATTTGTACAGTCTGACACCCATGAGGTCCTTTGTAAAGACCTCAGAAATATTCAGGAGAGTGGACTTGTAGACAAAATTGACAATGAAAGTCTTATGGCCATTGTTACCCTGTGTCCATGTCCTGTCTCAGACAGCAAAAGGTTTTTACTACATAGAATATTGGTATGTGTGGTTTGATGTGCTGAGGTAAATCTCAGTAAGATTTTATAGGATACCCACAATGTTAATTTTGTTTTCTTATTTTTCTAAGAATTTTGTAAGTGAAACACCATCACCTTGGAAAAAAAATTTTAAAGATCTTTAGGCTTTCAAACTTCTATCTGAAAAATGATTCTGAGTCAGGGCTCAGAAAGAGAAATGCAGCATCAGTCTTGGGAAAGAATTGGTAACTTGTGTGTCTCTTTATTTCCGAATCATCATGGAGCATTACCTACATTGTGGCTCTTGTTTCATCATTTTGGCTAGAAGAATCTATAGTTGCTTTTCATTACCTGTCTTATAAGAGTAATGGTAGGTTAGAAGGAACAGAGGGAATAGTTTTTCTTTTTCTTTTCAAGTTATAGGTCTTTGTTAAGAAGTGCTATTCCTGAGCATTTTCATGCCCATATAAACCTTATTTGGGTGATACGTTCTTAGTGTTTCAATCTGATTTTATGATTTTATAATTCAGTGTCACTTGGAGTATTTGAAAATGATGTCTGTATATCTTGTTCTGGGAGGAATACAAATAATTGGTGACTTGAAACAAAGTATAATCGAGTAAAGACAGTCAAAATTTCTTTGATGGATTTTGGTAGTTTATACCTAGCTATTCAAGAGGCTAAGATCTGAGGATTGCAATTTAAAGAAAGCCTCAGTAGACAAATCCATGAGATTTTTAAAATTTTTCCATTAGCAAGCAAAAAGCTGTACTAGAGCCTTGAGTCAAGTAGTGAGTCCAGCAATGAGTGAAAAATCTGAGTAAGAATATGAGTTTCTGAGGCCAAGCCCTAGTACTAGCAGGGACACACAAAAAAACATACACACCTACACAAAAATATGCACACACACACACACACACACACACACAATTTTTGTTAGTCTCCTCCATAGAGAAGTATAATTTCCTTTTCTGTTCAAAATATGGACTGGTGGTTGTCTCAACAATGGGTAGCATGATCAGTGACAATGTGCCTTTTCTCAGCCTGTTTATTGCACTCACCAGTTACATATTTGCTAGATGTTTGGGAAATTATTTGTCTGTCAAGGTATTCTGATTTAATGGTTTGGCCTTAGCAAATGTTGTTCAATAGGAGGGGAAGAATAGTATTCCTGCTAGTCAGTGATCATATACTCTACGCATTTTAATTGAAAGTCTACTATGTTGCAGGTAATTTTTGTGTAGTTTTATAGTCTGATGATTGCATAATACTGCTTACAATTCTTACATATAATGTTTGCAAATTCAAAGTTTAAAAAATTATGAAATATTCCTGTGAATTAATATAGAAGTCACTTTTAAAGAAGGTGGAATGTGTATTATGAATTTGGCTTGTAATATCAGGATGTAAAAGAAATGTATGGTTATAAAAATACAATTCAATGAGTACAAGGGCAATGAATTATAATAATCAAAGTACAAAATAGAGAAAATATTTTTATCATAATATTTGAGGAAAATTTATCCAACAGGATATAGGAGGTTTTCTGTTGATGAGTTATAAGAGACTATCTTGTTCATGAAAAATAGAAAATGTTCAACCTTTCAATTTAAAATAGAGATCAATTTTTATTTGAAATTGACAGTAAGATATGCATTGTGATTGTTCTATACAGAGTGAGGTATGAGGAATAAAGGTAATGCAAAGTGTCAGTTTGGCAAAAATTGAAGTTTTGAACGTAAGAAGATAAGATAACATTTTGAGATAATAATATTATAAATGCAGCACCTGGAACTATTCCAAGAGTTTCATACATATGTTATCAATCAATTACAGCTTTAAAGGGTATTCACAGCTATTATTCTTATGTTTACAAATAAATCTGAAGTGTTCAGCTTTTGGGTAATATTGAAATTGATGATATTTGGATGATATCTTCCTTTATACTAGAAGGATAGATTTTACTTAAAGTAGCTTCTACATATTACAAACAGTAAGCTTGCTTGTGTCATGAGCAAATTGAAATTTAAGTAGGAGGTTATTGTTGTAATCAAGCTACTGAATTTTAGCCACTCAAAACAGCCACATTGCTGGCAAATCAGTGCCTGAAAACTGTCCAAATAGGATGTTATTATGCAGACACCAATGCAGCCAATCAAACTTTTTTAAAGTTGACTTCCTTGTATAAACAGAAGCCTGTCGTATAGTCTAGAAAGACATCATGAATAATCTTTGGTCTTGGATGGTTCTAGAACTACATTCTTGTTCAAATGTGCTCTGTAACACTTAATTACCTGTTAATTTTTAAGCAGAAACGCAGCATACAAATGCAGTGTATTACTGGCTTAAATTATCAAAAGGAGATTAAATAATATCTCTCTTCATAATATGAGCAGCAATGGAACAAATCCTGTAACAAATTGCTTCCTAACAGCCTGAGTCATAGCATTAAATGTGGCTACTTTAATGAAGAAACCACATGTAGTGATGATGTGGAGACTCAAAGTTTTGGAAACTCATGGAGAATAAAACACAACCAGCTGTTTCAGTATCCCAGAGACACATGGAGCTGTCCAATTGAGCCCACTGAAACCAGAGAACCATGAGAGATAACAAAAATGTTTGTTGTTTTAAGAAGAGTACTTTGAAGTGTCAGTCGATTAAATTGCTGAGTTGGGTTCCATGGCATGAATATAAAACTTTAAAAGTCAGCCCTTCCCTTTAAATGTTAAAAGCACTCACAGAGACTTTAAAGATTCTATGTTTCTCTAAATTGGAACTTTACATGAACATTTCATAGTGGTGAAAGAAGACTAGAAACAAAATTTTAGAGATCTGAGCTTTGAATCTGATGGTCTTGTGCAAATAAGATGAAGAGTTTAGACTTATTTTTTATTTAAATAAGAAATTAAACTTGGAACTAGAAAAATTAGTCTCGATTTGAATATATCCTAGACCTAAAGATTTGTGCTCTAAATCTATATAACTGAGACCAGTATTCCTTAGAGAGATATAAGAAGTCCTCATTTTATGAAAAAAAAAACTTCGGGGTTTTTGGTTGATAAATCTTACCACCCTAGTCATTGAAATCAATCATCACAATCACAACGTTCCCCCCAAGACTCCTGGAAATATTTTATGTCTAGTGGAGGATCTATTTCTTTGTTTTTATTTTTGCTTTTTGCCAGTCCTGGGGCTTGAACTCAGGGCCGGGGCACTGTCCTTGAGCTTCTTTTGTTGAAGGGTAGCATTCTACCACTTGAGCCACAGAGTAACTTAAAGCTTTCTCTGTTTATGTGGTACTGAAGAAATGAACCCAGAGCTTCATGCATGCTAGGCAAGCACTCTACCACTGAGCCACATTCCCAGCCTCCTATTTCTCAAATTTTAAATACCAGCTTTTATAGAGCAAGTTGAGGAGAATTAAATTTTCAATAATATTAAGGTTTCTAATCCAAAAACACACTATGTCTTTCCCTTGTTTTTTATTTTCTTTAATGTGTGTGTATGTGTTGTATATTAGGGAAGTAGAGGTTATGCATGCCATATGTTTCACGTTGTTGGTTATGTAATTAGTTTTCTTTTTTCCAATTTTTAGCTAATACATAGAAATAATTTGAATTTAAATAGCAATCATGAATAATGCTGAACTCATGTTATATGCCCAATCTTTCTTTTCTGTTTTGGGAATTCCTCAGCATGAGTTCCTTCAAATTCATTGCTGATTTCTAGTCTGCAATTTCATCATGCTCTCTCTACTCTAATTGTACTTTCTTCATTTTTCTTGTCTATTGCAATGTTTTGGAAATCTGTGTTAGCATTGAATAGAGATATTGAAAAGGATAGTCTTGCTTTGTTGTTGGAGGTCATAAAATGTAATGGACTTTGTGAAAATGTATGCTATTTTTGTAGGTAATGCTTTATCTGCATGAAGAAGTCAGATTATATAGGCACATGCCTATAATCTAACTTGGACATTATAACAACGTATAACTAGAAAAGGGATCTTCAGTTCCTAGAGTCAACATTTCATGAATATAGAAATGTTCAAGTTGGTTGACACTTTTATTCTATTAATACTGTGTTCTACATATTTGCTTTTGTAGATGTTATGTCACTTACTAAGGAGTTTTAAGATTCATTATGATGGTGGTTGCACATTTGTCTTAATTTTTTCTTTTTATTAGCTTTTGTTATAAAAGTTTGGGTTTGGGCACATTTATACAGTAAAATTTTCTAAATCTTGTTTCTAATTATTGAAGAAAAATGCATTCCATGTATTTAAACTGTCCTATTGAACCTACGCAGGTAATATAATGATCATGTTGTATTATCAAGGGTTAGAAAGTGTAGTCAGGACAACTGGAAGAGCCATGGCTATAGATCTATATAATGTCAACATCTTCAAAGATCTAAATATCCTGGCTAAAATTCACCACAAATTCGGCGATATACCTAGCCACCAACACGTATGTAGCAATGATAAGAAGTGGAGAGCTGTTAACAAGTAACTGACATCCCCTAGCCAGAAACCTGTCTATTCCAATGTGCAAAATATGCCTACTAAATATGCCATTTGTATTTATGTATTCCCTCCCATCATCGCTGGAGAGAATTCAATGGCTAGAATCCAATTGTAGAGCTAAATTTGTACACTATGTGATAGCCTAAGCACAGGTCTGACATTACTGTCTGCTAGGTGAATGACTGTATATATAAAGGACCAAACGGATTGACTTAGAATTTCTGGAGTAGGGTCAAGGTCTGTTTCAACTAACCCACGAGAAGGATGATTTATTATTAGAAGTCAGTACGGCGTCTTGAATTGGAGTCAGAAGACTTGAGTGTAACTAGGTATATGACAAATGGAACTAAGGAGAGTTATGACATCAAGATCCAAATGAGTAGTTTAGTTCCTGACAGCCATTCTAGTCCTGATAGCTTATTGATGACCCCAGTTATTTCTGACCTGTGGACTAGAGTCAGGGTTTTTATAAGTGGCTCAAGATTCCTTTGTCAAAATTGTTTTTTAGAATCCATACTTGCATACAATGTATTGATGAGAGAATAAAAACTACCACAATCAATGAATATGTGTTCTACTAGGTGAAGGAATAGGGTGAGAATTTAAGAAATCAAGTTAACCTGAATGAATTAGGAAACTATTTTATTTTGGTGGTAACTTCATGCTATCTATTTGATTATCATTCTGGTCAGTTTTCCCACCTGTGTGTTTTGTAAGATGCTTTTGTACATATCACACCTTTTATTCATTTACATATACTGATAGGATGATGTCTTTTTGTTTATAGTGTTTTAAAGAGTCAATGCATTTACTGTAACTTTTAGTCATGTACTAAATGAAGCACAATACTCTAATACTGAAAGTGAATTATCACATTAAATTCAGTATAAATATCTGAGAAATTATTTGACATACAAACGTTTCTAATAAATAAAAAATTTGGAAACGACTCTGTTGAACTTAAAGCCACAGGGAATAAAAGCAAAATCTTTTTTTAAATTTAATTTAATTTAATTGGGCTGGGAAGGTAGCTCAGTGGTAGAGTGCCTGCCTTGCATGCATGAGTCCCTGGGTTGAATTCCTCAGCACCATATAAGCAGAAAAAGCCAGAAAAAGTGGCTCAAGTGGTAGAGTGCTAGCCTTGAGCTGAAGTGCTGAGGGACAGCACCCAGGCCCAGAGTTCAGGCCCCACGACTGACAATAATAGCAATAATAATAATAATTTTATTATTAAGGTGATGTAGAGAGAGGTTACAGTTACATAGTAGGGTAAAGAGTACATTTCTTGCCGAACATTGTTTTGATTTTAGTGTAAATATTTTATTTATAAACTCAATCATATTTATAACTATAACCTGAATGTCCTCCTCTCTCATAGATTTTATATTATTTAGCCAAATACCTGCTTTCCCTGGTCCAGAAATAATTTTTTATTGCTTTTTGATTGTTTTTGATGCATTTTTGACCCCATCTGCTTCCGACTGAGTCAACTAAGACAAATCCACCTACAGAAACACCAAAATTTACATCATTTGTCTGTATTTCTCTCTGAAATTTATGTTAACTCTATGGCATTGCATGTCTTTCAGCTTAACATGTTTTTTTTTTTAGTTTTCTTAGAGTTTTCCAGATGCTTTTTTGTGAATGAAACTTTGTTCAATCACAATCTGTATAGACTGACTTCAGGAAAAAATAAAAATTGGAAAAAAAGAGAAAAGATTGGTTTAGTTGTTTTTATTCTTTGTCACTTCACATTGCTACAAATTGAAATTGAATTCTGTATCATCTTGAACTGGAAAGATTGTTGCCCTTCTTTTCCATCCTCAGTGGACCACAGTGTACTTTAAGAGGAGGAATAAAATATCATTTAAATAAAATGTACAATGCAGTAACTACTGAGCTCAATGCCATGAAATATTTATCAATACAATAGTACAAATTTGACTTTGAAATAAGCATTTTGCTCTGTAAATTTAGTAGTTTCCTGTTAAGAGAAAAATACCCATGTTTTTCAGTCCAGAATACTGGACTTAACAAATAAATACTTCACAGTGTGCCAATGCTGAATTACCAGATGATTGACCACATCCTATGCTGCACAAGCAAAAAGCCACTATTTTGTTTGTACAAATGTATTTCATTCAACGTTAACTTTGGTGGATAAATAGCATAAATTTGGCATCTCTAAATTTACTTTTGTTTTCAACTAACTATGGAGGAGGTAGAATTGGCATAGGTAAAAACAGCCAAGGGATTTAAGACAAATGAGAAGCAGGCATTCTACACCTGATATAGTCTGCAGAGAAGCTGGATTGCAAAATTGGTTTTATGTGAATTAGGCTCAACTTAGTGATTTATCACAATAATGTTGATATATAAGAAGGATGTTGGCTGTGTTTTGTTATGGTGATGGTTATTTCTTCATGAAGGATAACCAAATATAAGAATGAGCTTGTAGAAACAGCTCAAATTACAGAGTTTTTGTCTAGCATGCGAGGGGCTATGAGTTCAATCCCCAGTACTATGAAATATAAGACTGAAGAAATATACAATAATTACTAAGAGAGCAGTAAGAAAATGAAATTTTATACTAACAACAAAGCATGGATTTTTAGCAAATATTACTTTTTGGATAATTATATATTTGATGTTAGAAAAAGAAACACTGGATGTATTTTCTTTTTTTGACTCAGGATTACTAACATTAATGTATTCTACAGCAGGGGAAGAGTCCAATGAAATCATAGAAGTGACAAATCCAGAGTAACTTTATAAGTTTCACAGTATTTCGGAATGTATATTTGCACACACATATAGACACACATGCATACACACTTCAGTTGGAATTATGGCCTCCTCAAGCCATAACTCACTTGTAGATTGCATATGATATTTATCATGTAATTTTGATGTATGAACCACCATTAAGCATTTGACCTTAGAAACACTCATGTGTTAAAGAAAAAAAGAAACATTACACTGGTGATAAGAAGGTTGTAATTTATGTGATACAGCATAGTTCCTATACATTGACTGACACATAGCCCTGGGATAATAGACTAGAACCTGGAATTCTAATTTTACAAGTGGGAAATCTGTTGGTTCATAGATTGTAAGGTTCTTGCCAAAGCTGACCAAATTAACAAAGGCCCATGCCCAAACTGAAAATGATGTATATGTGTTATATTATATCATCATAATAATCAATATTTTTGTCCTGTGATTGCTCATTTATTAAAACTTATTTAGAGAAAAGCATTCTGTAAATGAGATTAGGGTCTTATTAGAATAGGTAGATGAAATTTGCTCTCAACCAGGTAAAGATACAATGTATAAAATTGCTATCTGTAATGGAGTGACAGAGCTCTCCCTATGTACTGTGAATACCAGCAACTCCATCCTAGACTTGTTAGCCTTCAGAATTGTGATAAACAAATAACTATTGGTTAAACCAACCTCGTATCTAGTGATTTGTTCCGGTACTCAGAAATATCTAAGAAAAATCTCATATTTAAGCACAAGAATTTGCCTTTTTAAATAAGTAAAGTGAAGTTATGATATTTTTCTGCTTTTCCACTTGAGAATAATTAAGGCAGTAAAATCAAAGAAGTTATTCTTATTTAGGAGGTAGTTGGGAGAGCACCATGCCAACTGTATCATGAATTCACAAACCACACACACGAACATTGTACAAATAACATTTTCCTTACTCTACCTACTCACTTATGTAGTAGAAGATCATAACTCCCTTCTCCCATGCCTACTTCTCTTAGCCATTTGTAACTACTGACTATGTTCCAAGCCAGCCCCCCTCATCTGCCGCATTGATGTAAAGAAGATGGGTATTGAATGTCTCCCAGAGTAAACAGTTGGTGGAAAGGAAGCTACTATGATATTCTCTCATCACATGGTGGTGAATTAGTTAATGTTGTCAGATTTGGTGTACTAATAAGTAGGAACTGGTATCTCATTGCAATTTTCGTTTGTCTTTTCTAAGGGACATGTGGTATGGAGTATCTTTTCATGTTTCTTCGCCATACTAATCTTCTGTGATGTGTCTATCACGTTCTTTGACTTGAACTTTTTCTTTTCACATGGAGTTGTTCATTTGCTAAATTGTTATATTTAAGCTATTGTTACGTAAGGGATCATCTTTAGGATAAGACTATGTGTCACATGGCAAACTAAACATGCAGAATGTGAAGCCTTGTTTCCTATCCTTGATTTTTAGTTTTAAATGAATGTCTTATTTAATGTTTGCTAATAAATACTGAAAGAGTGTCACTTCAGTAGACAGTTATCTTTCAACCAATGTGAATGATCTTCCTTTAAATCTTTAAAACATGTCTGATATCTCCTTCTGAAGGCTTCGTCGCTCCAGTTACTGAGAGTTGTCAACCTTCCCTTTTTTTCAAGAGTCCTTTTAGATCCTTTTTTCATCTTCTTAAATTTCAAGTAACTCTTCTTTCTTTTCCTGTCTTCCCCTCTCATTTCCTTCCCTGTTATTTTTCTCATTCTTCATTTTTCAACAATTACCAGAATCTTGTTCTTTTGTTCTCTACTCTCATTATTCATAGTTAGTGCTAAATATTCTAGAGGTGTGTTGATGGTGTAGGTAGGTGAGAGTCTCAAAAGGAATTATACTCCTTAATAGAGACACATTCTGGTCTGGGGCCAGCATGTGTCAGCAAAATTAGTTAGAAAGGGACCTTGCTTCTACTAGTTTAGAATCTGGAGAAAGGCTCTGGGTCTTTGATGAGTGAACCCTAAGACCTTAGACCTGGATGTAGAAGAAAAAATATAGCCTCAGCTCTTTGGCTAGAGAAGTTGGTTAGAAAAGAATGATAGATTGTGGTCATTTTAAGACCTAGTACATTAGTTTGGAATTTGAAAGCCTTCTGATACATTTTCCAGTCCTACAAAATTGACTTTATAAAGTTCAAAGGTGTGTAACTCATATCCTGTCTGTGTTGTTCTCACTGGAAGAAGTGATTCCTGTGTTCTATGCTAAGCTTCCAAAAAGTAGGAGAATCCAGAGTCCCCTCCAGCCATCAACAACAAAACTTTGCACTAAGTATCCAGTGAGCTGTGTATTTTACTGAATAGTTTTCTTTAAAAAATAAATAGTAAGAGGTTATATGGTAAGTCTTACATTGCACAAATGAATAAAAGTTCCCATATGCCATTTCTGGATTTTCCATATCATCTTTTGTCTTTCATTCGCCAGGACTATTCTCCATAGATACTTTCACAAATTTACATTTTCCCTCACTATGTTCTGGGCCCCAGAACTATGGATCAGTTCTGCTTCTCTGTCGTTCTACAGTTTACTTCATATTGCTTGCTGAGTCTCTAATTTAAATCCGTGGCAGTCCTTTTCTACTCTAATTCTCATGTGCAATTCCCTTGATGCAATAAGTCAATCATTCTCTTTGTTATGAGGATCTACCCTCCTTCAAAGTTAATGGGAGATTGCTTTTCCTTCCTATGATAAACACAATAGAAAAACATTTTTTTATTTATTTGATACTGTGCTAAATCCTTAACCTCTCTGAACCTCAGGAATAATTTATCTCAAAATCAATAATAAATACAATAATAAATATAAGGTTCAGAATGGTCTCTGGTCCAAAGGATAAAGTTCTACAACTAGACTCATTATTCTTTATTTATCAAATATGTATAATTAGAATTTACTAAATTAACTTTTTTAGATGTAGGAATTGTCAAGATTTCAATAAAAATTAATATAAAAAATGAAATTTGCCAGATGAAAATCTAGCCTCAAATTAAAATACAGAATAAAGACTTTAAAGAGAACTGCAATTTTTCTCCCCTCATTAGTAGGTTTGGCAAAACTCAAGTGTAGCTCCCTGACCTTACACTGGCCCCTAAGATAAAGCTCTATCTCCATTACAATCTCTGCTTTGTCTCTTGCTTCTCTTGGAAACAAGATCAGATAGTCAACTCTTACATTTGGTAAGTGTCAAAACTTACATAGGAACTTCAATAGGGAACTGTCACTGGATTGTTCCAGGCATCTTGCCAGGTTGTGAAGTTGAATATTCAGTTGGGTTTGTATCTCATCATTACAGCAATGGCCTTCCAGGGGGGACCAAAAGAGCCAGACAGCAATGAATTAATGAAGCTCTGCGGGAAGTCTAAATAGAGACAAAAGTTTTCATCTATATTTGTTTAAGAATGTTGAAGTCAAGCTTGATCTCCAAATGCCATGTCTAATTTAAGAGCAGGCCTGCAGTGGTAATAGCCCAATATCGCCGTGTCTCCACTGCCTGCTAAAGCTGATACCAGGAGACATCCTGCTGTGGAAACAATTATATCAACATAATTGGAAAATATCTTTTTCAGTGCAGTTCTGCCTTAATTAAAGCTCATTTTACATCTAGGGGAAAGAAATATTTTCCCAGAACTTTGGGGTATATTCAAATTTCTTTCAAAAAATTAAAGCCTGGATGAAACACACAAAAGGACTGTCAGGTAGATTAAGGATAAAGAAAATCAAATGGAGAGGTTTATTTCAAGAGACATCCTTGTCACTACTAGCTGCATCACCTTCTGTAGGTGATTTCAACTCTTCGGATCTAGAGATTTTATTTCCTCTCAATATTTCCACAAATCATATATATACACTCCTGAGTATTGTTTTGAGAAATGAATTTGCTTATGAAAATATCTTGAACAGTACAAAGGTAGAAAGTAAAATCTTGATATGTATTAGTGATTGATAAGACAATCTTCCTGGGCAAATGAGGAAACATTGTCTTATACTTCTAAGAGGATCAGCCATATAGAAAAAAAAAACATAGATCTGGAGAAAGTTATAAAAAGTGGCAGAAACTTGGACCCATGTGTATTTATAGACCTACAGTAGTGGTGATTAGATCTTTAAAATTGGAGATATTAAAGAAACAATTCCTAAAATGTACGTTTTTATATGCTTCTTGGTCCCACTGTGATTCTCCCATCATCCTCAGGGATTGTTAGTGATACTATCCAAACATGTAGGGTTAGGTTAATGTTTCCTTGTTGGTGGTGTTACTGGTGGAACTTGAGCTTGCTAGAGACTTATACGAGTTTCATTTCTGCTTTAATATAGAACGTAAAAGGTAATGGTTGAAAAGAGGGGCTTTGTCAGCATATCAGAAAACTAACAAGCATCTTAGACAGATTCGGTTCACCATTGGATGTGGGTGAGGGATTGCAGTTGATCATTTATCCAGAGAAATTCACCTAATATCTTAATGACAGTAGACAGAAGCAATATAGTATCCAGAATGACACACATGCATGTGCAATACATATTTTATTATGGCTGTTAAACCAATGAAAATAGCTCAAAACAAGATTAAACATTTTTACCCTTTCCAATATCATTATTTATCACCATCTCTTTATCTCAAGGATCAGTGTACTCTTTTAAAACTCCTAGTGTGTTTCTCCAGGATATCACTCATTCTGACTCATTGAAGTCAGTTTTTTATATGTATTTTTGGAGGAAATCTCCGGAAAGAAAATCATGTTTATTTCATTTAACTGTGTTCTTACTCCCTGTTAATTGGCTAGTTGATTGCCTGGTTGGCAGTCCACATTTACGATAAATATGTGAATGTTTGTCATACAATATTTAGTAGGTCATATTATTCTCTTTACATAGGACAACCTAAGGTCCATAGTTATATCCAAAGAATTTTATTAATAAGTGTTAGAGTGATGATTTAAATCTGGGATTCATTACATTCACAATCTTAACACACTTTTCCAATCCTAAAAGACTAAAGTAATAGAAATAAGAATTTCTGAGATAATTACTTCAATTGTATGGAAAATGAGACAATTACTTCTTCTTAATAGTTTTTACTCTAAAAAGAGATTAAAAGTTGAGCAATAAATGTCATAAATGTATATCTCCTGGTCTGGATTCAGTCTTCATTCCTCAAAATGCAACAGCATAGTGTTTAATGTGCCATGTTATGTTCAACTTAAAAAAATGTGCTTCATGTTTGAGGAAATTAGTTCATGTCTTTGACATGAAAACAGATTTTGATATCCTGTCTCCTGATCCTTATTTGATACTGATTTCTATTACTTTGCCTGTAAGATTTAAGAAAGCATTTTGGTAATAGAAGACTAGTGTGGACAAAATGTGGAAAGTAGAACTAATCAAGTTTGTAGATACTTGTGAAGTACTTTCCTCATTTCTCTTATCTAACTTTATCATCAGACACTGTTGAATCTCAGATGGCTGCTCTAAAGTCAGGTATTAATTTCACCTTTCCACAGACTTATTATCTTCCTACTCACCTGATGAATAATTTCAGTCAGATACAGTTATTTACATATTATATCTTGTTGACTGTATCCGCGTTAAAGATTTTAACTAAAACAGTGGCCAAAATAGAAACTAGTAGTTTATTTATTATACAAGGTGGTCAGAAAAATCCATTCAAGAGCTAGGACAGTTGAGTTGAGACGATCTCATTGGCTTAGCTTCTTTCTGTCTATAAGCTATTTGTCATTTCTAAATTTCCAGAGTTTTGTTATTTTTTTGGTCCCGTCCTCTGCTCTATTCTCTCTAGACATTTTTAGGATAGACTTTATATTTTTTTCTCTGCTATGTTTTAGATTTCAGAAAAAGAGATCTTCCAAATGAGTGTTTCTGTAATTGATTTACATATTATACACATAATTTAGGAATGAATATATTGGTCATGTAAAAAATGTCCTAGTCAGGAAAAACAAATTATTCAAATTGAATAATATATTGTAGAAAAGAAAAATTTAGTATATGCTTTCTTTTTCTAAGTAAGTTTTTCATTGTGAAAATACTATACAGAGGCATTACAGTTACATGAGCAAAGTAATGAGGACATTTCTTATCAAGCATTGATGCCTCCTCCTTTGTTTTTCCCCTACCATCCCTTCGCTCCCATCTCCTCAACTACACTCCCCTTACCTCCCCCACCTTGCCTAAATTGTAAAGTTCATTTCTCAACATACTGTCTTGTACATCTTATTGTTGCAATGGGTCAACAAGTATCCCTATTTAAACAATTTGTTTTTTTCACTTCCCCTCCCCAAATTATAACATCAAATACAGTAAAAGAGCGGTTATACCATGGAGAAAGGACATGCAAAGCAACAAAAAAATCATATGGTACCTTATAAATAAGCTAGAAACAATAGCAATAAAGAAAATAAAACACTTGTGTCCCTATCTTTGGGTTCATTTTGCTTATCATCATCTTATCTGACCTTTTCTGCTTGTCCCAGATATATACTAGTTATTGCAAATAAGGGAAACCATGGGACCTCTGTCTCTTTGGGCCTGACTTACTTCACTTAATATAATTTTTTTCAAGTCTTTCCATTTCCTAACAAATGGGGCAATGTCATTCTTTCTGACGGAGGCATAGAATTCCATTGTACATATATACCACATTTTCTTGACCCATTCATCTACTGAGAGGCATCTGGGTTGGGAAAATGGCATGCTACATTTGGTATGAAAGTAGCACCAATTTTGTGCTAGAACACTATTTTAAGGCAGAGTCTTAATAAAACACTATTTTAACCAGAGTCCTGCAGTTGCACAGTAAAAATGGATGCAGATACAATCTAGTTCAACAGATACAATCAATTCAACATCAAACAACTATGGATTTATGGCCTAAAAACATCCGAGAGGGATTCAGTAAACCAGAAATTATCAGGTTTAGGGAGAAATGTGGGGCAAAATAGGATTAGAGGGATGTGGAGAGGTAAAAGGAGAGTGAATTTAACCAAGTCCTAATCTCAGAAAGTGAAATGGATAGGACAGAATGATAGGAGAGAGATTAAAAAAAAGAAAAAATGGAAAAACAAAAATTTAAATTTAAAAATGAAACAGTTAAAAATTATGTAAGTGTAAAGAAATGATACTGAGAGAAGAAAAGGATAGGATGAGAGGAGGAGAGAGATAAAATGGAAAAAGAAAAAGATAAAAAATAAAAAATCTTAAAATTGGAATACTTGAAAATTATATAGGTATAAAGAAATAATAATACTATTAAAGAAGTTAAGCCTAAGAGATTGTGAATTTAGTAATAAATTTCTGGATTAAGTATGTACACAATGAGGAATAAGGCCTAATAACTGATAGCAGGCATATATATGAGGATGAGCAGAACAGTAATTAAGTCACACAAAAAAGAAAAAAAAAAAACAAAAACAAAAAACAAAAATAAAGGACCAAAAGGTCAAAAGAGATTTTTAAAAAAGAAAAAAAGCACACATGCATACATACACACCTAAAATAAAAATTATGAAAGAAAAAATAATACAAAACATTTTTAAGTTAAAAAATAGGTAGAAAAAAAAGAGTTCTTTGATTATTTTTGGTGGGAGGAAGATCTTGTATCTCCCCTGTGTTCATAACCAGTCTCTTGGTGGCGTCTCTGTTCTGCTTGTGGTGTTTGGTTTTCCTGTGGCTTAATTGGTTTCTTAAGTCAGTTTGTTTGAACAGGCAGAAAAATTCTCTGACTTACCCAGGACTTTATGATCCTCCTCCCAAGCTGGTTTAGTGGGAGGGAGATCTGCTTTGAGTATCACAAAAGATGGAGAGGGCTGTTTCCTCTAGCTTGGAGATTCTGTGATGAGGCTAGGTTCTGGGTAGGGTTGAGGCCTATCAGCAATCAGTAGCTTTTCCCTGAGGGTCTAGCTCCTGAGACATTTCCACATGGTTGCTCATGTGTAGGCCCGGTTCCACCCAGGAAGAATCCTCTGTACAGTATGTTCACAAATAAAATAAAATAAAATAAAATAAAAAGAAGAAAGCACCCGCTACCAGAGAGCTACCACCGTGTTCAATGAGCAGTGTATGCAGTCTTAAAGATGTTTTGTCATGTTGGTTGTGTTACAGAATGTATCTAAGAGACCTATTGACAGTTCATTCATTTCAAAACTCTGGGTTTTGTTTTATTTTCTTATAGCCATTATTACTGTTCTCTAAAAAGCAAGAGACAGAGCATGTGAACCTAAACTCTTGCAGTAGGAGTTCAGGTCGGTCCCACACTCTCAAGTTTGACAAGGACTTTAAAGGTCAGGTAGACCAAATGAATATTCAAAATTGACTTTCATGAAAATAAATTCACTCACCTTGCCCCAGAAAATCTTTAGTAATTTCCCTGGGCCCAAAGGCTGGCTGATGTAGCCATCAGTGAAGTATGGTTTTCCATTTGCATTAGGTCTTTTTAATGGTGCCACCTACCAGATAAACTGGCTCTCTGGCCAGTATTTTTCCTGGGCTCAATGGGAAGAGAAAGTGCACAAGCAATATACAACAGCTTGCTTATTTGAAGTTCTTTCCCCCATGTAGCTTCTGCAGGCCTGGAGCATTAACAGAAAACTAGCATATTCTGAGGGTGAAATTAATGGTTAGAAAAATAAATGCTGACAGGGAGATTGTCAGCAATCCCCTTTAGTAGAGCATTAGCCATTCTCTGGAGGTAATGGAGGTGGTTAGGCTAAATTGTTAGTTCACTTTGCTGGATTAAAAAAGGAAAGAACATTAGAAATGAGGATTGGCTTGTTCTGAAGTTAGCTCTGCCACACTACGACTGAATAAAGACAGCAATGGACAGGCTTAAATTAACTCAGCTAGGTGGAAATATTTTAATATTTAATTTGCAGCCTAGCTTTATATGTATAGGTAAAGGTTGCCGATCTGGTCTTTTATAGCCAGGAAATTGAAACTAAAATGGCATCTTATGATTTCAAGTGAGCAATGCATAATTTTTGACAAAAGTATATAATATGGATATTTTCAGAAATTACAAGTTTTTGCAAAACAAGAGTATATGAAAGAAATATCTGAAGCCATCCACCATATTGTTGAGAACAGATTGTATGTGACTGTACATAATACACTTCTCATACTGTTATGGAAATTGATAGAACTGGAAACAATTTTTCTGTGCCCACGTTAGGCATCATTCTGACATATTTTAAATAATATAGAGAACACAAAGATAAATGTTCTTACATCAGAAGGAACAAATCCAACTCTATAATCTATTGTACTGTAATTTATTTTATACAATTGCCATTATATGTTAGGTTTTATCTTTAATCTTAAAGTACACTCTTTCCAATTTATTTAAGATAAAGGAAAAGAGCAGAGCTTTCTCATTAAATAATTCATAAATCTTTAAATCTTATTTCACAATATATTTAATAAGCTATTTATCTCATATTCTTTTAGGTTTTCATTTCTGAATCCAAATTCATTTCAACATGGGAGTTAGCAACTTTGCTAACTTGTTTCATTGATGGCTTACTTTTGTTTCTAACTTTATTCCATTATTGATATCCTTGAGAACCTTGACTCAAGTCTAAAGAGAGAAAGAAAAAGAATGAGAAAAGAGATGATAGATGACTGGTAGATAGATGATAGACAAACAGATGATAGATATATAGGTAGATAGATAGATAGATAGATAGATAGATAGATAGATAGATAGATAGATAGATAGATAGACAGGATTAACAGATAGAGGTCTGATAAAGGGGAGAAGCATTCTATAACCTTAAACATAAGATTCAGAAAAGATCTCTTGCATTCCAAAATAAAATCTCCTAGATGTTTTGCTACAACCTTATTTAGAGATGATAACTTCATTTTAAGTAAAAATGGATGCCTAAATAAAAGTTTTCCCTTTTTTGAGTTTATGACAATGTAATATTTATGAGGAAACATTATTTATTAATATCTCTTATAGTCAGAACTATGGTTGGCAATTGTATTTTTGGATTGTGAGAACCCATATCAAATTTACACAGAAGACTAGTAGAAGATACCTTACAATGTTTGAATTACTGGACAAGTTCTGGAGATCAACCATCTTCAAATAGGCCCACATTTGGTTTTGTTTTGTTTCCATTGCTATTAGTTCAATCTGGTAGATTTTTAAAAAATAAATCTCTACAAGTATTATGACTTTAGAGCACCTCTTTCAGACCAGTCAATAACCCATGCAGTTATTTTCATTTTGAAGGAGAAAATTTTGTATATATTCCAAGTGTCAGAGAGAATATGAGAAAGGGAACTAGTAGAAATTCAGCAGGTAGACTATGAAAGGACTGTTTGGATCTAAGGAGTACTGTCAAGCATGTTACATAGACATAGTCAGTGTTTCAGAAAAACACAAAAGATAGAGTAGCTCCAAGAGGCTAGAGAGGGACTCATCACTGGAACCTAAAGGAAGCAGCTTAGGAAATTCCTCCAGAAGGAACTGGGATTATTGGATGATGCCCCAGGAAGGTAAACCAACTTTTGAGGGAGACATAGGAGGAAAACTGTGTACACCCCTCCCTTTTATTCCTTCAGATCCCTAGCTGATGCTTCACATTCATCAAATGCATCACGAAACACAATGGAGGGAAACATACAAGTCATCCTTCAGGGCCAAGGAAAAGACTGAATCAGAGAGGGTGAATCCAAAAACACTACTCACTATGAACAAAAGCACAGTTCAATCCAGACTGGCCAGTTTCAAATACCAGCCTGGCCACATATTTTAGTTAGACAAGTTAGAAAAGCTTTTGTGGTAGCCATTTATTTATCCTTATTATGGAGAGTAATACTAGTATTTCCTCAGTTAATTTCAATGAGTTATTTTTACTATAGGGCACTTTTAGATTTATAGAAAAAAGTGAGGGCACTATGTGTGCCCATATACCCTGTGTTCTTGTTTCCTCTGTTACTAACATGTCACATGACTTTGATGTATCTGTTCTAATTGCACATCCAATATGGGCAAATTAAGCTGAAATCCACGCTTTAATCAGATTTTGTCAGATTATTATCATTATTGTTATTGGTATTGTCTTTCACCATGCCTTTTTCTGTTCCTGCATCTCATCTGGACACACACTATACTTCACTAATATGTTCCTTGAGATTTTTTTGGCTATGGCAGCTTTTCACTATTTCCTTAATTTTGATAATCTTTGTGGTTCTAAGTGAAGTTGATTTTAAATCACAATTTTGAAAACTGTCACTGTCTCATTAGCCCAGGAAGGGGCATCTTGGTATAATAAGAATCATTGAAGAAAATGCTTCCATCAGAAAGAATGGCATTACCCTGTTTGTAAAGAAATGGAAAGACTTGGAAAAAAATACCTTAAGTAAAGTATGCCAGACACAAAGAAACATAGATTATATGGTGCCTCTCATTTGTAATAATTAGAATGTGCCTATAAATCTACAAGTAAAGCCAATGGAGACTAAAAGACAAAACAAAATTACACTTGGCCATGATAAACAGGACTCTAACATTCACACAGTGAGACCAAAGGAGGATATAGTCTTAGGAGAGGATCACAAGGGCTCAATAGCTATGAGCATAAGATCATATAAAATGATGCTCATTGAAATAAACTCCAAGAAATGGAAAGAAGTGTTTTTTTCTATTTCTTTTCTTTTAAAATTTTATTTATTTTTTATTGTGAAAATACTGTACAGAAGGGTTACAATTACATGGGCAAGATAATGAGTACATTTCTTATCAAGCATTGTAGCCTCCTCCTTTGTTTCCCCTTCCCATCCCTTCCCATCCTCCCCCCCACCCCCCACCCAATTTCCCCGCCCCCCCCACCAAAGTTGTAAAGTTCGTTTTCCACATAACGACTTGTACTTCTCATTGTTGCAACAGGTCCACCTGTATCCTTATTTAAACGACTTGTTTTTCCCCTTCCCCTCCACAAATTATACCCACATCAAATAGAGTGAAATCAGGGGTTATATTGTGGGGGACGGACATACAAAGCAACAAAGAAATAATCTTATAAATGCATTACAAACAATCGCATGAAAGAGAAAAAAACATTTGAATACATATCTTAGGATTCATTTCCCTAACATAACCTTATCTGACCTTTTCTGCTTGACTCAGATATATACTTGATATTGCAAATAAGGAAAACCATGGCACTATGTTTCTTTGGGCTTGGCTTACTTCACTTAATATAATTTTTTCCATTTCCTAACAAATGGGGCAATGTCATTCTTTCTGATGGAGGCATAGAATTCCATTGTGTATATATACCACATTTTCTTGATCCATTCATCTACTGAGGGGCATCTAGGTTGGTTCCATATTGTAGCTATAGTAAATAATACTGCAATAAACATAGTTGTGCTGCTAGCTTTAGTGGGGTCTTGTTTGGGCTAAAGACTTAAAGAGAAACTTCTCTGAAGAGGAAAGAAGGATGACCAATAGAAACATGAAGAAATGCTCAACCTCCCTAGCCATAAAAGAAATGCAAATCAAAACAACATTAAGATACCACCTCACCCCAGTTAGAATGGCAAAAATCAAGAACTCTAATAACAACAGATGTTGGAGGGTATGTGGACAGAAAGGAACCTTACTGCATTGTTGGTGGGAGTGTAAACTTGTTCAACCACTTTGGAAAGTAGTATGGAGGTTCCTCAAAAGACTCCACATAGAGCTCCTCTATGACCCAGCAATCCCACTTTTGGGCATTTACCTAAATGTTTACCCAAGTGTTTTTAAAATTTTTTTTATTTTTGTGTTTTTTTTTCCTTCTCTGTTTTTTCCCTTTCGTCACTGTTTTTGATTTCCATACCTTTTGTCTTATATGTAAGTTTATCTGATTTGGAGAAGGGAAGAAGCCCAGAAAGGGTGGCAAAAAGAATGAACTAAGTCAGCAGGGATACTCACTAGACACTGTTGAAAATGAACTGTACAACTTGGGTGGGGGGAGTTTAGAGGGCTAAAACTGGGAGAAAATGAGGGAGTGGTTTACACTATTTAAGAAGAAATGTACTCAATACCCAAGTTATGTAATTGTAACCGTCCGTACAGCACCTTTGTAATAAAAAGAAAAACAAAGAGTAATTGAAGACTGTCAGAGGTTCCAGTCTCCTCCGTGTTCCTTCCAGGTTTCCAGTATGACTAAGTAATTGTAGAAGAAAATAATTCAGGGTAAAAAGCACAAACTTAAAAAGAGGACATTGGAATGCCTAACTGTTCTCGTGCTTTTGGTTAATTTGTATGCATAAATAGAAAGTCAGTGCTTTTCAGCAAAAGCAGTTTATGTGCATGTAATAGGAGGAGTACAGATAATGAAATATGAGTCACAATGGTCCATGAATTATTAAAAATTGCAATATAATCTCTTTATATTCACTTTGTATATTCACTTTGTACATATGCATTGTCTATACTATTAGATTCAGGACTTGTTTATAGATAGTTTGGAATTCTCACATAGGAAATCATACTATTTATGTATCAGAAATTCTAATTCTTTTCCTTATCATTTTGCATTAGTAATATTTCTAGTACAATACAAAACTGTGATGAAGATGAAGAGTGACTTTTCTGTTCTCCATCAGCAAGACAAGGTTCTCAGTCTCTCACCATTAAATAAAATGTTGGATATAGAATTTCTTTAAAAAAATTTATTGTAAAGATGCTGTACAGAAGAAGTAGCACTGTGGCTCAAGTGGTAAAGCACTTGCCTTGAGCTGAAGAGTTAAAAGCACAGTGCCCCAACCCAGAGTTCAAGAACTCACAACCCACAAAAAAAAAAAAAAGCTATACAGAGGGGTTACAGTTACATGAGTAAGGTACTGACTACATTTCCTTTCCTGTCAAGCATTGTTACCCCCCTCCTTTGTTTTTCTCCTACCCATTCGTCCCTACCCCGAACTTGTAAAGTTAATTTCCAACATAGTTTTTTAATGTTCTAAAAATTATATTTGTTTTTCTTCAATTTCTAGTTTGCTATGAGTTTTTTTATTTTAGTTTTTTTTTTTTTTGTGTCCGGTCATGGGGCCTGATCTCTGGGCCCGGGTGCTGTCTCTCAGCTCTTCAGCTCAAGGCTAGCGCTGTACCACTTGAACCACAGAGCCACTTCCGGCTTTTATTCTTTTTGCTTATGTGGTGCTGAGGAATCGAACCCAGGGCCTCATGCATGCAAGGCAGGCACTCTACCACTGAGCAAACTTCCCAGCCCTTTGCTATGAGTTTTTATCATGAACTAGGTTGAATTTTGTGACATACTTCTTCAGTGTCAATTAACATAAACACATGCTTATTTTGAAGAATTATGATAATTGACTTTATATATGATGTATAATATAATATATAATATATAATATAAGCACATTATATATAATATATAATTGACTTTCTATATATTTATATATCAAACTTCCATACCATAGAAGACAAATAGTACTTGGCTGTGATGTTTACATTGAACTTAATGGCATTTAGTTAAGAGAAAGGAAATTGGCCAGTAGATTTTTCGTTAATGTTTTGTTTAATTCCATATCTTGTTTTCAAAGTAGTATAAAACTGATAACAGGTAATAGTCTAATAAGTGTCCCTATTTCATAAATAATTGGTTTCCTTATAACATCTGGATCTTGTCTTTCCCTTTTGAAAATGTATGGCCTATTAATCTAGTTTCATTATCCTTTGTATAAGTTTTGTTAATGTATATCTTTCAAGGAATTTCACTATTTAAACTGTTACCAAAATTTTCGAACACGTATTATTCATAATAGTACAGTGATTTTATCCTTTTAATTTCTATAATTTCAGTAATAATGAATGCTGATTTTTTTCTACCTTTTCCTTTTGGTAGCTTGGTTCAAGTTTCATCACTTAGTGCTTTTTTTTAGTTATCTCAATATGCTTACTTTTTCTGTATTGCTTTTCTGCTTTTTTAGTTTTAAATTTCTGCTCTACTCTTTATTATTCCATAACTTCTGTTTGCACTAGGGCAAGTTGCTCATTTTTCATAGTTTCTTAAGAAGCTTAGGCAATTGAATTAAATCTTTCCATAATTCTTTAGCTGTTTACACTAAATTCTCTCTAAATTTGGTAAGTCATACTTTAATTTTCTTTCATTTCAAAGTGATTAAAGGTTCTCTTGAGAATTTTTCTTTGAATAAATGGTACTAGATGTGTATTATAATACTTAAGATATTTCAGTCATTTTTCTAATTCATATTTTATTTTAAATTCCCTGTGATTCGAAATCATGCTTCATAATTTTTTCTTTTAAATCATGAAGGTATGCCTTTGAGCTCAGAATGTGTTATAGTTTGGTGAAAATTTTGTTTGTATTTGTTAATTCTGTAAGTGTTGATTAGTAAAGTTGATTGCCAATGTTTACGGTCACATAACTTTACAAATTTTCTTTCCAATTAATTTATCAATTATTTAAAGAATGAGGTAAAAGCCTCTAAAATTAATGTTGGGATTTTTTGTTTCTCTTTGATTTCTATAAATATTTAGAGTAGTTTTGTCCTAAAAAATATAATTAGGACTTGTTTATTTGGCTACTTTTGTAAACACTATGCTTAGTTGATTTGTTTGGACTGTTTGTATGTAATGTGACTTTTCAAATGGTTGGATATAACACTTACATATAATTCAGTCTATTTCATTTTTACTTGCTTCTGCCCTTCCTTCCTTCCACTTCGTTTGTGGTTGTGTTGAATAGCTTTATGACTCCATTTTATGTCTTTTTCACCATGTCAATTATACTTAAAATTCTAAATGATTCTCTTGGAGCTTTAAATATACCCTTTGAACATACCTAAATCTACCTGCAAATAGCACTGTACCACTTCACGTGTATTGCAGATACTTTATACAAAATATTTATAATTTCTCCTTTCTAACCCTTAGATATCAGTGCTATTCTTTTTTATTATCAACATTAATATTTCTTTATTTACGGGAACATGTTTTTTACTACAATTATTCAAATTATACATGATTTTCTTTTCTCAAGTTTAAACTGAAATTAGTAATTCTGTCAATGTAGTGAATAATGGTATACCATATACTTTTGAACAATTACTTGATTTTCATTCATTAAAGTTCTATTTTAGAATTTTTTTCTTTATGAAAATTTGAAGTAGTTGTACCATCCTTTACATGTTCATTTGCTAGCATAATGAACCCTTTGGTTTTGATTACTGATTTAAATTAGAATCATCATTTCAATGATAATAAAATATAAAGTATCATGCTATCTTTATGCACTTTTTCCAGTACTTTTTCATTCTTTATGCCATTACACAGTTCTAGTCAATGTCATTTTCAGGTAGTATCTTCACTAACTTTGCCATGGATGGCTTCTTTCCTAATTCTATCTCTCGAGTATCTGAGATGCCAGGCATTTAAGCACCATCAGCCTTGGCTTATTTTAGAGGTAGAGTCTCATGAGCTTCATCCAAGTTTACCTTAAGCCATCAGCCTGCTGTCTCTGTCTTCTGAGTTATTGTTATTAGAGGGTTGTACAAACATACTCATTCTCTTATTTCACATTTTTGAGCAACTTTTTTGTTGTTGTTGTGAAAATATCGTACAGAGGGGTTACAATTATACGGGCAAGATAACGAGTACATTTCTTATCAAGCATTGTTGCCCCCTCCTTTGTTTCCCCTTCCCACTTCTTCTCACACCCCTCCTCCGCCTCCCCACCCAATCCCCCCCCCACCAAAGTTGCAAAGTTTGTTTTTTGACATAACAACTTGTACATCTCATAGTTGCAATGGATCCACCTGTAACCCTATTTAAACGATCTGTTTTTTCCCTTACCCTCCACAAATTATACCAACATCAAATACAGTGAAAGCAGGGGTTATACCGTGGGGGAGGGACATGCAAAGCAACAAAGAAATCATTTTATAAATATGTTAGAAACAATCGCATGGAAGAAAAAACATTTGAATACTTATCTTGGGGTTCATTTCACCTAACATCAACTTATCTGACCTTTTCTGCTTGTTTCAGACATACGCTGGTTATTGCAAATAAGGGAAACCATGGGACCTATGTTTTTTTGGGCCTGACTTACTTCACTTCATATTTTTTCCAAGTCTTTCCATTTCCTAACAAATGGGGCAATATCATTCTTTCTGACGGAGACATAGAATTCCATTGTGTATATATACCACATTTTCTTGATCCATTCATCTACTGAGGGGCATCTAATAACAACAGATTCTGCAGGGAATGTGGACAGAAGGGAACCTTTACTGCATTGTTGGTGGGAGTGTAAACTTGTTCAACCACTTTGGAAAGTAGTATGGAGGTTCCTCAAAATACTCCACATAGAGCTCCCCTATGATCCAGCAATCCTACTTTTGGGCATTTACCCAAATGATCACAAACAAGATCATACTAAAGCTACTAGCACAACTATGTTTATTGCAGCATTATTTACCATAGCTAAGATATGGAACCAACCCAGATGCCCCTCGGCAGATGAATGGATCCAGAAAATGTGGTATATATACAATGGAATTCTATGCCTCCGTCAGAAAGAATGGCATTGCCCCATTTGTTAGGAAATGGAAAGACTTAGAAAAAATTATATTAAGTGAAGTAAGCCAGGCCCAAAGAAACATAGGCCCCATGGTTTCCCTTATGAGCAATTTTTTAACATTTCATGCTTGAACATCTGCAGTGAATGTTGCAGATGTTTGCTTCCTTATCTTTTGTCTTCTTCACTTTTCAAATGAAATTTTTCTGGACACAGAATTCTTGGTTGTTTATTTAATCTGTCACCTCAGTGCACAGACATTTATGCTCCTTGTTTACTTTTGTTGACTATCCATGGTCATTTGCCTGGACTGATCATTTTGTGTGCTGCTACAATGATCCAAATGGACATTGCCTACACAAACAGATAAATAAACAAAAATCTTCTACATTATCTCTTATAGGTATTTTGGATACAGTAATTTTCTAAACATCCTTTCTTCCTGTCCTCAGTTTTCTGCAGTTCATACTGAATTTGTTTTGGAATAATAGCTTGTAGTATATTTTCTCCTTCTTGTTCTTAGACGCTCCTCAATTTAGTTTGATATCTGCCATTAAAATTGCAGTTTCATAGCCATTATGATTTCAAATATTTCTTTTCCTTATTCTCTTTGTTTTTGCTTCTGATATATATGCTATACCTTTATAATTTTAATTATATTTTTGAGAACTGTAACTCATACTCATTTCTGTTTCTCTGTGCATATTTTCAGAATTATCTAATAAAGTCCCAAATGTGATGGTACACTTCTGCTACATCATTAAAATAACCCTTACATTTCTTGTTAGCACTGTCTATTGTTTGGTAGAACATATAAAGCTTATACTCTATCAAACTTTAAGTTCTGGAGGCAGGAAATAATCAGACAATCAAGTAATTGTGTGAAAAATGAGAGTATCCCTTAGTTGAGTGTAGGAAATTCAATAGCAGTGTCATTGAGTCATTTCTAGGCCAGGACAATCAGCTCTAACATAAATACCAGGTGATAGAAGAGAAGATAGAAAAATGAGATCTAAATACATTCATGCAAATACATATGCTGGCTCCGCCCTGTGGATTCATTTTTGTAGAGTAAATCCTTGGTATCCATGGATAATTGCTTCTAAGGAGATTGCCAATGAAGAATTCCCATAATTCCTCAGGATATAGAGCCCTGTATTGTACTATGGGTGCTTAATTCCCTTTATTTTTTAAACTATAATGTCCCCAACTTTCACAAAAGATATGCCATGTTTCAAAAAATCTAAAATTTACATTATCAAGTTGTTCATTAATTTTTTGCTTCATCTTTTGGATTCCATTTGCTTCTAAGGAGGCACATTTTTGCAAAATTAAAGCAGGAAACAGTCAGAAATTGTCACAACAATTTAAACACTATTGACTACAGCACATGGCCGACTGAAAGCTCCACATGGACTCAATTTCAGAACGCCTTCATAAGAATGAAATGTTTGCTTGTGAAATTTCTTTCGAATTTTTACGTTTATTGATTTTATTTTTGCCCACATTTAGTTAAACCACATGTAATACCTCTGCAAATACGTTGGAAATTAAGTCCCAGTATGATAAGATGAGAAGGTGTTGAAGGGTGAGCCGTGAGTTCACATACTGAAAACTTCTTCTGAAGAACATCAATCATAAAGCAATGAGACACTATAGGAATATGAACCACACAAGCAACAATAGATGTTCATATCTCATATTACACCATGGAGCAATTTAAATAGCTTTTATACTGCCATATGATTCATTATACTCACCAAATACTCTGGAGAAAGATATATTGAGCATTTTATCCATCCTCCTTCCAAATTCCCCCAGGGTCAGAGGGCACTGTTTTTATAATTAAAGTTTCTCAAAGCATTTCCTTTTGAAAGGTTACCATCAACATGACACATTGTGGAAAGGACAAAAACAACTTTTGACTGTACTATTTCAATTTTACCACAAACCACAAACTATCACTCTTGGTTGATCTTTAAACTGAAGTAAGAAAAATAGGTGCTCAAATTCCAAACCTCTAAAATATTCTTTTTCTATTTTTTTAAATAGTGGGGAACGAATATGATAACCACCTGAAACAATAACAAGGCAGGGATGATCATTATAGTTAAAATGTTTTGGCAAAATTTGTCATAAATACTCAAACTAAGAGGCCTTCTGAAGTATTGAGATGCAATGATACCAGGTTTGGGGTTTTATTTTTTTACCATCCTGGGGCCTGAACTCTGGGCCTGGGCACTGTCCTTAAGCTCTTCAGCTCAAAGCTAATGCTCTACCACTTGAGCCACAGCACCATTTCAGGCTTTTTCTGCTTATATGGTGTTGAGGAATAGAACCCAGGGCCTCATGCATGCAAGGCAAGCACTCTACCATGGAGCCACCCAGTCCATGATACCCGTTTTTAAGCAACAATGAAACCCTCATTCTGACAGACTCCATTCCTTTCTTGAAAATTTAATTCCATAATAACTTAGGGCTGACTTTCTGGATCTATTTAATTCCTATCGAAGGTATCACTAGGAATTTGCTTTCTAATGAAAATAACAAAAAGATCAGTCTCATATTTTCAATTTTTAGTAGAAAACAGAAGGGACTGGAATACTGGCCACATATTTTTTCTACTGGTAGGATTAGTCATTTGAAAACAGTGTAGAAAGCTATGCTTGAAGGATAAGCAGAACAAACAAGTCTCTGAGGAGCAAGTATTATGTTCAATAATTACTTGTGGGATGGATGAATGCATGGACAAATTAGTAAAATATTCACAAAATTTTTTGTGGCCTACCATTCCGAATTTTATCATCAATTTTTATACAGTCATATGGGTGACAAGCAAAGACAGGGATTTTAAGGTATATTTCTGATATTTAAAGTGCTTCATGAGATATCTTGGGAAAACCATTTATTGAACAAATATACCTGAAGCACAACCTACATCTCAGAAATGTGCTAAGCTTTGTAGAAGGTTGCAATGTAATGATTGATATAAGCATCAACCAAACAATATATTTTATATAGATTTTAAAAATTTTATTGGTATTGCAAACATGATGTGCAGAACAGTTTCATAAGTCAAGTAATAAGTATATTTCTTTTTGAACAATGTCACCTCCTCCCTTACTCTCTCCCAATTTTTCCATCTGGACTTCCCTCACCCCCAACTTGTATAGATCATTTTCAACATAGTGTCTAGTGAGTATCACTGTTGCATTTGTTCACCCCTTGTGCAACTATTTCTGTGCTGTCCCTTATCGTCCCCAGAACAGATAAACTTACATATAAGGCAAAATGTAGAGATATCAAAAACAGCAGCAAAGTAGAAAAACAAAACAAGCAACAGAAAACAAGAAGCAAAATAACATAAAACCTCTTGTTGCCATTTGCAGGAGTTCATTTAGATAAACATCCTTTTATATGATCATATGAACATAGCTATCGAACCCTTGTGATCCTCTCCTAAGACTATCTTCATTTTGTTTCATTGTGTGAATATTTAGAACACTGTATAATTTATTATGTCTGAGTGTATTATTTTTTTTTATCTTTGACCATTCAGTGAGTTTGCTTGTAGACTTATCATCACTTTCTAGTTACAACAAATGACGGAAAACAGGCAACCTATCTTTCTTTGGGTCTGGCTTACTTCATTTGGAAAAATAATCCTCTAAAAAACATTATTCCTTGTGGAAGTAAACGGTAGGAGATTACTGATTTACACATGTATGTATTCACCAATTGAGCTGACTGGTAAAATAGTGAAAATGCTTTTCTAAAAATATGGTGCTTGAGATTATATGGAAATTGGAAGAAGTGTTGGCTATTGTAGGGGGTAAGAAAGTGTTATTGAGTATGAAGGAAAAAAGAAGGCAAGTGAGATGCAAGCCATGATCACTTTAGATATGTCATTTGTGAAGCTATGTTTGGACTGAGAATGCCAAATGGAATCAAGAATACTTGCTTCGAGTTCCACTGTCCAAAGGAGTGGGAAACCCAGACAGAGCAGAGGGCAGATGATGTTACACGGGACAATTGCTTAGAATTAAAACCAGATACATCTGCAACCTCTCAGCCTGGAAAAGTGGTTTTCTAAGTCCCACTTCCACAATTTACCTTGACTTACAACTCATGTGTAAATATGTGGCTCATTTGATTCTATCCTTCCTGCTTTCTTTGAGGTCTTTGGTTTCATACAAATTTAGTTTGTTTTCCTTGTTATATTCCTTGATAATAGCTCAATAAGATAATCTCTTATTTGGTCAGAAGGGACTTGCTTTCAACATGCTAATTCGACAAATCTATACCTGTCTTGTGTGTTGATCATTTTTCTAGGAACTTAAAGAAATCCAAACTTCCTAGTTGGGCATTTGAGTACCTAATGATTTGACCCAGGACTAACTTTTCAGCCTAAAGTCTGTACCTTACTCTGTATAATTTATAATAATATGGCCAAAATATTTCTTTGGTTTTCATAAAATTGTAATTCATTTCCCTGTTCTGGTGTTTAAATGCCATCTTCTTGATTAAAGTAACATCCTTACTGTCTTCCCTTGCCTCCTTAATTGACTGTAGATTTCTACAGACTCAGATATGAAATCTTCCCTGAAAGCCAAACTGAGATATAGCAAGATATGTGCTAGAAACATAAGCTCTCCATTAGACAGATAAGACCCTTATCAGAGACTAGCTACCTCTAGCGTGACTATGATTGAATATGATTAAAATTAGGACAATTCCACCAATATTCTCATTATAAAGGGAAGGGTGGTAAAGTGAAGCATATGAAGGACTTTGCATAGAACTAGAACATAAAGAATATGTCATAGTTGATTCTAAGAATGATTGTGATTACTGTTCACTATTGTTACTATTTAAGTGAACTTTAAGTGAACTTTCTTTGTGCTCATGTATTGTGACATTTAACACAATGTATTGAAATATACATTTACAGAGCCACATTTTTCTTTTTATTAATTTGATTTTATTGTTAAGGTGATGTACAGAGGAGTTACAGTTACCTATGTAAGGTAATTAGTACATTTCTTGAGAGCTTGTTTGGAGGTTCTAGCAGGGGAGCGCAGCTACTCGTATACCCTGACCGAAGACCGGTCCTCCTCTATCTGGGATCTTCTTCCTCTTCGGGAGGGATGCACATGGAGCAGTGACGGAGGAAGGGGACACCCGCCTAGCCAGCCAGATCAGCCGAATCAAGCCTGGCGATCAGTGGGATGACAGATGTCGCAGTCAGACCACCCTCACATCCATGAGTACATTTCTTTTTTTTTTTTTAATAAGTTTTTTATTGTGAAAATACCGCACAGAAAGGCCACAATCACAGGAGCAAGGCAATAAGCTCACCTCCCATCAAACACCGTTGCCTCCTCCTTTGGTTTGCCCCTACCATCCCTTCTCTCTCATCTCCACAACCACATCCCGCCTCTACCATATCTGTATTCAAGTAATATCCATCAGCTCTCCATCAAGGAAAAGAGCCAAAATAGCCAAACAATTAGCCAATTGTGTTTTTTTTTCAATTTGGGGCTCATTTAAAATAGAGACAGACCAACTAACTTTCCACCTTAGCTTTAAAATGTTATTTTTTAAATTCACAGATTGTATTTGCAGCATAAATTGAAAAATTGCACATTTTCAATTTCATAAAATATGGTGGATTCAATACAATGATAATGTGTGAGGATCCATGAAATCTGGGATCAATAATAAAGGCTTTTAGGATAAACTCTGGCTAGTCCAGAATGTTAGAAAATAGTTTTGTTACTAAAAGTCTCAATCTTTTTCACCCTATGTATAGGCCATTTAAAAACATAGATTCTATGACATTGTAGGAAGTTCAGTAGAACTAAAAGTCATGTAGTGATAAAATTTTAAACCATGTAAGTAAAAAATACAAACATAAAGAATGAAAAGGGCAAGACTGAAATAATTGGCAAAAGTTTCAATTTTTATTAATCCAATGATTAGATGAGTATGCATTCCAATTACTGACACTTATATAAATATTAACTTTCCTCTCCTGAGGTTTTTTTTCTATTACAAGATTTTTATTGCATCCTTTTTAACTAGGACTGGAAGAAGGTGGTTTGACAGGGAAATTTTCTCACCAGAAGAGTATCTTACTTGCCACTAAGGAACAACTATGCTATCATTTTGTCTTCACTGTCTTTTATGAAAACAAAACTCAAAAACAGGTGTTTTTGTCTTGTGCTCATTGTGCTTTGCATTGTAGATTTAATGGATTACCATCTAGGTTATTGATCAATTTTCAAGTGTTCTTATGATAGAAAAAAGAATGACATTTCTCTTGTGAACAGGAAATAAAAAAGTATTTGCTGAAAAAAAAGTGGAATCTGAGAAAAATATGAGAATACAAGGGTCATGGACACCCAGATTTCTGTAGCAAGAAGGTGGTCTCAAAGCAAGCCAGTGATAGGGAAAGAAAATTGAAAAAAACACAGCTGCCAAAAATTTATTGTCCAAAACTTTGTTGGATAAAGTTTATTCCAAGTTGTCCATTCCTTAGGTTTCCATCACAGAGAACATTTCAAAAATTCACCAATAAATCTCCTCAACCTGTCTCCTACAATGCAATGAGCCATTCTGTAAGAATATGCTCCATAACCTAGTCTATGTGATGTTCTTTTATAGTTTATCCTTGAACAATTGTGAGAGTAAATGTACCTCTGAACATTTAGTGGATTAGGAAAGAGGCAATTCAGGCTCTCACTGGAGGATTAATTTATGGGTAGGCACAGAACCTATAACTGAGATTTGAGATGAGTGCTATGATATTCATTTGGTTAATTGTAGACTATCATTATGGAAATTCATACCTGCTGTACATAGATTCATAAATGCTTATGACAATAGCTCACATTCAAGAGAGTTGATATTCTATGATTTCCTCTAAGTGACATGAACATGGATTGAATCATTTACAAATGGAAAAATTTCTGAGAAAATGAAGAAACTAAATGCTCACAGATTAGACCCAAGACAATGATCTAAATTGCCAATGTTCAATGGACTTAATATATTTTACAATCTTTTTTTTTGTCTGGAATTTTTTAAATAAGTTTTTTATTGTAAAATTTCTGTACAGTTACACGAGCAAGGTAGTGAGTACATTTCTTATCAAGTATTGTTGCATTCTCCTTTGTTTTTCCCCTACCATCCCTACCCTCCCACCTCCACAACTACACTCCCCCCATCCCCGCTCCCCACACCTAAATTGTAAAGTTTCTCAACATAGTATCTGGTACATCTCATTGTTGCAATGGGTCAACCTGTATCCCTATTTAAACATTTTGTTTTTTCCCTTCCCCTCCCCAAATTATGCCAACAATAAACACAGTGAAAACAGGGGTTTTACCGTGGGGGAGGGACATACAAAGCAACAAAAAAATCAAATGGTAAGTTATAAATACGTTATAAACAATAGCAAGAAAGAAAAAACCACTTGTGTCCCTATTTTGGGGTTCATTCACTTAACTTGATTTTATCTGGTCATATGTATATAGCTTTGAGCCTTTTCTGCTTGTCCCAGACATATACTAGTTTTTGAAAATAAAGGAAACCATGGGAACTATGTTTCTTTGGGCCTGCTTACTTTACTTAACGTAATTTTTTCCAAGTCTTTCCATTTCCTAACAAATGGGGCAATGTCATTCTTTCTGATGGAGGCATAGAATTCCATTGTGTATATATACCACATTTTCTTGATCTATTCATCTACTGAGGGGCATCTGGGTTGGTTCCATATCTTAGCTATGGTAAATAAGTTGTGCTGGTAGCTTTCGTATGGTCTTGTTTGTGATCATTTGGGTAAATGCCCAAAAGTAGGATTGCTGGGTCATAGGGGAGCTCTATGTAGAGTCTTTTGAAGAACCTCCACACTGCTTTCCAAAGTGGTTGAACAAGTTTACATTCCCACCCACAATGCAGTAGGGCTCCCTTCTGTCCACATCCCCTCCAGCATCTGTTGTTATTAGAGTTCTTGATTATAGCCATTCTAACTGGGGTGAGGTGGAATCTCAATTTGGTTTTAATTTGCATTTCTTTTATGGCTAGAGAGGTTGAGCATTTCTTCATGTGTCTATTGGCCATTCTTCTTTTCTCTTCAGAGAAGTTTCTCTTTAAGTCTTTAGCCCACTTATTTATTGGGCAGTTGTTTCTTTGAGGATTTGTTGGTGGGGGATTTAGTTTTTTTGAGTTCCAAGTGTATTTTAGATATGAGACTCTTATCCATTGTATGGCTAGTGAAGATCTTCTCCCAATCCTTGGGATTTCTATTGATCTTGACAGCCTCTTCAGTAAATGGTGCTGGCAAAATTGGTTAATCACCACTAGAAAACTAAAGTATTTTACAATCTTACTGAATGTTGTATACAGAAATCAATCCAGTATAGTAGAGATGAGTATTTCAAACGGAACCTTATGATAACAGTGTATAACTTTGTGACTTAAATCTTTACCTTCTGGTCTCAAAAATATTTATTTTACCCCTTTATTTTCAAGATAATACACTCAACTACACATTTCTCCCCCTTGGAAATTTTCTTCCTTTTCCAAATTTGAGACTCAAAAATGCCAGAATAATTGTGAACCTATTCAGAAGAATGTCAGCTTTTGACAAGCTGACTTTTCTCTCACTTGAAAGGATCAGGGTAATGCAACAATGAAAGGAATATCAGTGAGGCTTTCAGTACACACACACACTCACACACACACACACACACACACACACACACACATATACACATATATCTAGAGTTTCTCCTTAATTGCCCACTACTCTTACTTTCATCACAACCCTCTTCCCATGTTAAACTTTACATGGTTTGCTATCTTACCTAGCTCTCTTGGACTATGAGGATTCTCTCTTGGACTGTGCTTATTGCTCAATTTAGACATTTGCAATTAACTGGGAAATTCATATGCTGTAAAAATATTGGATTCAATTGAGCTAATGATGATCACTAGAACATCTAGTAAGGGTAATTTTTAATAAAATAAAGGAAAAGTCTTTAATAGATATTTTATCCTCATTTTCAAATTTCTCCTTACTAAATTGCCACATTTTAATCCATTAGTTAAATAATGATTTTCTTTATTTTTTTGTCTCAGCAAGACAACATTTACGTCTGTAGGAGGGTGCTCCATAAGCCAAAATTCTGGCAAGCAAACACACAGAGCAGGCAGGCTGCCAACTCCTTGCCCACCATGTAGCACTAAAACAACAGGCCCTACTGCTTTGCTCAGATTGGTTCAGCTCAGGTTTTCAATCTGCTCATGATTGGCTCGTGTGAATAGGTTTGAGTAGGGTAAAATGGGTTTACAAAGGTGAAATTGAAATAGCATTAACAATACACAAGTCATCTCAAAAGATGGTTGTTACCAGTTTACAAATATTATGTCATGAACAACATGAAACATTACGAAACTACAAAGCTTGATAAGAAATGTACTCATTATTTTGCCCATGTAATTGTAACCCCTCTGTACAGTATTTTCACAATAAAAAAAAACTGCTAATTTCAAAAAAAAAAAAGAAAGAAACTAAGATGATACACAAGGATTTTTGAAGTGGCAGAGTGAAGTCAGTTCCATTGTGCCTTTCTCTTAAACTCCCTTTGTGTTTAAGAGAAATTTCAGAGGAATTAAGACTAATTGTAGAAAAACAGGAAATCACTTGACTAGCATATTATGAGAAGTCTGGAATATTTCAAGCGTGTGTTTGATTAATACAGAAATTCACAATACAAAACAACAAAGGAAAGTACAAACTTTACTAAGGGAATTCCTGAGGTGCTGAAATTTAAACTAGCTGCACAAAGACAGGACAATTAGGAATTTAATTTGACCCTGCTATCAAAAATAGGCGATTCAGTTAAGATTTCACCCATTCACCATTCTCTCTTGTCTTCTATGACCTATAATGACAACTTTTTAGTCCCAAGATAGAAGTGGATGGACTGATTTCTATGGAAAATAGAAGGTGGCTCCAAATAGATAAGATTCAACACGTTTCAAATGAACAAAATTATTCACAGTGTGATCCTTAACTACAGTTAAACTAAGATTTATTTGAGAAAAGATAACCTACTCCAACTCCATGAAATTAAGCGAGACTGTATTCACCACCATTCCTCTGTCCATTTATTTGTCTGTACCACTCCCTGTAAGCACTACCTTCCTCTGAGGAGACATATTTCAACTTCCTGAGGTTTGATTTCTTAAACTGTTTCTTTAGATGTTCACAGGACTAACACCATGGAAACTCGCCCTTGTGTATACCATACTTCAGTCAATTTGCTTATTTATGTATATATGAATAGATTCCAATATTTGTTTTCATACGGGTTTATCCTTTATGTCTAACTCCAACATATGAGAGAAAACATAGAAGCTTCATCTCTGAGCCTTTAGTATTACTTTTCCCCAGGTATTAATACTCAGTGAATATACATGAAAACTATGACACTTGAGAGGGCAGGTGGAGATAGGATAAATTGGAGGGAAATGAAGAATGAAGGATTGGGTAACCGTGATCAACACTGTAGGCATAAATGGACATGTCAAATTGAAACAGTTCTGTAGAACAATTTAATTATAATAATAATAACAACAACAATAACAATAATACAGTCAAAACAAGAGAAGGTGAGCACCTGGGATGTCAGCATTTGGGCATTTCTACATTAAATGAAGGAATTTATGTACTTCATTTGGACTCTAGTTTCAAAAAGTAAGATAAAATATATCTAAGTATTCTATAGTCAAAGAACAGTTCAAATTGAAACACTGCGAAATAGAAATTAATGAAGCTATAAAACAGTTTATAGTGTGGAAATATTTAAAACCTTTTTTTCAAACAAATTTTTAAGACCAGTTAACCAGAAATAATAAAGACTAAGAATTGATATTAGTAACAAACTTCTAGAAGAAAATCCAAAGAATATACTAGAAAACAAATACTTCCTCCTCTGAAAACATGGAGAAAATTTAGTGGAAAAAGTCAATGAATTGCAAATAATTTTATAGTGAAAATAAAATATACTATAATATTGTTCTTATATCAATCAATTAATAAAACTCTAGGAAGACTAATGAAGGAAAAGAAAACATGAGAAGTAATACCATGCAAAGTAAAGATTATAAATAAATCTGATGTTAAATAATGATTAAAAACAATTTTACTATAGTGAAACACACGTTAGCAATAATCATCTTGTTTGAAAAGAAAGAGAATAAATAACTTCAGGAATAAGCAAAGCAGCTGAACTTTACTTCCTAGAGAAAGACAGCTAGACAGTCAAAGTTGCCTCATTTCAATTGCTCTCAGGGAAATCTTACTCCCTCCCTAACCCTCACAATCTAAATTGACACTGTATAATACCTAGTGTTGGCAAGGAGATGAAGCAAATCGCAGCTCTCATAATTGACACAAAAAGGAAAATCACTTTGGAAAGCTATTTTGTACTATCTACTGAAACTGAATGGCTTCATTGCTACAATTCCGCAATTTGAGATTGGGGTATCTATCCAACAAAATTGTGTTACTGAGAAAAAGGATGACAGTGTCAATGACAGAATTTTTCTTAATAAATCCAAACCAGAATCTACTCATTTTCCCATTAAAAGTAAAATATGTGCATATTTGCATGTACTCATGTATCTATGCATAAAGTTATATACATATATATGTGTGTTTATGTAAGTATATATACATGGAGTCATATATGCATGAATATATATATGCACTCATATAAATATAATTTGTATAACACTTAAACAATGTTTAAGTGGAAACATGGACAATGATATAGAATTATAATATTGACACCCACAGCATGGATAAGTCTTACAAATTAACATTGGGCAAAAAGAAATGCACATTAATATGTCAAATTATATGAAAAACAGAAATTCAAATGGGAAGCTGGGCTCCAGTGGCTCACACCAGGAGGCTGATATCTGAGGTTCACAGTTCAAATCCAGCCTGGGCAGGAAAGTCCATGAGACTCTTATCTCCAATTAACCATCAAAAAGCCAAAAATGTAGTTGTGGTTCAAATCATAGAGCAGTAGTCTTGAGGAAAAAAAAAACCACCCCAAAATAACAACAAAAATAGCACCCAGACCCTAAGTTCAGGCCCTACAACAGACACACAAAAAAAGAAAGAAAGAAAGAAAAGGAAGAAAGGAAGGAAGGAAGGAAGGAAGGAAGGAAGGAAGGAAGGAAGGAAGGAAGGAAGGAAGGAAGGAAGGAAGGAAAGAAGTTCAAATGGGTATAACCTCTGACTAGATTGTTTAGAATGTTTCCTTAACAGTAATTTTATAAGCTGATTTTCTTCACATTTTCCCTGAGATGGGAAACATACAGAAATCTAGAGGGAAAACATGTTCTAAATAAAATCTTTCCCTCTGTTGTAGTCTTAACTATTAGCTACTAATGGAAATTATCCAGAAAATGCAGGGATCTGTGGACAAGAATTTATTCATGTTATGCTTTTATGGTAATTATAACTATAAAAATCTGTGTATTTATATCTGATTGTTTCCTTGAGGATAGATATTGGCTAGAGATTTCCTTAAGATGAATTTCTAGCATTGAACTTCCTAAGTTAAAGGAGTTATTATTTAGGAATGATGATTAGTCTTTTAAAGACACAACTAAGACACGAAGACACAAAATCCTATTTATCCCCATTATCTGACTAGAAGGAGGTAAAGGATCTGTCCAACTCTACCAATACTGGGAGGAGCTGAATCATTTCGCTATTCAAGTTTCTTTTGATGGGTGCTTCTGCCTGACTAATCATCCTTACTTTCTCTCTGACCTACCACATATCCCTTTTCACTTCTTGTTCTTTACAATCTCTTCTTCAACCTGTTCACACAAATGAACTTTCATTTTGTAGTAATGTAATTATTAATAAAGTAATAATAGTTTTACACTACCACTCTAAATAAATACATGGTTTAGATGAATCTATTTGAATCTAGAATATTTGAATAAGTCAAAATAAACCTATGTCCCTAAAATTAAAAATGAAATCTTATTGCATTCAATTTATTTTACTTTTCCAAATATACATGAAATGAAGCCCATTAAAATGGAAGAGACAGCAAAAAGAGATCTACTTAGTTCCTGCTTGTATCCATTCCGGATCATAAGTCCATAATACAAAGGTTGTATAATTGATTGACTCCTTCCTCCTGTTTCATGGATTTACCATGAAGTAGTTATGAAAAATAATAAAAGATGAGTAAGAAAGTGAACTGGAGCTAAAGGCATTCATGGCTTGAGTGGTAGAGTGACTTCCCTGCAAATATTAGGCTGCTAATTTCAAACTCCAATACAGTCAAAGAAAAGCAGAACAAGAAAGTAGAGTGGAAGAGTTGAAGATAGATTAGTGTATGCCAAAGTATGCATCAATCAAGTTAAAGAATGAGGCTGAAGCAAGGGCTGAGATATTGGGGAAGGATGGAGAGGATGAGGCTCCAACTAAAAAGTGGAAAAGAGTTGGAGAGTCTCCTGTCGTTCCTGCAATTGAAATGCAATTCAAGGAGGAGAGAAGGGGGTTAAAGGTCTGCCATTCTTTCATTAGAAGTTTACTGAGAATCTAAAGCTTTTTTAAGAATAAAGATCTTATTCAAAGAAAACATGACATTATGATTTTTGGATAAGTAAGACTGCTGCTTTCTGCTTTCATGTGTCTTTATCCTAGTACCAAGTACAGTTCCTATGATCATGACCAAGATATAGTCATTTATGTATGTGAGTGGATTGGAAAAACGAATGGATAAAGATCATAAAAAGATGCCTTGGTTTTGTTTTCCTACAGTTTACAGGTCCTTCTCCAATACATGGCACATGGGACAATATATTTTTTATCCACAGGAGTGAAAAATTCTCAGCAGAGAATCACAGCCTAACTTCGAACTGTCCAGATTAGACTCTAAAACAATGGAGGCCCTCACACTTGAAGCAACGGGGCCTTCTTCCCAACTGCTGATCATATTTTTCTTTTCACCCACAGAATAGAACTGTGTTTCAAGATACCATGGTGTCTTGTAAAAAATAAACTGAAATGGTTGAGACAGTTGTGTTACACCCTAGACTCTCAATATGCCTCTCATACAAAGCCCGTGTTTAGTACATTTTAATGGGAACTATTCTATGGAGAAAGGAGCCAGAACATTATTATATTCCCCTTTCCAAAGGTCTTGATCATTTTGTAAAGCATGATAGATTTTATGCCAGTGTTTCACTTCCTGATATCATAGAAATGCTAATCCATGTGTGCGAACAAGATTTTGTTGTTAATTTGGTTATTTAGTTCAGGCTGATGTAAGGAGACCAAAGGCTGAATGCATTAAGGACCAGAAGTGGTTTTCTCATAGTTCTGGTGGTTGGAATTTCAAGATGATGGCAACAGGTTGGTTACCTGGTGAAGTCTTTCTTGCTAGTTTGCAAAGGGCCGCCTTCTCACGGAGGTCCCACGGTGGCCTTTCCCTGAGTTCATCTACAGAGAGCTTTGCCTGCCTCACTTCCTATTGTAGTAAGGACGCTGATTCTATGTGATTACCACATGCAACCTTAAATTCCTCCTTAAAGGCCCTGCTTCTGAATATAATCACAGCGTAATTAGAACTCAAGAGATTAACCTTTGACACTGATATTTGCTCCATTACTTTAAAGCAACCAGAAAACAAACAACGGTTTATATACATAGTTCTACATTTTTCATTGCTTTGGTTAAACAAAGAAAATTTTAACTTATGAGTTGCTAAATTTTCATATTAAAACCTCTTATCTCTTAAGGACATACTCAGTAACACAAACTGCCTTTAGAGTAACACATAATTTCTGCCCTCGCCACACTTTTTTTTGTTGTTGTTGTTCTGGTCCTGGAGCTTGAACTCAGGGCCTGGGCACTGTCTCTGAGACTTTTTATTCTAGGCTAGTGCTCTATCCACAGCTCAACTTCCATATTTGGTTAACTGGAAATAAGACTCTCACAGATTTTCCTTCCTGGGTTGGCTTCAAACTCTGATCTTCAAATCTCAGCCTCCTAAATAGCTAGGATTACAGGCATAAGCAAACTGGGGCAAGGCTCATAATTAATTTTCTATGGTTTTCCCCAATAGTTCTCAAATGGCAGCAAGGTTGAAAGAAAAATAATTTCCATGCCCTTCTAAGTGACATGTATTAAACAAGAAAATATTTTAATATTCATTTCTGTGAGTCTGGAAAGTTGTGACAGTAGAAAAGTTGATAAAACGTTAAAATCATGTATGCTTGTGTGTATTTGTGTATATTTATATACATGTCCATATTTGCATGTGTTTGCTTATATATGTGTGAAAATTTTAGTGTTGAAACCACCAATATCTGTTAAAATCACTTACTCCTAATTACCATCTTATAAAAATCACGATAAGATTGAATTAAGGTTTGAGACCCTTAAATTTAACACCTGAAAATATGTGATATGATATTTAGGAAAAAATATTTCCAACAGGAAAGGATATTTCCCTATCTGAAAAGCCTCAATTCAAGGACAACTTCTCCTCTATAATGCTTAAAAATACAAATAAAAAAGAACCTTTTTGCCTGGCATAGTAGCTCATGTCTTTAATCTTAGCTACCTGGGAGATAAAGATCAGGAGGATCTTAGCACTGGGAAATATTTATCAAGACCCCTCTCAATAGAAAATTCTGGTAGGGTCTGAGTTATAAAGGAGGCACAGGTAGGAGTTCTTTGGTCCCAGGTCTTCTGTGCAAAGAAGGAGTCTACTGAAAAATAACCAGAGCACAAGGAACTAAAAGCCTGGCTTCAATGGTAGAGCACACCTACCTCGCAAATGGGATTCCACAAGTTCAAATCTCATTAATGCCAAATCCAACAAACAACATAAAAAATTAAAAATAACAATAATAAAGAAAAGGTGACAGTGTCTAAATGGAAAAAAAAAAGAAAGAAAAAGGAAATGTGCTCATTACCTGACTAATAAAATGACGACCCTTCTGGGCAACACCTTAACAGTATCAAAATACTTATAAAAATAAAAATATTTAAATAACACACCTTTTACCTCAAAGCAAATTGTGAAACACTAGTGTTCTAGACTTGCTGTCTCAAACTCTGGATTGCAACAAATATTCCCCTAAACCCTGTTTTCTCATTATAAAAATAAAAAAGAACGTGATATTTGTTGAATGTTTCTTGATTCACCAAAAAATTACATCTAAAGATTATTTCTTCTGGATAAATCAAGGAAGAAACTTACAGTAATTTGTAGTCAACTTACTTTTTTTCCTACACTGATGTCCAGTAGAAGCCAGACTTGATAGCACTTCATCTCTTTCTTCTGAGCAAATTGCACTGGCCTTTCTTACTACAGTCACTTCTAGATTTAAAATCCTGAATATCATGCAGAGAATATTTCTGGTGGCTACAGTGATTATATGCCAAGGAAATCAGAAGTACTCCTTCAGAAGGAACAAGGTTTTATAGCTTCACTAGTGTATCATTGTTGTAGAATTTCTGGGGTTAAGGGTATTCAATTATATTGAAAGACATGCAGTATTCAAGATAAAAACCAAGTTGTCATAGGTATAAAATTCCAGTCTGGAAATTGGAAGGAAAAAAAATCTGCTGAATTTATTGGACTGGTTTTCAGGTGGCAATTCAATCTGTTTGGTTCAGAAAATTGTGCTGATCAGCAAATCATGACACGGTTTAGAGAAAATACAATTTAGGATAAATAAATTTCTTTCCTAAGCAGGCTCAGATGGCTGATTCTACCAGAAAACTTGCTATGGAAAATTTCATGCCTGCAAATAATGTTATGCTAAATTTATGTCACATATGCATCATTTTCTCTACCATCAACATGATTTCTAATCTAGGAAGCATAGTAACAGATACGTATCAGTTTAATGTTGCAATCTTCTCAGTTATGACCTTGATCCATTCATACAAAGATGCCTAGAAAACTCACTGTAAAGTTATAATTTTTATTGTTCCCTAAAAGGACAAAAGAAGAAAAGAAAATTGGTGCAAATCTCTTTTGGTAGTACTTTTTTCATTCATAAACTTGTTTCCCTCCTTCTCTGAGTCACAAATATACAGTCAATTTTATTACATTAACAGTCAACTGACATGATTATTTAGTTGAAAAGGAAAGATAGCAAGATGTATCAATTGTGATTACATTAGTCCTCATTCATTTTCCTATACAGAAGTGCAAATCTTTAGCCAAATAGATGAGAATAAAAACAGGTAACTTATCTCCTATGAAGACACTCCAAACTGTGATTGCAATTTAAGAGCAAGTACAGGAGGTAGACTATTTTTCTCAACATATTTACTTCCCAAACATCTTCTAATTTTTTTTTTACAACATTCTGCCCTATACACAGTTTCTGTAATAATTCTCTGGGAATGGGCCAATTCCAAATAGTTTCTCATGCTTTCACTCCAGCTAATCTGTAAAACATAAATTTAACTAGTGACTGCCTAATTTCTGTATCTATTTGTTTACTTTCTATTCTCTTTATCAAGATTTAATATACTTCAGAAGTTTTAATCTATTATTCTCATTGCTATGATTCTAAAATGAAGAATAGCACCTGACAGGTTATAAATACCCAATACATCTTTTTTGAATTAGCCATTTTATTACCATGTATTTTTTCAATATTTCAGGAAAAATTCTAATGCTATTTATAATTTCCATCCAGATTCCAAGGGGAATTGTCTACAATCGCTGCCTTTCACAAGAAAGTTTCTTTTCTTCCCATGGTTTCTTCTTGGTCTCTGACTGGTCCCTCAGCAATCTGCCCTAAATTAAACCCTTCATCACGCAATTCCACGGAAACAGATACCAACTTTATCCACAGAAAGTGCTCTGTGAAAACAGTCTTGAGTTTCAGCCTTAACCCAGGGACATTCTAGCTGTCTAGAATTTGTAAATCATATGTCTGTTCAAACAGCTGTTTAGTAATTAGATAGAAGTAATACTTGTAAAAGCTGGTATGAGATGTAGAGATACACCAAGTCATAAAAACCTGGAAAACTATCAAGAGTAATTATTGCCATTCCTTTTGGATTTTGGAAAACATTGAAATGCTCTTGATAAGAACAATGTAAAATTAATTGTCATCCATTTTTTTGAGGAATTCCACACCTTTTTTTAAGGTTTGGCATGGCAATATTTATGTGTTCTTAGAGATCAGCTAGGATAGGAAGAAAAAATGTCATTCCAATATAGTGTGATGAAGGTAAATGGAGGTGCAGTGTGTGTAACATGCTTATAGCGTTTATGCTATATATGAGTTTTACATATATATGTATATATATACATATATGAGCTACTTTTCCCTTCAAGATTTCAGTCTCTCATGTTCATGCAGACTTGATTTTCTTTCAAAGAGTTCAGAAAAAAATTGTAACTATATTTTCCTCCTAGCCTCTTTTGACTTAGTCAATGGGAGAGAGAAAAGTTTACCTAACAATAATGGAAGAAAATGTGTAATGTAGGCATTCAGAAATGACATTTCATTCACCATCTCAAAATTGTCACTTAAAAAAACCATTGCTATGCACATTTCGTAGTTAATTTGGCAAATTTTTCATAGCATAAACCTAAGACCGACAGGCATAAACTGTATGGATTATCACTATCTGTGTAATGATTGGCACCAATTGCAGCCCATGTATTGAAAGCTTCTGTATTATCTAATTAAGTTTCCATTTCAATCTGCCTTTAAGTATCTCACATGCCCCAAAGGTCTATTGAAGCGGTGGCATATTGCAAGTGAATCTAGGAAGATTTTGGCTGTTGATACCCAGCTCATCTTTGAACCTGTTTACTGAAGAAATAGAGGAATGAGCTCCCTAACTTTGAGACTTAGGTGGAAAAGGGGTTTGTGCAAAGACAACTTGTGGTATAAAATCATCATAGGTCCTTTGTTTACTTAATATGGCTGGTTGGCTGCAAAGGTCTCCTGTCAAACTCCATTAGCATGCATGCACATGCAAAATTAATCAACAGACCTAGCAACTCTTAGTAGGGTCCCCTCAGAGCCTGAGGTTAAACATCTGTCTGCCGCGATGTTTCCTAAAAACTTTCTCTAATGACTAGAGTTGCTCCAAGTGGACACTTAGGGGGAAAGGAAGGGCAAGACAGATACTTGAGGGGAAGTGCCGGGTTCCAGTGAATTGACAGCTTCATTCTCCTATTCAAAGGTTGCAACCTTAGCTTCAAAAAGCTTTTAAGGCTTCTTGCATCTGTGTTGCCTGACTGCCTTTAGCATTAAGCACTTATGACCAAAATGCTCGGGGCATATGTCTTTTTCAAAGCTTCTTTAATGTGGATGAAAGTCTCCGGATTTTTCAAAAACTATCCATCCCAGAGATCACAATGTTAACTTTGTTGGATTGGATGGATTGTTTGATTTTTCCCACATTTTTTTCCCTCTGTTAAGTTGCACGAGTAGATCTTAGATACATTTTGAAGCAAGTTAAAAGATGAGTTTTCCCCTAATATTTGACCAGGTTTATGATGTGTTATCTGGCTGGGTGATAGAGCTGAAAGAATGCAAGCTCTGGACTGATTTGGGGCTCAAAAGTTTCCTAACTGGGGCTAGGAAGGTGGCTCAATGGTAGAGCGCTTGCCTTGCATGCATGAAGCCCTGGGTTCGATTCCTCAGCACCACATAAGCGAAAAGAAAAAAGCCGGAAGTGGTGCTGTGGCTCAAAGTGGTAGAGGATTAGCCTTGAGCTGAAGAGCTGAGGGACAGCGCCCAGGCCCAGAGTTCAGGCCCCATGACCAGACAACCCCCCCAAAAAAAGTTTCCTAACTGTGTGTCTGAATCTGTTTCCTTGTCCAGTGGGCCATTTCAGGTGGGTAGATGGCATCTTAATGGACTATGTTTAATTTGAAAGGTGTTGTTTAAGTATAGTCACTCTGGAACTGGGCTCAAGAAAGCAATCTTATTTGATCATGACTAATATTTTTAAGGAAATTCAATATACAGATACTCTAAATGTATTTGGTAATGGGCAAAAGAGTGTTTAACAGATACAAAATAACTCTTCCAGTTGGATCCCAGCAGTATTTAATAATACTGCTCAGGAGATATAGCAAAATAATAATAATAATCTTACCTTAAGGGAAGTTATTTAGAGAAGATTTTGAAGAATTAAAGGGAAAGGTTGCTGGGTGCCAGTGGCTCACGCCTGTAATCCTAACTACTCAGGAGGCTGAGATCCAAGAATAATGGTTCAAAGACAGCCCAATAAAGCACTAGAAAACCAGAAATGGTGCTGTGGCTCATGTAGTAGAGCGCTCACCTTGAGCTGAAGACCACAGGGACAGCACCCAAGCCCAGAGTTCAAGCCCCACGACCAACAAAAAAAAAAAAAAAGGGAAAGGTTCCTTTAAGTAAACATACTCATTACTAAGTGTCAAGTCATTTTGAGTAGAAGGGAAAAACAAATCGTTTAAATAGGGATACAGGTGGACCCATTGCAACAATGAGACATACAAGTTGTCATGTGGAAAACGAACTTTACAACTTTGGTGGGAGGGGGGAGGAGGGTTTGGGGGGTGGGGGGATGGATGAGATGGGAAGGGGAAACAAAGGAGGAGGCTACAATCTTGATAAGAAATGTACTCATTATCTTGCCCATGTAATTGTAACCCCTCTGTACAGTATTTTCACAATTTAAAAAAAGTATAAAAAAAAAAGAATTACTGATTGATTAAAAGCAGGGTTTCTTGTTCACTGAAATATTTTCACTGAGTGCATGAACATGTTCCATTAGTGAAATAAGAAGAAAAGTCTTCAAGTCTTTATACAATTTTTACTTGAACTGGAAGTATTAAATAATGAGTTATTTCCCCCATTTAAAAATGAACATTTATGCATAATATTAGCAGAGTTTCTCTGGGAAATGAATGGAGCTGCAGCCACCAACTTTGAATATTAACAATATTCTGCTTCTAACACCTGTGATCTTGGGTGTATTAATTCAGCTCTTAGAACCTCTCTTGTCTCTTTTTTAAATGAGACTTACAAAATAATTTAGACTTCTCAAAGCAACTTCTTACTCAATGAGTGTGCAAGAGACTGTGCCATGCTCAAGATATTTATTGCCTTGGTAGTGAAATAGCCATTGGAATCAGACTCTTCTGATCAGGTACTAGTATATATAGATCCTAAGACTAAAAGAAGACACTTATAGACAGTTGCCTGTAGTAGGTTCAAGACCTCTAACTACAGTAACTCGTGTGGGACTCTGCAAATGAGATTAAATTAAGACCTTGAAATGGGAAGATTATTTTTATAAAGTCAGATAGGTAGAATGTAATGGTAGCATCATTGAAAAATGAAAGAGAGAGGCAGACAAAAGATGTCAGAGCCATATGCTATGAGAAAAACATGATTTACCATTGCTTGCCTAATAGATTATAAAAGAAAACCATGGCAAGCCTCTAGAAAATTAAAAATTTAAGAAAGGAATGTTCCCTAATCATTGACAGAAAGGAATGTAACAGAGTTGACAACTTGATCTTAGTCCATAAGACCAACTCTCAGTTTTAATTTACTAAACTGAACAATTATAAATTTTTCCTATATTAAATCATTGCATTCATTATAATTTATTACAACAATAATAAAAATATGAATATATTATCTACCAAGATGTAAGATCATGTCTACAACTGAAGGAAAGGGTAGCTTGGTTAAATAAATTAATGGATGGATGAATGAATAAAAAATGGACAAATTAGTGATAGCCATTCATATGGAGGATACAGGGAAAAATTGCTAAATGAACCAAAAGTCTTTCTATTTCACATTATTCATACATCCTTTGAATCTATACTAAATCTTATTTAGGAAGACTGTCCTCCCTCTTTTTTCATTATCTTTAATATATTTTTATTATAAAGATACTGTACAGAGGGGTTAAAGTTACATGAGGAAGGTAATGAGTACATTTCCTATCGAGCATTGTTTCCCCCTCCTTTGTTTTTCCCCTACCATCCCTTCCATTCCTACGTCCCTTCAAGAACCCACATTTCTACCCTTCAACACGTATGCTGTGTAGTAGATATGCTATAATGCAAATAAGGCTACAGAATAGTTTTGCTGAAATTAACAGTGTGCAAAACATGACTTTGCCATTTCTAATCCCATTGCCCAATAACCACCTCGAAGCTCAGCTCAAGAGAAAACAAAATATGAAATAGTGAAGAAATGAATAAAGAATAGTCACTAGGAAGTGACTTGAGTTCCATTTGTCGTATTGGAAGCAAATCACATGGAAAAGTGAAGCATGCTTGAGTATACTGTGAGGTCAGAGGGAATTTTGAAGTATGCTGTATTGTCCTTTCCATTGCTGTAACAAATACCCAAGGAAACATATTAAGAGGATGAAAGATTTACCTTTGGCTCAGGGTTTCAGGATTTCACTTTGTGGTGTCTTGGCTCCTTTGTTTCTAGCCTACACTTACACAGAACAACATGAGGAGGACCATGTAGTATAGTAAAGTTGCTCATTGCATTGTGTTTAGGAAGCAGAGAGAAACCCAAACAGAAAGGATCCAGAGATATTCTTCAATGAACCTCAACCCATTGGTCTATTTCTTCCGCTCATACCACTTCTACTACATCCTAATAGTTTTGAGTATTGAATGGATTAACCTATTGATGAAAACAGCCATCATGATTGAATCATATTCCTAAGGCTTATTTCTATGTTTAATTTGTTATCATTGAGCTTTGATCTAGACTTAAAAAATTTACTACTGTTATTTTAAAGGTTATGTCTAGAGGGGTTACAGTTAACTAAGTTAGATAAAGAGCACATTTCTTTTGGAACAATGGCACCCCTTCCCTTGTCTTGCTCAAATTTGTCCTCCCATTCCCGTTCACAAATTATAGATTTTCCCCATCGTGTTTAGTGAGTATCACTAATGGATTCACAGCCCCCACCATTTCTGTCCTGCCTTTACCCTCCCAAAGACATAAAAATGAACAAACCAAACAACAAGAAAAGAAAACAGGGCTGGGAAGGTGGCTCAGTGGTCGAGTGTTTGCCTTGCATGTCTGAGGCCTTGGGTTCGATTCCTCAGCACCACATAAGCAAAAAGAAAAAAGCCGGAAGTGGTGCTGTGGCTCAAGTGATAGAGCGCTCGCCTTGAGCTGAAGAGCTGAGGATCAGTGCCCAAGCCCAGAGTTCAGGCCCCACGACCACACCCCCCCCCAATAAAGAAAAGAAAAGAAAAACAGCAACAAAGGAAAAAATCTTGTTGCCATTTCCTGAGTTCATTTTGATAAATATTTTATATGATCAGATGCACATAGATGTTGAGCCTTTTTCATCCTCTCCTCAGAATATCATCTTTTGATCTCACCCTATGTGAATACTAGAGACCTGTATAATTTATTATGTCCCAGTTATTTTTCCTTTTACCATCCATTGTGTTTATTGTAGATTTATATACACATTTTAGTTACTACAATTGAGGGAAACCATGCAACCAACCTACGTTTCTTTGTGTATGGCTTACTTCATTTAATATAATTTTTCAAGTCTTTCCATTTCCTTACAAAGGATACAATATCATGTTTTCTGATGGATGAGTAGAGTTCCATTGTGTGTATATACAAAATTTTCTTAATCCATTCATCTACTGAGAGGAAAAGAAATGGAAGCAAATTTAAGGAAATAGAAAAACTTTCCATGCTCCTGGATTGGAGGAATTACCATTGTGAAAATGGCAATACCACTCAAAGCAATTTACAACTTCAAAGCAGTACCCATCAAAAATCTCAACAACATTCTTTAATGAGATAAAGAAAGCAATCCAAAATTTCATATGGAAAAAAGAATAACCTGAATATAAAAAGCAATCCTTAGTAGGAAGAACAATGTTGGAAGATATCAATACCAAGCTTAGTCATAATAATAGTAATAAAAACAGTATGGTACTGGCAGAATAATAGGCTTGACAACCAATGGAACAGAACAGAAGACCCAGAAATGAACCTCCAGGCCTATAGCCACCAAATATTTCAGAAGGGAACCAAAAACACAGTTTAGAAAAAAGACAAACTCTTCACCAAATGCTTGCAGGCAGAAAACTGAAGATAGCTAGATCCTTATATATCACTCTACAACAGAATCAATTCCAAATGGATCAAAGACCTCAACATAATATATTAGAGGAAGTGGTAGAGGAAATACTTGGGTTCCAAGGTATGGGAAGAAACATCCTAAGATCCATAATCACAACAAATCAAAGAAAGATTGGATAAAGGAATTTATATAAAACTGAAGTATTTCTGCATTTCAAAGGGCATAGTTAGCATGATAAATAGAAGCCCACAGAATGGGAGAAGATTTTTTACCAGCTATGCATCAGACAATGGCCTCATATCTAAAATATGCTTAGAGCTAAAAAATACTTCCAAAATTAACCCTCAAAACAATCCAACTAATAAATAGGCGAATGAAAAAGGGAAACTTCTCAGAAGAAGGAAAAGCACCTAATAGACAGCCATAAAAGAAATGCAAGCCATAAAAGAAATGTAAATCAAAACAACATTGAGATTCCACCTCATCCCAGTTAAAACGGCCATTGCTGAGAAAACTAATAATAACAAATGTTGGTGGGCATGACACCAAAAGAGAAAACTACTACACTGTTGTTGGGAATGTAAACTGTTCAACCAATCCGGGTAGTAGTATGTGTTGGGTCTTTCTCCGTCCCACGAAAGATGGACATTCCGAGGAAAGGTAAATGCGGCTGCTCGCCCGTTCCCCAGCCTCCCTTAGCCCAGGAGACAGTCAGATGCATCGGGGAGTCAAGTGAAGCAGGAAAACTCATTTATTAACACAATGCAAGCCCTTTTTAAAGCAAAAAAGAGCAGGTGGCATGGGAGGGGGAGAAGAGGAACCAATCACTGTCAAGGTCACACCCTATCATGCACCTAAGCTTCCAAGGGCTGGTTAAGCACTGAATGTAAAGCAAATTGGGTTCTGCCCACTCAACTCCCTCTCAGCGCAGTCTTTGCTGCCCATGTGCTCTACAGTATGGAGATTCCTCATAAGACTAAACATACAGCTTCCCTATGACCTAGCAGTTCCACTCCTGGGCATTTATCCAATAGGCCAAAACAAAACACTAAAGCTACCAGTACAACCATGTTTATTGCAGTATTGTTTACCATAGCCCAGATATAGAATTAATCCCGCTGCCCTTAGGTGGATGAATAGATCAAGAAAATGTGCTATGTATATATATATATATATATATATATATATATATATATATACACACACACACACACACACACACACACACACACACACACACACACACACACACACACAGTGGAATTCTACTCATCCATCAGAAGGAATGATACTGTACCATTTTTAAGGAAATGGAAAAATTTATATTGACCAACTCTTTATAAATAACTATACTATTTGAGCTCTCCATGGAGTCTGTTATACTTCAATTAATTCATTTATAACCACTTGCATAGCACCCAACATGAATTCCTCTAGATTTATAGGAACATTCTATCTACTACAAATGAGGGAAGCCAAGCAACCTATGTTTCTTTGTGTCTGACTTAGTTCACTTAATTGTGTTCCAAGTTTGTCCAATTCCTTATGAATGTCAGCATATCATTCTTTCTAATGTGTATATATACCACATTTTCTCAGTCTATTTGTCCATTGAGGGGACATCTGGGCTGATTCTATAACTTGGCTTTGGTTAAAAGTGCCATAATGAACATAATGGTGCTGGTGGCTTTACTGTAACCTTATGTTCTACTGTATAAAGGACTAGGATTGCTATGTGATAGGGAAACTCTATGTTTAGGTTTTTTAAGGACCTTTGTGGTCTCTTACAGAGTGATTAAATAAGCTTACATTCCCACCCACGGTGTATTGGAGTTCCCTTTTGGCTGTATCCTTGCCAGCATTTGTTACTGTTTGTTTTCCTTATAATGGGAATTCTAACTGGAGTGAAGAGGAATCTCAGTGTTGTTTTGCTTTTCTTTATGACCAGAGATGTCAATTTTTTTTTCATGAGTCTTATTGTAGACAATGCTTGCATCAGGGACAATGCCTTTGATCCATGATCCCTTAGGGGACAGGACTTTCTATCAAAAACATGAACACATACCAACCTCTGGTTCCTGTCATTCTAAGACTCTAGGCATCTGATAAAGATATTTCCCACTTACTTGAACATGTTTGTGTTACTCAGGGTACATCCAAATTTGTATGAAGTGATAGAAAATTTGCTGTGGTTTTATATGGTAAAAAGTTTTTTCTGTCTCACATGACATGTCTTTGGGGTTTTAACTGGGGACAGAGTGGGAACAGAAGTGTTGGTAGTAACAGGAATGTAGCTGCACCTAGATATTCAGTTCCCATTCAGTGGGCATGGCTGGGAGAAGCCCTAGCTTCACTGCAGCACTTCCCTTGTTTAGTTCTGTGGGAACAAAAAACACCAGTTAACCTTTTGTCAATTTCATATATAATCTCACTGGACTCATTCCACCTTTGTCTTCTGTGTACAAGTAACATACAGTAATTTCATCACCAAGAGAAAAGGCAATTATTACATATAAAGCCACTGTATATACTCAAAATCCAGAATTTCCTAGACATGAACATCTCCACTTGATCTGAATAGGAGCCCCAGATTTCTAGCTGCCATATGATGAAAAGACAAGCTTTCCATATCTCTCTCTCTCTCTCCCTCCCTCCCTCTCTCTCTCTCTTTCTCTCCCTCCCTCCCTCCTCTCTCTCTCTCTCTCTCTCTCTCTCTCTCTCTCTCTCTCTCTCTCTCTCTCTCTCTCTCTCTCTTTCTCTCTCTCTCTCTCACACACACACACAATTTACAATGGTGCACTAAAGACAGAAGTAGCAGTATCTACTCCTAAGAGGAGGAATGGTAATTTATCTTTTAACAGTTCTGAAATTTCACTAGGGAGAAATTAGGAAAGCCTTGAAACCCAGAGGGGGAGAATTGATTTCTCTGGCCTTGAATCCATTCTCTAGAAGTTCTGTCTTATCCCTCATGCTTGACAACAAAGTCTGAAACAAGAACATGAAATGAGTGGTTCAGAGAATGATTTGATTCAGAATGGATGTAGGATCAAAGTCTGCTGTAGAAAATAAGTCTGTTACACCTCAAAATATCATGTTATTTTGTAGGTTACTCTTCATATATATATATATATATATATATATATATATATATATATATATACACCACTATATGAATATACATATGAATATATATACATATATCAGTAGTAACACTTGACACAAATATAATCTCATATCTGCTTTGGGTCTTTGTTTATTTATTTCCATCCATATTCCTAGATTTTAAAGTCAGTATATCTACACTGGATTTAGGAAGAGTCTGGAGAGAGGCAGAGCAGAAATAATACTTGCTCCAAAGTTGCACTTTCTGTTCTCTATTGAGCAATATGCACATGTAATTAAGTTTACCAAAGGTATATATACAATGTGATGATATTTACAAAATGTGCAACTGGGTAACCTCCTGCCACAGTCATGACATAAAACATTCTCAACACACTAAAGAGATCCACCAGCACCTTTGCAACCAGCCTGTGCTCCAAAACCCAACCCCAGGCAAAGGTTGATCCTCTTTCTCTCACTAAAGGTTATTTCTCTTTGGCTGGAATTTCTTATAAAAAGGAACATATTGTATGAACTCCGATAGATAAATAGATAGATCTTCTTTTACTGAGCCCAGTGATTTTGAGACATGTCTTTTATCCTTCTTGTGTGTGTTGACATTTTTTCTTTTCTTTCTTCTTTTAAAGTGTATATTCCTGACATCTAGATATAACAAATTTGTTTCTACATTACCCTCTCCACTCACATTTGGGTTGTGTCCAGTTTGGGGTTGTCATGACCTAATGACCACATTTGTACAAATCTTTATAAGAATATGCTTTCATTTCTCCTTGGTAAATATGGGAGCAATAAATATGGTACGTGTGTGTTTGATTTTACAAGGAACTGCCAACATGATTGTAGTATTTTACATTCCCACCAACAATTTATGAGTCTCTGTTATTCTTTTTAACATGAGATATTGTCAGTATTTTTGTGTTTTTTTTTTCATTGTGGAAATTATGCAGTGACTTTTTTTGGTGATGTTTCTTTCCTTTCTATGATTTTCATGCTATCTGTCTTTTTATGTGCTTATATATCTTCTTTTATAAAGTGTCTCTTCAAATATTTTGTTCTCTTGCTGTGTCTTATTGAGTTATGGAGTTCTGTATATACAGTCTAGAAAAAAGCATCATTTGTCAAATATTTATATTGCAAATATTTTCTCTCAGTGACTTGCCTTTAAATTCTCATAAAAAGAGTCCTGCATTTAACAGAAGTTTTCTATTTAGATAAATTCAATATATCAGATTTGTCTTTTATGGTTTCTGTTCATTGTGTCCTACTAGAGATATCATTGCTTTCTTCAAAGTTACAAAGATTTCCTGTAAGAATTCTTATTGCTGTAGCACTTACATTGGAGTCAAGGGTCTAATTTGAGTCCACATTTTAAGTATGCAAGAGTAAATATGTTATAAGGCTTATAATATCAATTGTGATGTCACTAATTGTAGGAAATAACTATTCTTTTGCCAACTTGAAAATATCTGTAAGAAACAACAGAATGCTTATGCATTTAGATAAGAAATTTTTCCGGTCTATACATCTGCTTTTGTTCTAGTACAGCACATAAGGGCTACAACAGTTACTGTTTAATCAACAAGACTTGAAACGTACAACAAATGTAATGTAATAATGTAAATGGATAATATAATATATAATAATGTAAATGGATAGTAAAATGTTTTAATTGAAAAATTAAAATAATGTAAATGGATAGTAAAATGTTTTAATTGAAAAATTGTTTCAGATATGTGCATTATTTATACTTTCCTTAAGATTTTATTAAGACTTTCTGTCAGATATGTCTGTCAAAATTGACAAAGTAAAAACTTACAGCTAAAAATTTGTTTGTCCTGGGGGTACAAACAGATTGAAAAACTAGATTTTCATACTACTTTATGTTTGTATCCATGAATATTGTATGTATTCCCACTAACATGTTTCCCTAATGTTATTTAAATGATGTCATTTCACTGACCTTTCCCAGGTATAAGTAAAAATTTCTTCTAGTATTTCATATTTTGGGTCATAGCATAAACAGCATTGTTTTTATTCCCTGTTAATTTTAATAGCTTATTTATTAATTGTAACAATGAGATGTACAAGACACTATGTTGAAAACAAAATTTACAACTTCACATGGGGAGAGAGGAGTTGGGAGGTGAGGGGGCAAGGGATGGTAGGGAAAAAACAAAGGAGGGGGTAACTGCTCGACAGGAAATGGACTCATTACCTTACTCTTGTCATTGTAACTCCTCTATACAGTATCTTTACAATAAAAATATATATTAAAAATTCTTCTAGCATTTCATATTTTGGGTCATAATTTAAGCAGCATTGTTTTTATTTCTTGATAATTTTAATAGCTTGTTTATTAATTTTAATACCTATTAAATTTTAATAACTAAGCATTGATTTCTATAGTGTGTGTCATATGACCTGAATAGATTCATTAATTAGTTCCAGCCACTTTAATATTTTTCTGTCCATAACATTTTTCCTTGTAAAGACTCTTATTCTTTTACAATCTGTGAGATTTGTAAGAGTTTACACTTCTATTGTTAGTATGATGCTGAAGGATAGTAATAAGCATACACATTTTGTACCAATTATTGGGGTAACAGTCACTTTGCCTATAACACACAATTATAGATCTTTTTAAATATACATAATCAGTTTCAGGCAATACCTTTTGACTAATTAGACTAGTTAGTGATTATTTTGAACCATGAATATTGTGGTATCTTTCAAGAAAAAATATTTTCTGTATTATTAGACAGTCTATTCATTTCTTCTATCCCTTTGTTATTCTTTCTCTCCTTCCCTCTCTTCCTTTTTGTTTATTAATATGACATATTTCATTTTTGATATTCCAAAGATATAGGAATATTAGTTCTATAATAAATGTTTAGTTTCTTCCTATTTTCTATATTTTATCTATTGAGTTTAGTTGTAAATTTTTTTTACTTTTTTATTATAAAGTGAAGTATAGAAGAATTACAGTTACTGAAGTCAGGTAAAGAGTATATTCCTTTTTGGAAGGAATATTTTCTACATGGTCATATTTCTGCATTATTATTGTTGTTCATACGTTCTTTGTAATACCCATGTTTTGAGATCAGAAGCATTATGTGTTCTCACCATGCCTCTAAATTTTCAAAAATTCTCTTTTCTTTCATTTCTGTTTGCATCCCTCAAATTTCCTCCTGGATGTGCTTCTTCCTTACAATGTTTTCACAAAAGGATCCAATAATAGTCAAGAGACGCGAACACCTCGATTCTCCTCCATCTTTTGCCACAGCTGCAAGTTCTGTAGACACATGACTGCCCACAGAAAACCACAGGCAAGTGTTTGATGACAAGGTTTGTCATTATATACTATGAATAGATGCCACTTCAACCTCTGATAACAGCTTTGATAAGCCTTTGACAAATATTTGAGATTTTTTTCCCTTTTATTTCTAAAGCCTATCTCTTGACTCCATTATTTAAGACATTGATACCCAGCTGGAAGCATTGACAGGAATGGAAGAGTAGAGGCTGCTCACCCCAGGGTGACACATCAATTTTCTCCACAGCTTCCTGGGGAAACCTGGCTCTATATCACACCTACAGGTACAAGGATGATGAGAACATTTATCTGTGTAATCTGAACATAGAGGATACTTCTAATATAGCATTATCTCAACTTTGTACAAAGCCGTGATTTTTTTAAAATTAGAGTCACTAAGACAACATATCCCCGAATGTATGGAGGAAGTTTAATAATTTGGTTGACTCCAAGTCCTAAATGAGAAAGTGACTTTCTCAGAGAAGCTTGAGGTTTCATTAAATATTATCAGCAAAATTCTAGCTATTGGATTTGGGAATAGGATGGATACTGTCTGACTGCAAAAGGGCAACATAATTTTATATCAATCTGAACACATCAAAATGGTGATATTTTTCAAAGCTTTTGTGTTCAGTACATTAGCACTGGCAGCTGGGAAAAGTAACAATTGTTTGCTCATAATTATTCACTCAGTGGTTCTCTCATGCTAAACCTAGTAGAGCTGTTAGCATTTAAAACATAATATTGATGAAGAACTTGGCATAATCAAGAGAGAGGAAAATAGCAGAGTGAATTCATAAGCACAGTGAATGTCAAGGCACTCTGTATCCTGGAAAGTCCAGCAGATTCAAGGCTTTTAGGAACATTTCAGAGAAGGGAACAACAATACATTTGAATGGGATTTCTATACCAATTGATCAAAAGCAGAGCCATATTTCATGGGTCAGGAATGTCATATTTTAGAACACGTTGCAAAACTATGTACCTCACTTGAACTCTGCCCCTGTGGATTCCAGCCTTCAATCTTCCAATCCGGCCAGCACAAAAGACTTTGTAAAATGACAGCAAATCCCACCCAACAAGCTTCACCAGGTAATCCCAATTGCTGACACAACCTTGAATGCTACCAAAATGTGTATAAAATCTCTTATCCTTAAAAATATTCATACTTAAGAAAACATTTTTATATTTTTTATGAATACATTTTAAGAAATGGAAAATGAGGAGATTCCATTCCCCTTCAAGGCACCTCTTGTCAGCTCTATTTCTGAGATCCATTTATCCAGTTTGCACCAGGTTTTGATATAGAGAGAGATCTTGATTACCATGTCATCATGTTCTTCCACACTGATAACCTTATGAGCAAAAGTATGTTGAGGAAAGATAAACAGATACTGTTGTAATATGATTACATTATTAAAGCCTAGAATGATGCTTGTTACAGAAAGTTGGGTTCTTTGTGTGTGTGTGTGTGTGTGTGTGTGTGTGTGTGTGTGTCTGTCTGTCTGTCTGTCTGTCTGTCTGTCTGTCTGTCTATGTGGTGGTGGTGGTAGGGCTTGAACTCTGGGTCTGGGCACTGTCCCTGAGCTCTTTAGCTGAAGGTTAGCTAGCACTATACCACTTGAGCTACAGCGCCACATCCGGTTTTCTGGTGTTTAATTGGAGTCTCAAGGACTTTCCTGCCTACCTGGGCTGGCTTTGAACCATGATTCTCAGATCTCAGCCTCCTGAGTAGATAGGATTACAGGTTTGAGCCGCCAGTGCCTGGCCTTTTTTTTTTTTTTTTTTTTTTTGAGAGAGAGAGACAGGCAGATGGCTAAATTGGTTAATAGATTACATATAACAGAGTTATAGACTAAATTCAGATATTGTAGTGAAAAAGAAATAAGGCATATTTTCTATTTCAAGAACTTTGAGTTTAGACCTATAGACAGCATTTTTTAATTATGCATACTACTAAAAATATAGTTCTCATATTGGATAATAAATTCAGACTCAAAATCAGCAATAGTGAAAGGTACAATTAACAAATAACAGTATCTAGACATTAACATAAAAGTTTTGTAACTTTAGAGAGAAACACATTATGTTATGAGCTGCCAGGAAAAAAAAGGAATGATGGATTTAGAAGATAAATAAGTTTGAAAAAAAAAAGAAGATAAATAAGTTTGAATCTTAATACCGTGGCCATGTTGAAAGAAAAGAGTGGGAGCCACTACATAATGATCATTGAATTTACGCCACTGTGACTTGGCCAAAGTGATTTTTTACTTAAAAGCAGAACTTTTTACTTTAAGAACAAATGATTTCTTGACAGATAATCTATATTGTAAAATAAAACAAAAAAGAGACTTACAACTTAAAAGAAAAATCAGTGTAATTTAAGGGACAGTATTGTCCTTATAATTTATACAGAATTAGCATTTTAACTAAAGTATACAAATAAAAACAGGGATGGGAAGGGGAAACAAAGGAGGAGGCTACAATGCTTGATAAGAAATGTACTCATTATCTTGCCCATGTAATTGTAACCCCTCTGTACAGTATTTTCACAATAAAAAAAATAAATAAATAAAAACATTGTAATGTATTATAACAGTATTTAACCTACTTTTACCAAGATCCAAGAGTGAAAGTTAAATAAGATTTAGTATAAAATGTTAAGTAATATAATGTTAAGTTCTATTAAGTTACTTCCTTACATTTCTTTAATATAAAATGAATGATAACTTTGTAAAAAAGTAACCAAATAAAATTACAAAATAATTGAAATTTACTTGCAAACTTTTTAATACAGTGATAAAATAACCATACTCTATATTTGTTTTAAATGTGTAGCAAAAACAAAAAGGTAAACTTTGAGAAATAAAAGTGAAACTTGTTGGGGAAATGTAAACAATATTTTATGTTTATATATTTTCTATCAGATATGGATTTCATGGTAGTATCCTACTTTAGAGAAAATAATTTTCCCACGTTAGTGAAAATAAAAACAATGATAAATCTCCATTGTTTTTGTAGATGTACACTCAATCAGTCGTAATTAAGTCTATCCATATAAAAAGCACACATATACATATATGTAGAGATTTGTATGTATATATAGATTGTGTAGATAGATAATATACATATGTAATTTTGTATGCATGCTTATTATTAATTTAAAATTATTTTAAATCCTTTAAAAATATAGGAACCAGAATACTCAAAAACTAAAATTTAAATGACTTTGTTTATAAGTAAAAGATGAAAGTACACTAAAAGAAAACAATCAAGAATTTATGAGGTTTTAAATCGTTTAAATAGGTATACAGGTGGACCCATTGCAACAATGAGATGTACAAGTCGGTATGTCGAAAACGAACTTTACAACTTTGGTGTGTGTAGGGATGGGGAGTATTGGGTGGGGGTTTAGGGGGAGGATGGGAATGGATGGGAAGGGGAAACAAAGGAGGAGGCTACAATGCTTGATAAGAAATGTACTCATTATCTTGCCCATGTAATTGTAACCCCTCTGTACGGTATTTTCACAATAAAAACAAAGAACTTCTAAAAAAAAATTTATGAGGTTTTTGTTAACCAATATGTAGTTTTAACTGTGGAATTTGGTAATGCATAAATAATAGAAAAACAAAGTAAAAGAATGTAAGATTTTTAGAGAAATAAATATACAGTTAAAACCAACAAAAACAATAATAATGAATGTATGTATATCAAGCAAAATACAGCCTTAAAATACCTTAAGGAAATAATAATAGAGAAAACAAAATTATCCCAAATATAATTACAATTCAAAATTTAAATCTCTAATTAATTTACCTGGATTATTATAGCAATAAATCGAGATAATGCAATAGAAAACGTGTGTCTGGACAATAACAATGTATTTGCTATTAACTCATAGTAGCTTAATGGTTGGGAAGGATAAATACAGCTAGATATAATAAATTAATTTATGTTGATGAAGGACTAAACAACCAAATTCAAAAGACTTTCCATAATGGATTGATATAAAAATTATAATAAGTTTCAAGGAATCTTCTCAGAATACTTATAAACTGCCCTGCTGCAAACAATGTTTTAAATCATTAGTAAGAAGATAGAAAGTTTATCAGATTCAGAGATGACATAATAAGATTCTGAACATATTAATTCAATCATAGTTTGATTTTTTTCATGGTAACAATTGCTATTTGATGGAATCAATATCAGGAATCAGAGAAGTTTCCTGATTTTAGTGTTTCTTTATCATGTCTCATGGATTTAACATGAAAATTTAGATCTGGGATTTTCTTTTCCTTGCCCAGTCTGAATATTTTGCAATGGGTATCAAGATATATCTCTTAATTATTTATTCCTTATATTCCTCCTTGCATCACACTGTCTGCTTCATTTCAATACTCTTGAGCACAGAATGTTTTGCCATCAGATCAGTTTATGAACATAATATACCTTGATCAGTGTCATGCCTTTGAATGTTCTGATCCATTCCTTCTCTACCAGCACCTTCCCTCACTCTTCTTGATCTTGTAGAACATACACTGGTTTCCTGACTGCATTCTCCTCTTTTCCTTGAGTTGTCTTATTCTTGCCTAGGGAATCCTTAAATAATGTTTTTGCCTCTTTGTGGTTGTCCCATGTCTACCATCTCTATCTCTAAGAACCTCTATTCTTGGGCAATTTTTCATCATTTCCTTTAGGAGTAATTCTGTCATATTTATTTATTTATTTATGTTTATGCTTACTTTCTAAGTTACTTAGTTACTGACTTGTCAGTCAGAGTGACTTAAGTAGAGACAATGTCTTGCTAAGTAGGACCATATCTGAACTTCCTCCTTCAGTTACAACAGTGCATGCATTACAAGCATGCATTACCATGCTCATCTTGCAGCTTTCAAGGAGAGAAAAATACTATGTGATGTGTTTCTCTGTGATGCAGCTGTAGTGTTTATCAACAGTCACCTCAGGGAAACAAAGACTTGCTTATTAGCTCTCTTTGTAAGTGAACTTTGTGACATACATTAGGAATTTATTAAAGTATTACTCAGAAGTTATCTATTTCACAGGAGGTTACTAATTCAGAGGTATATTTCACAGGTACAATACGATAAATTTGATTATCATTTGACAGCATTTTATATCTATTATATTGTGAATTATTATAAAGACTCATGCTAATTCTATATTTATTATATAAATAATGATTGCTGGTGGACATGGTAACTGATGGCTTTAGTCTAACTCCTCAGGAGGTAAAGATTGGGAGGACTGAACATAGTTCAAGACTAGGCCAGGAAAATGTGAGATCCCATTCAACCAATTGCTGGTAGTAAGTGCCCCACACCTCACCTACATGGGAGTCAGGAGTGGTATGGCAAAATGAAAGATTCTATCAAAATATAAACTAAGTCCAAAAGAGGCACAAGTGCTTATTTATTAAGTGTAAAATTCAGTACCCAATCACAACTCCAAAAATAAGACTAAACACGACATAATTCCAATTAATGAACATTTCTTCCTCAAAATATTGTGTAGATTCAGTATAAGTTACTACTCTTTTCCTTTTTCCTTTTTATTTTATTTTCTTTCCTCCATGATTGGAAATTGGACTCAGGACCTAGCACTGTAACTTAAGCCATGGCTCAAGTCCTGTATCTTTGGAGTTTTTTTTTCCCACAGGAATTCCTCTAACTTTACCAGGCTTTACTATGATCCTACCTACATCTCCTGAGTAGCTGAGATAATATTTATGTATCACCGTACCAGACATCCCTTATATTCTTTCTAAAATAGTATTGAGCCAGAAACTGTAAAACATACAATAATGAGAAGCAAACACTGATTAGAAGCAAAAGAATGAAAATATAACCTCCTATAGCTGATGACTACAGGAATCTTTTCAGAAGATTACTAGAGAAAAATTTTTAAATGTCAAATTCCACGTATAAGTAATGTTCACATAGAAGACTGATAGAACAATAACAAAGATACGTGTATCATTCTGTAATAAGATTAGAATTAATTAAAATGGAAATAGAAGTCTCTTAACAAAATCCTTGATTTCCATTCACAGAGGAACATAAAGAGTAGTTAGATAATTCTTTAGTTTTTTTTAGTGAGTGACTGATAAGGTCCTCATAGGACATTTTATATAAATCGACACAGTTGTAGAATTAAATGATAAGTTTATTATTTAATCAGTGACTAGCATATATCTAAATTAATGATGACAAACTTACCATGTAAGCTACTAAAATACATTAAAACAATTAATCATAACTTTTTTGGTGTAATATTAAAAATAATGAAAATATTACCAATGGAAAGAAAATTTATTTTGACTACATGACTCTTAATCTGCAATCTAAATTCAGAGAAAAAGGTGTGGCTCAGTAGTGCATTGCAACTACAATGCACAGGCCTTGGGTTTGATGGAAGCATCCCTCCAAAAAATGAAATACAGAAAATACCCCAAGTTAAGTAAGTCATAAAGCTAGGTTTAAAATTAAACAATTCATATATTCTTTCCATATTTTTAAACATTCTGCAAGAATTATACTTGCAATAGAATCAATTTGCTAAACTTAAGTCAAATGATATATCAATAGTCATTCTAAATAATAATATTGATTGAAGACATGTAGAATAATACCATCAAACTAATGATGGATGTGTATAAATCTATCTATTGTAATGTTTCACTGTTATGTTGTTCCAGTCATTTTGGAGGTTAGCAATTACAAATGCTACCTAGAGTGCCCTCGGCAATAGTGACATTTAATTATCTTAAGCACTAGTAAGTCTGGAAGTTGCAATCCAGAATTGGCACAGTTCAATAATTTTTACCAAGAATGAGTTTCTATTCCCAGTTGTCTACAGCTGCTGCTGCTATTGTGATGTAGACATATTAAAACATTGTTTCCATATGAATGTAACACCTGCAGACTTCCTGGCTCCATTAACAATCAGTTTTATGGATGGTGTTGATAAAAAAAGAGACTTTCCTCTAGTGTTTTGGGTTTGGTTGTTTTTACAAAAAGAGAAAAAAAGTACTTGCAGTTTCTCCAGGAAATTCAATCTTAGACTTACTGATAAGAAAGAAGTAATGTCTGGACACCAGTGGCACAAACCTTGCTATTTGAGAGGCTGAAATCAGGAGGATTGTGGCTTGAGGCCAACATGAATTGAAAAGTTTGAAAGAATGCTGCTCAGTGGCATATCCCTATACCTAAGCAATGTGGCAGCTAAGACTGGGAAATTGTAGTTTCTGGCCATCCCAGACAAAAGTTCACAAAAATACTTCTCCACGGAGGGAAATCTGGATGTATTGGCATGTGCCTGAAATCCTAGGAAATGTAGTACCTCTAAAAGTAGAAATATTATAGTCCAGACCTGTGCCTAGTTGAGAAGTGAGAGACTATTCTAAAAATAACCTCGGATACATAGGCAGGGATCAAAGCATTGGACCAAGATTGGTGTGTCAGCCTAGCAAGCACAAAGTCCTGAGTTCAAACTTCCATACCATAAAATAGAAAGAAAGAGAGAAAGAAATCCATAGAGAAAGAAAGAAGAGAAAGAAAGAAAGAAAGAAAGAAAGAAAGAAAGAAAGAAAGAAAGAAAGAAAGAAAGAAAGAAAGAAAGAAAGAGAAAGAAAAAAAGGAAGAGAAAGAAAGGAAGGAAGGAAGGAAGGGAGAAAGAGAGAAGGAAAGAAAGAAAGAAAGAAAGAAAGAAAGAAAGAAAAAAGAGGGGAGGGATGGAGGAAAGGAGGGAGGAAGGAAAGAAGGAAAGAAAGAGAGAAAGCGAGAGGGAGAGAGGGAGGGAGGGAGGGAAGGAAAGGAAGGAAGGAAGCAAAAGAATTTGTGAATTAACTTTCCAACCTAGATACTTTTAGGTCAACACCTTGAAACCACAGCAGGTGCTATACTAAACACTGTACTAAACACTGGTTTCTGTCAGTGTATCAAGAACTTAATGAAAATTGAATAAAATATATTATTATGTTGATAGTACTTAAATGTCACTGATAGTATTTCAAAACTGTATGGTCTCCCAAGAAATCAACCTTGAACTTTCAATAATGTATATAGAGACATAGTGTTGATATTTTTTATTAATACATGTAAATTTCCACACATACTTTTTGTTCTGAAACGTGTGAGGATGAAATGAAACACTGAAGAGCAGCAAACTATCTAATGCCAAGTAAACAGCTTATCTAACTATGCATTTCGAGAGCATTAAAATGCAATTTGACCCTTAAAATGGTAAGATTTTTAGACCATAAACTTATGTAGAAATGTGCCTATGAAATAATAATATGTGACAAAGCAAATAAAAATATATCAAAACTGATAATAATCTTTTTACTTCTTATAGATCTGAGCATTCTTTTAATACTACGTTGGGAATATCTCCTTTATCTTGCTGGGCCAGTGATATCTCTTGGGAAATCTAGACTGCTGGTTCTCTCATTCTCAATTATCTGAATTACCTGGCTTTTCTTCTTAACAAGAGTAAGTTTCTGATGATTAGTTCTGATTTTATCTGTTATGGCCTTGTATCAGATTTCTTATCTATGTTCTCTGTCTCTGGTTTGTGAAAGCAGCAACATGCACTTCCTCTCTAAATTACTGAACCTGAGATATGGTATTGTGCGTCTTGTGTTTTCATATATGTCTTCTTCATGGAAGATGAGTACACAAAGCTTTGCTGAGATTATATGTTAAGGGATCACAAGCTCTTGTTGAGTGGCGGATCTTCATACATTTGTAAGATGCTTATTTGTAAATGTATTGCTTTAGCAGCCTTAAATGTCAACTTGCTCAATAAAGATGAACACTCATTGCATGCATTTATTTCTTAACTAAAATATAACATCTTGAATATTTTACTCACAAGTTGCAACTAAAATGTAAAATCTCATTAAATATAGATGTAACTGTGACTGTGGACTTGTTTTAATGTCTGCTCTCTTTTGTAGAGCTATTTGGATTTCCCTGTGGGATCTACTGAATTCAGTGTCATACTTGACTTAGCTTTGTTTGGCTATGACACAAAATTTGCCAAACTAGATGCTGTTGATGTAACGTCTCATCATTAAATCATCCTTCTGTAATTTAAGATAGAAGGTAAGTTATGCTTTATTGTTGTTGCTTTGTTTACTAATTTGCAAGCATGTAAAAGCAAGACTTGGAAGGCCATGGTTCTATATTAAAGGGAGAATATAAAATGCTTTATTAGTTTATTTTTCTCCCTTAACCGGTTTCCAATCATGTAACATTCACTTTTTTCTCTCCTTACATTATAATATACTATATTTGATATTCATTGAAAGCAAATCTTCTGAGTCCTCAACTTGATTTTAACATAGGCTTAAAGGAAAGTACAATGATCTGATGGTTTAAATATGATTGTGAGCAAGAAGTTTTCCTAGTCTCTGAAATCAAGCTAAATTATTCTTGCTCTCTACCTCCTAGTGCTAATTACAAAACCAAGACATTTCTACTTTTCTTTTTTTTCTTTTTTTTGTGAAGATTTTGGTGTTTTATAGAATGAAGACACTGTCAAGATTGCCTTCAGTGATTCTTAAAAGCTGTTGCAAGGACATAAATATGTAGAAAGTCTTTGATGTTGCATAAACAATATTATTTTCATTGTATTCATTTCTACAAATTCCATGAAAATTAAGTTTTGGCTCCACTTGCCAGCAAGAAATATTAGTATATGGAGTGGGGTGGGGGGGATTGTGAAATGAAAGGCTATGGTGCAGAAGTTCAAAAGATTTCTTCCCCCTTTCTCTTGGACAAATGGTTTAAGTTGAACTGCTTTGTTTTTGTTGGACTTTAACAGCAAAGTGAAATATGTTAATCTACGTTTTCAAAACATACAGACTTATGGAAATGTAGAGTAACAGCTGTTCAACTGTCAAGTCACTAGCTAAATTCACATCTTAGGAAAGAAGGAAATCTGTTCCAATGAGACCCTGTATAATAAGGGCCATTGGTTTCTCAATTTGTGTCTGGGGAGGGGGGATGAAGAAACACTGTTAACAAAGGAACATTTTTCTAGAATATTTTTTGACTCAATTATTGGCAAATGAGTATTCAACATGAAATTTAACCACTGAGCTGTACTCTGAGTAACCACTAGGATGTTGAAGGAAATCAGCACAATGAGTTCATGAATTTCCCCTGGTCAGTGGTTTGCTTTGATGACACCTAATGGGTAGAATGTATTCCAGAAAAGTACCTGGGTACAAATTGAAACAAAATAGACCCAGGGATCAAGTGGTCATGATTATATCATCTCCATTTCCAAAGGCCTTCTATGGTTGAATTCTACTCTACAAAGGTTAAGCTAATGATAGTTGGCAGCATATAATTATATGAAAGGAGACTGAATACTTGTAACAGGTCTTAAATTTGTAATAAATTCTCTTGGACAAGAAAGAGAATAGGTTGTTTCCTTAGAACACTGATTAATAGACTGATTTTTTCATGTATGATAATAACAATCTTGTTCATATGTATTAGAGTTTATAATCACAAGAATCTAACATGATTTTAACCAAAATGGACTGTCTAACTGTAAAATTTCATATTCTATAATGTAATAACAGTAGTGAAAACATTCAGATTAAGGACTGGATATTAGATTTTCCTCTGCAGAAGATCAACTCTGTTAATATACCTAATATATTCTCACAATGATTCACAATAAAAAAGATTCAAGGGGACTAATATAAAAATAAAGACTGACAATGCATTATTTATGATGGCAATGAATTACACAACCACCTTCACCCTGTGTATCACCTGAGTTGGAACACAATCAGATGTTCATCCCAACCATAGGTGTCATGCTTATGGTACTCTATGCTCTGATGGCACCTCTTTCAAATATCTTCTCCAGTCTATTTTCTGTTTAAATGCCAATGCCTCACGTAGAAGCTTCATTGATCTTTCATTTTCTACTCTACTGTTTGAAAGTTTTAGACTTCCTATCCTTGCACCTAGTTCTCTATTGCATTCTGATATCAAAACCTTTTTTTAACCATACCTTTTGGATCCACATATCTGCAAGCATGAAAGGAATATTCTCTTCAACTTTTTCACCTTGCCATAAATGACTTGTGTATGACTCTCACCTGAAGATGACACTTCATCAACAGTCACAAATAAATTCCTATTTTATTATAAAACAAAGTAAAACGTGTGCATGTGCACAAGTGCACACACGTATTTATGTTGCCCAACTCATCTGTGATACAAGACCTTTTCAGTCTACAATGCTTACTGTTTTCTCATTGTTATCATGGAACTTTGAGCAACCAGCTCAATAATATTACCTTCTCCCTGAATGTGGACTAGCTGTACTGGCATATCTGCTTCTAACACTTTATCTCCTATTCCACCTTATATGGATATGTATCACAGTCTACTTGCATTGGTGAACATAGATGATACTTTTTCTTACACAATCCAGTTATCTCATCCTCCACGTTCAGCCCGTTTCCTAACTGTGACCTTTGCAGGATCTCAATAAGCATTCCAGCTTACCCCTTTTGTAAGTTCACCACCCTTTAGATCGCCCATTCTGCTATCAAAATTGCATTTATAAAGTTCTGTAGCAAATATTATTCCAAAGGCGTGGTTCAGAATTTCTTCCCATTAATGCCTTAAAAGCATCAATTCTTCTTCATATATTTCAGAGCTTAATCCAGCTATGCCTCCAGACTCTCAAGATCTGGTCCTATATTTCACAAAGACAATGCAGGATCATCTTCAACTTCTACTTCTACTCATAAAATTCTATCCACACTTACCTTGCTTGTTTTAGCATATGTACATGGAAACTGTTTTCTTATATCTCAGAAACGTGGTTTGTTTTAATGTGTTCTTCATTTTCCACTATCTATTCAACAAAATTCTCACAAACAAATGCTTTAGAAATGCTGGTTAGATGTGTTTATATACGTAGTTGTTCCACTTAACATATTTTGTTTTCAAAACTTTATAATTCTTCTGAACTTCGATGCCTCTTATTGTAAATTGAAACTCTGAAATAAAAGTTTGATTTAATTGATTGGATGTTAAACAAGTTTAAAAGCCTATATATATTATATATTATGCACTACATAATTATTTTATATATAGCTATGTATTATAAAACTAAACATTTTTTTCTGCTTGAAATCTTTGATAAATCGCAACTGATTGTGTACAGACTGTAGAAGGAAAGAAGTTTAGCTACAAACATATTGAAGATAGTTTTCTTTCATATGACACATTTATATAAATTGAGATGTGTTTCATCTATGGCTAAAAAATAATAAAATAGTAGAATTTCTTTTATGGATTTTATGTGAAACTTTCTCATTAGTGATTCTATCTCCTCTTCCACAAATAAAACTCATCTCTATTGTCTTCCTATGCTTTCTTATACAGCTGTGTGGTTTTTATGTTGTTGACAGTAGAAAATGCTTAACTACCCAAATGATTTACACACACACACACACACACACACACACACACACACACACACACACACACACATACATACATGTGTATATATTTACATATATTGGCATAGTGTACTGGCATATTTACAGATAAACATTTATGTCATAATAACACCACAAATAATATTTATGTGATTGTCTTCTCACCTGTTATTACAGAAGCAGATGTTATTCTTAAATAAGCTTTTATTCATGGTGTCCCCAAGGGTTAAATCCATGTGTGCCCAGAAACTCTTTCCCTCCCAATGTTAAACATCTGCCACTCGTTTTCTTGCTTATTTGGCCTGTGGCAAGATGCTGACAAGTCAGCGCCAGGAAAATAACTTTTATGATGAGTCATCCTTGAAGTCAGCCCTTGCTTCAGAGTTGTTCTATTAAAATGTAACTAGGTCAGCTGGTCATCAGTGGCTCATGTTTGTAATCCTAGCTACTCAGGTGGCTGAGATCTAAGGATCATGGTTCACAAGCCAACCAGGGCAGGAAAGTCCATTAAATAGTTATCTCCAATTAACCACTAGAAAACCAGAGGTAGAGCTGTGGATCAAGTGGTAGAGCATGAGCCTTGAGCAAAAAGAGCTAGGAGATAGTACCCAGGCCATAAGATGAAGCCCCAGGACAGACTTCAAAAAGAAAGCAAGTAGTTAGGTCGATCCATGCTTTCTGGTTTCCTGATAGGTATGGTAAGATGTTGTTAATTGCCATGTGGCCAACATTTTTGTACAAAGCACAGTCCTTGGTACTCCTTGGACTCATCTGTGAAATGAGAGTTCTCACCCTCCCATTTATTAGCCTCTCAAATTCCAGGTTCAATTATGTTATACCGTTTAGCATGAATTAGAATTCAATGTCCCTTTCATTTACCAAGCATTATTGGTTTTAGAGTATAAAGGTAAGTAAAGTATACAGGGTAATTTTTTATTTTCAGGATTTTATTTCCCCACATAGTAAAGACAAGTGTGATTAAACATGAGGCCATAGCTCTAATGAAAAAAATATAAAACATGTTATAAAAACATGTAGAGAGGTATTTTATTCTGTATAACCCCTAAAGTTGGTTGCAGAAGAGAAAACCTATAATGATTTTCAATGGTTAGAATAAATTCACCTCTGGGACAGTATAGGAAAGAAAGAAGTTCCAACTTCAGAATTCTATGTGCAAGTGTAGTAGGGGGTAAATATTTATTCAGGCTCCCAGGAGCTTAAAGTTGAGGTTAAATAAAATCTCAAATGTTTATATGGATCAAGAAAATACTGAAGTCAGACCAGTCAGATGTTTAAACAGGGGAAAGGATTATTTATGAAGAACACATGTAATTTGTGCAATGCAGTTTTCAAATGATGAGACTTCTCCATGTTGGAATGATGAATGTGTCAAGAAGAGACTTAGTCTTATTTACAAAAGGGTAACTATAATATAAAATATTCTAGTGCAAAAATATTAGCAACTATCCGAGTGTCTGAAGTTTGTCATAGTTCAGTCAAAACAAACATATTTTGAGTATTATCTGTTCTTTACTTCATCAAAATGTACAACAGCAAATATTCGATAAAATTGGATGATGTGCTTTATGACATTTCTACAAATATATGTCTGTTTTTCCTGATCTGAATCATTTTCATCTTTTCAATGGTGTGTCTTTGCTTGGGAAGTATGTTTCTTGTAGATAACTGACAGTTGGATACTATTTTTATGCAAGTCCAGTCAGCTAGTGTAAGTCTTTCGATGGCCAAATTAAGACCATTTATAGATACTTATTATTGAAAAGTGTTTACTGATTATTGCAGTTTTCCCCAAGTTAATTAGAAGACTATTTCTTTTCTTTCATTCAAAATTTATCTTGCTGGTTTTTGAGTTGAACATGATTAAATTCTAATTATCATGATTTCTATTGTTCATTTCATTATTTCTTGACCTCATCTCTTTTTCCTCCTATTTATAGCATTCCTTTAACTCTCTTCTATAGCACATTAGAATAGAATCTATATTGTTTTAACATATACTTACCTTGTTAAATACTTTTTTGAGGTAATTATGTATTCTGAATATTAATCCCTGGTTCAATGAATAGTTTACTAAGATTTTTTTCCATCCTCATGACCTTTAATACATCTTTGTTTCTTTTGCTTTTGTATGCCTCAAAATTATTGATTTAATGCTATATATGATATACAGAACAAATAGAAACAGCTGTGCAATATTTAAACCTGGAAATGCACATGTTCATTTATTTTCTGATGGCTAATGTAATGGCTTCATATTACTCAGGGTTCTCTAGAGAAATAGAAATAAGTACACACACATACACATACAAAAGACACATACATATCTATGCATATATGCATTATATACATGTATATATATATATATATGCAGAGAAGGAGAATACTCAAACTAGCTTAAGATTTCATATAGTTACCGTCAATAAACTTAAGCTTAAATTTGGCAGTGTTGGATTTGAGTTCTACTCCTTTCAAGCATTTCTGAATGACTGAATTGAAGATTAGAATGGCAGTAACACTTTGTTTCTACACCTTTTGTTTAATGTCCTGTACTAGGATTATATTGAAAACTAGAAGAGTTTTGTGTTATTCTACTTAACCTTCCTTCTTAGTGATGCCTTGCATAACTTATCCTTGGATGTATACCAAAATATATGTATTTGATTCTTTCCAATGGAATCCAACCTCTAATTTATCTTTGGCACTCGTGTTGAGTGGGTTAACTTGTCTTCCTTTGCATAACAGGAGATGAGATGATGAATCAATTAGCATGGAAGCATAGCTACAAGACATTCCCTATCATATTCCTACAATTTTCTTTTATGAAGGATTTTCAGTTCTTAACTCAATGGAGATATATTGTCATTTTGCCTTGTGAGACGGAGTTTTATGACTGTTCCTGAATTGCTTAAGACATTTACCTTTATAGGAGAATAAGGTTGGAAAATGGCATTTTAAAACCATTTCCCTGTAACCATCCATCGATGCTTTCATGTCCACCACTAGAAAGTGTCCTTTTCTTATGGTTTCTGACTTTGACTCCCTCCTGTGCTCCGTACCCCCTGGTGGATTCCGGTAGAGAAGGAGTAAGCACTCACAAATTCTATTTTGAGCAGATGTCTATAGAAATTTGGGATTGTCAGTTGGGATGTCAGTTCCTCTTTTACTTTAGAAGACAGTATTTTTTCTGGTTAGTTTTACATGCTTTTCCTGAAGATATTGTCTCTTCTTTTTTTAAAAAATATTTTATTGTAAAGGTGATATACGGAGGAGTTATAGTTACATAAGTAAGGTAATGAGCATATTCTAGTCAAACACTGTTAACCCCTCCCTCATTTTCTCCCACTTTTTCTCCCTCTCAACTCCCCTCCCTCCCAAGTTGTAAAGTTCATTTCTGTCATAGTGTCTTGTGATATCAATGTTGGTTCACGCTTTGTCCTTTGTCTCTCCATTCTGTGATTCCCCTTTTCAAACCCCAAATCAGATAAACATATATCAAGACACAGGATACCAAAATAAAAAACAGTGAAAACAGAGGGGCATCTGGGTTGATTGCATAACTTAGCTATGGTAAATAAGGTTGCAATGAACATAGTTGTGCTGGTAGCTTTAGGGTGGCCTTGTTCATGATCATTTGAATAAATGCCCAGGAGCAGAATTGCAGGATCATAGGGGAACTCTCTAAACTCAGTCTTGTAAGGTACCACTATACTGCTTTCCAGAGTGGCTGAACCTGTTTACATTCCCACCAACCATGTAGTTAACATTTCCTTTGGTTCACATCCCCACCAGCATCCATAATTAGGTCTCTTGATGGAGCCTTTGATTTCCTTGTGGTGGTCAGTTTTCCTTGTGACTTAGTTGGTTTCTCAATTCAGTTTCTTTCAGTGGGTAGAATAAAGTCCTTCCTTACAAACTTGGAGTCTTTGTGTCCCTCCTCCCCTTACAAACTTGGAGTCTTTGTGTCCCTCCTCCCCTTACAAACTTGGAGTCTTTGTGTCCCTCCTCCCAGACTAACATATAGTAGGATAGTCTTCAGCTTTGTGTGTAACACAGGAAGGAGGTGCCTGGTTTCTTTCGGTTGGAGCTTCTACAAGTGAGCTTGAGTGTATGTGGGATTGTGGCATGTCTGGAATCAGTGGCTTTTCCCATTGGGGCTAGCTCCTGAGACTCTTTTGGGCTAGCCTGGAGCCACTCTTGGCTTTTAAGGCCTACCCAGTTTTTGTTTTTTTCCCAGTGAGATTTTACAGACTTTTGGCCTTTTAATTCCTGCAATGGGCTAAGATGCAGGATTCGCTGCTATATGGCTGGAATGTCTTTGTTTGCAGCAGAGGGGCTGGTTGCCTCTAGCTGTGTCTGTAAGGGTAAAGTTGACCCTCCTTGGGAAGTGCTTTCTCCTCCTAGGTGGGGCAGTCTTCCGGGGTGCAGCTGACTCTCATTGGTGAGATTCCTTTGCCCTGTGGAAAAATGGTGCTGCTGTCACTGCCTCTCAGTGCTAACTGCTAACTGCTCTAGCAGGTTCTGTGCTAGTATAAAAGAAAGTGTTTTTCTCTGTTGGGGAGTGGGGGTAGTTTCTTTCCAGAAGCTATTCTCTGGGCAGGAGTGAGGATGGCTTTTGTGGCATAGTCACGTTTTTCCTTGGAGTTTCAGCCCATCTCCAGTGTGATGCATTTTCTCTGTGTCTATCTGTGGCCAGCAGGCTCTGGTCTCTGACTCCCAATCATCCAGTCTTTGCTGGAAGTGAGTGAAAGGCCATATGTACTCGATCTCTGATGCCTTTGTCCCAGCTGTATCTGGCCGCTGACGTGGCCACTACTGCTGGCCTGTGCTCAGATCTGTCTTCTTAAGCAGGCTGCCTGTAATTTTTTTTTCTGGCAAAAGTATCTGTTCAATTACGGCTCACTTGGTGTGACTTTCTTGGTGCAGACTATTTGGTAACAATACAAAACTCTGGTTTCTCAGAGACAGCTATGTAGGTTCCCTATTGCCCTGCTTCTAACTCCGTGAGATCTCTATTATCACTTCAAATGGTGCCCTGTTGCATGATTTGCTCTTTCTTGTCTGACCAGAGTGAAGATTTGCTTGCCTAGGGTTTTAGGTTTCATGGTTGCCTTGAAAGTTTGTGTTTAATAAAGTAGAAGTTTTTTTTCACACTATATCTAGATTTCTATTCTTGTCAGGAAGCGGACAGTATTCTTCCCATTCTTACCATCATACACAGTCAAGGTTTTACAGTTATTTTTTTTAAACTTCACCTATCAAATAGAGGATTTCCAATATAATTGAATATGTTTGTTACTTAATTACTTCATTTTGTGCATCATAAGACAGATTGAAGTCATGAAGGAAATTGGATGCTAAAAATTGTTATTGATGGGTTCAATCTTAAAGATCATTTTATCTCACATATTTGAAGTACCTTTTGTCCCTAAGGTAGACCATATAATATCTAGCCATTATATTCTATGCTTTAAGATAAAATAATCATTATGTTTTATATTTATAGTTGGCTTTGGCCATCTAATCAATTATATTTCCCTCGTAGGAATATACAGTTTAATGATCATTGCTTGATAGTTAATCTCTTATGGTGCAATTTCATGATACCTCTGTGATTTCCTTAGATATATTTTTTTCAAGTTTATGATCCAGAGAACCTTTCTCTCCATAGTTATGCAGCCAAGAATTAAACCACCATTATTTTCATTGAGTTAAGCTGAGCAGCAACTGAAACTTGTATTGCTGATTATGTTTTTTTGATGCTATTATTATTAGGAATAATAAGTATTGATTACTTGCCCATTGTAGAATAAATTAAGTATATTAAAAATTGCCACACTTTCAGAGGAAGCTTATACCATTTAAATACAATAGAGATTTCCTCCTAAAAAGTTATCCTTTGAATTTAGTTTTAAAAGTTTACAACTTAGATATGGTGGAAAACTATTTGTCAGTTCATCCAAAGTCCTCTAGAGAGCTCGAATTCCTGTACAATATCCCTTAGCTGGAGGAGTTTCTCCACTTTTCCAGGAGATAAATTTATCACGTGAAAGAATTACATGTTATGAAGTCTGTTCTTCTCTTGTGGTAGAGAGTAAGTTATGGGTAAGTTTACTTAAGACGGAGAAAGTTTCAAGATAACTGCTGAAGATTAGAGGTTCTATTTTGAGCACAGAACAGAAATTATTTTTCCCTATGTTTAATTGTTCAAAAGGAAAATGTAGGCAATATGGTTATTATTAAAATTATAAAAGAATAATTCTGCTGACCAAGATGTAAAAAAAAAGTCTACAATATATCTTCTTGATTTTCGTTCTGTGGTTTGTGTTTACATTTGTGGGTTTTTTGTTTATTTTTTGTCAGTTGTGGGGCTTGAATTCTGGGTGTGGGTGCTAGATGCTGTCCCTGAGCTCTTCAGATGAAGGCTAGCAATCTGTCACTTGAGCCATAGCACCATTTCTGGTTTTCTGGTGGTTAATTGGAGATAAGAGTCTCACAGACTTTCCTGCTCAGGCTGGCTTTGAACTGTAATCCTCAGAGATCTTAGCCTCCTGAGTAGCTAGAATTACAGGTGTGAGCCACCAGTACATTTTTTTATCAGAGTGGTAAAAAAGAAAACCAAGGATAATAAAAGCCATTTTATATTGTGTATAACATTACTTTACTGAGATAATTAAACAAAACATTTTATTTACAGAATATGGCAAGGGATGAATGTATAAATGGTTCACTATATATTTATTAGAATGTACACTCAAATCAATAGCTATTTAGGTATTTTATTAGTTTTCCAGGGTTTTATTCTAAATACACTACAAAACACCAAATATTTACTGTCTTCTTTTCCTGCAAGATAGAAGACAAAATTCAAGATAGTAGTAAGTTTATTTCCCCCCATCCCCTGAGGATCATGATAAATAATTTATTGCAAGACACTTTTCTAACTTTGAGGAAGAATGAAGGTTGTGGGCACTTTTGGCATGTGAATGTATCATGCATATGTCTCTTAATATTCTTGTAACACTTCCTGTGTGTGTGTGTGTGTGTGCATGCGTATGTGTGTATTAAGAGGATGAAGGATTAACCCTTCTACAATATAATCTCATCTTAACTATCTGCAAGAACCATATTTACCAGTTTGGGTAACATTCTACAGTACTAATTCTGTTCCCTAATGTATGCATGAGAGAACACAATTAACTTCATAACAGTTACACAAGTAAATATATCGACATGAAAAACATATGTATAGTGTACAATAATTTGGGAGAGTGCCAAGACCAAGCTTTCCTGTCCAAGGATTTTGTACTCCCTGTTGAAATTCAGCACCCACACAGGGCTTTCACTTTAGTTATTGAAGAATCCATGCATAAGCAAATATGTTTTTGAAGAAGAATACTAATTTTGAATTTAGTGGCAAATATAAAAACAGCAGTGAATCAAACGATCATTTTTAAGAGAATGGCAACAGATTTTTCTCAAGAAGAGAGATGAAAAAATGCAGTTATGCATTTTATTCTGCCACTGGAAGTTTTCTATGTTACCTTTAGGCCTTCAACCTACACATGGTACATTCTAATGAGTGAAGCAGGAAAAACAAATCAAAGCAAACTAATAGCAAGGTGATATATAAAATATGCTTATGTAATATCAATTTCTCTCTTCTAGGTTTGATCCCTACTTTCTTTACTAGGTTTGTGATTGTCTATTATCTTACTATATGTAAGCATTGAAGAGGAAGAGAAGATATTATAAGAGATCATTAGCTGAAGGAAATGAAAACCATTCAATTGTTATATAAACTGGACTGAGTAAATTGAATTTATGTTTTTTCAGGCCTCTCTAATCACATCTACTACATAAATCTATTGTAAAATGAGAATCATCTGTAACCAAATGTAATTTCAAGACAAAACCTGGAATGTTTATAATACATTTATCTACTTCAAAGTAGATAAATTGACTAAACCTCATACTTCCAGAAAACCTTGAAGTATCTAGCATTTAGATTTCTTTTTCATGGTTACATGTTTGTATTAGCAAATCAATTTAAAATATTCTGACAATCACATTTTGTAGTTGTAAAGATATGACGATTTCAGAAAGCTGTTTGGGCAGCTACTCAGAAAGTACAAAAGGAAGTTCATTTGAAGTTGATCCTACCTTAAAGGGAAATTCTATCTTACATATCAAACACGAACAAAATTACTAGGGGTATAGCTCAAAGGGTAGAGGCTTGTTGGACATCCTGGTTTTAACTTGGGAGAGAAGGAAAGAGAATGAGAGAGATATATACATAAAGACACACACAGAGAAAACAGAATAAAGCTTGTTAAATATCAACAAGTATTTGTGCAAATTTATGTATCCTGTCACTATGTCCTATGGAGATTTTCCAGGTCCTATTACCTAATGACTAAATCAATTTTAAATTTATAAGATGAGTAAAAATATTGAATATTGACCATATTAAAAATGAATATTGATAACAGAAATGGGATTTTTTACTAAAGTAAGACTTTTTTTTTACAATTTAAACTTAAATGATTAATATAATTATATAAAAAATAAATACATTTACCTTTGAATGATTTTGCATTCATGTTTATGGATTCTATTCTGTTTCCAAAAATCTTGCAATATTGGAAAGCTATTTCCACATCATTGGAAGAGAAATAAAAAAAAATTACTTATTGTACCTTGCTAAGCAAAAAAAAGTAGCTGAAGATGATTTTGAATAGTAAATACAAACTTTTAAAATGAGAAATAAAACTTAATAGATCTCAGTTTAAAGAATAAAAAGGAGCCAGGCACCAGTGGCTCACGCCAGCTACTCAGGAGGCAGAGATCTGAGAATCGTGGTTTAAAGCCAGCCTGGGCAGGAAAAGTCCATGAGACTCTTATCTCCAAGAAACAACTAGAAAACCAGAAGTGGCGCTGTGGCTCAAGCGGTAGAGCACTTGCCTCGAGCTGAAGATTGCAAGGACAGCACCCAAGCCCAGAGTTCAAGCCCCACACGACTGACCAAAAAAAAAAAAAAAAGGATAAAAAAATACATATTAGCTTTGGTTTTTATACAACCTGTTGAGCTATTGTAACATATGAGTCTTATTAAGTTTTACAGTCATTATTTGCTTTTCTTTAAAATAATTATTTTAATTGTTTTTTAATTTTTATTATATTTTGTGATCATATTGGGCTTGAACTCAAGACCTCATAATCTTGCTCACCTTTTTATTCATTGTTGCTGTTTTACTATTGAGCTTTGACTCCAGTCCAGCTTTTGTGGGGAGGTAAGTGACTGATTAATCAGAGATGGAAACTACATTATTTTTGTGCCTGAGATCCTGAGATCTGTCTCCTGATTAGCTAAAAATGAACCTTCAACTTCTGAATCTCTTCATTATAGTTTGTCCTAAAGATAAAAGGTGAACGGATATTGGATGCAAATAAATATGTAGAAATATTTGGAATTTTCTTCTCCTTGTAATCAAACTTTATTTAAAGGATAAATATAACAGATCTATAGTTCTCATACCTGAAAACACTGAAAACAAAACATATCATCTGTCTTTATGGGTAAAATTTGTTATTTTTGTAAGTGAATTTAATGATAAATCTGACCTCACCCCTACTTAGTAGTAAGATTTACATGTTTCTCTAAAGAAATGGTTATATTTTCATTACTTGTGATCTTGAAAGTATTATTAAGATTGATTCCATTACATTGATAAAAATCCAAAGAAGTTCTGAATTTCAAAATGAGTAGGATCCCATAAATTTCCAGTGAGAAACTGCCACTGAAGGTTTGTCTTTCTTAAGCTTTTGGTTTTCCACCAAAAAACCTGTACAATTTTATAACTACTTCAACAGTATTCTTCTAGTGTTTCTGTTGCTCTGTTGTTTTCTATTATAGTATAAAATTGTAATTATGACATTGTAATGACCCATCAGAGAATAACTCATTCAATAAATCATCAATGAATGATATCTTTTGAAAAATTGGAAGTAGATTTTCTGTAAGAGAAGTTACTGCCTTGAAATCATCTAAAAACTATTCCATATGGCTCATGGTTAAGCTAAATCATTTACCAAAATGATTTTTACCTTGTTTGTTCATTTATCTGTCTTTGGAAGGGTAAGAACGGTTAGACAAAAGAGGAACAAAATGCAGCAGTGATACTAACTAGACCCTATGTTGAAAATGACCTATACAACAGGTGGATAGGGACAGAAGGGAAAAACTGGCAAAAAACTAGGGAAAGGATGGTAATATTCATAAAGAAATGTACTCTTTATCTGTAACTGTAAACCTTTGAGCAGCACCTTTATCATAACAGTAAATAAATTAAGAAAAAATAATGTTGATAGTATTTGGGTTGGTAGGACTAATCTTGCTGTTTTTTTCTGGATGTTTGATATTATGTGGGTTATTGGGATAAATCTTTTATGACTAATAAAAGTGACTCTTGGGATTTAAATATCATTTGAAAATATCATGAATTCTACCCTAGACATAAGCAGGGGAAGTGAGGATGTTATAGAGTCAGATGAGATTTTGGCTTTAAAGATTTAAAAGTTTTGCTGGGCGTTGGTGGCTCACGCCTGTAATCCTAGTTACTCAGGAGGCTGAGATCTGAGGATCGAGGTTCAAAGCCAGCCCAGGCAGGAAAGGCCGTGAGATTCTTATCTCCAATAAACCACTAGAAAACCAGAGGTGGCACTGTGGCTCAAGTGGTAGAGTGCTAGCCTTGAACTGAAGAGCTGAGGGACAGTGCCCAGGCCAGTTTCATTACATTCTTGAACTTAACAACTTTTTTCTTATGGACAAAAGTTTTCTTTTCCCAGATTCATTTTGTTGGAGCTGGGCATATCTCTTTGTGTGGTTCTAAATAATTCACTATTTTAACTACTAGTGGATTTTTTAAATTTCAATTTCCTGTCCTCACATTAGCCAAAGGAACTTTTGAGTTAAATTTCCTATTCTTATGTCTTTTTATGTAATCTGCTGGCCCTCAGTCTATGATCTATTCGACTCTTAGTACCCTACTACTAGAATTGTTCAGAACTACTTACTGAGAATAATAAAATACACACAATAGTACAAATAGGTTTTTCCTAGCAGTCCTGGGACATTATACGTTGTTTCTCCCAACAGTCAGCTGCCTTCCAGTTCTCACTAAGACAAATAAAACTTAATCCAATTGATGACTGCAATAATTAAAAGCAAAAAGTAGTCGAATGTTTTCTATTCTTAACAATTGCAAACACTAAGCTGATTTTCTGTTCTATAATTAATTAACATTTGACATTTTGTTATGTCTTTGTTTTCCTTGTTTGCTTTTCTAATTCACTTATATGTTTTAAAGTCTATTACTTTAACTTTTCTCAAATGCAACTCCTTGTATTGCTGGTGTTTGCTTTTCTCTTACACTATTTATGGCAATAAAAAGAATCTTTGTCTCTAAAATTCAAAGAACTAAACAAACCAACAAAAAAAGAACTACAATAAAAAAGGGATATTGAAACTTTGTGAATTCTACCTTTAATAAAACTTAGTTTTGTGAGGAAAATTAGTAAATATATCATGACCCCACACAAGGTTAGATGGATGGGCAGGGGAAAAATTAGAAATGAAAAGGAATTTACAAACTATCATTAGATTTCCAAATGAAAAAAATATTATGATGTCACTTAAGATTCACATACTGAAGAAGCTGTTAATGTTAGAGCCATTTCTGGTATATGTTGCAAATCAATGTTAACAACAGAATATTCATATGTTCTCTTCAAGAAAAAGGTCATGTTTTCACACTTCAGAATCTAAGTTAAACTTCAAACTCATTTTGATCAAAGAATGTGGAAGTGAAGAATGTGGTGGTCATTTTGAGTTTTTATCTCAGAAATCCTTACAAATTCTATTCTTGTCTTAAAACACTGAAATTAATATATGAAGAACCAGACCAGCCATCTGATAGACAAAGGTCTTTGATATGAGGTCATTCAGCCAATCAGCCAAACCAAGATTCCAGTGATACATTTTATTTTTCCATCCATCCCCTATGACTTGACAGATGACAATGACCTTAAGTGAAGTCAGTGAAGTCAGCTCAACTGAGCTCAGACTAATTGGCTGATGATAGAGTTATAAGCTTGTAAATTCATCTTGGATTTAGTTTGCTATGCAACAAAGGTAACTGATTTGGGGATAGAACTCTGCCTTGTGCCCCTTGGCAAAAGTTCTACCATTTTGAGCTACACATCTTGTCCCTTTTTGCCTTCATAATTTCCAAGGTAGGATCATGTTTTATGCTGGGATCAGCCTGGGCTGAATGCTGTTTCTTGTGCTTCACTTGTAGGTAGAAAAAGAAACATATGCCACCTCACAAATTCACAGAGTAGCTAGAGTGATATGCATGAGCTGGCTATACTTGCATAGATTTTGAGATTTACAGAAAATTCACAAAATATTATTCACATAGAAAGACCTATATTTTTCAATATTGATTTATCTTTCTGAAAGTCAAACTACTCTCATGTTTTTTTTAGTCTTTCTTCTACTACTTCCTTTCACATCCTCAAACAGAATATGTAAAAAAAAAATTTATTTTTTAAATTTTGATGCTTTGCCTTGATTTCCCACCATGGGTGAAACAGATTTATCATCCACACATATATCATAACTCCCACAGCACATACTTGCCTTTATCCTTTTTTCCCCCAAGAGAGAACTTTGGATTTAATTAATATTCATCATTAAATTATCATTATTATGACATAAACATTCTTCAAAGTAAAGTCATACAATATGTACTTTCTTATTTGTCATCTTTAGAAGATCTTTCTTTTAAGTTAATAATTGCTTCCATTATTCATTGTCAGTCTTCAGTATCCTTATCACTAATGTATTGCCAAATTCTCCTGTGGACTTTGGAAGACTTGTCACAAAATGATAGAATACACCTGGGAATCAACATATTCCATGTATTTCCTAGTTGTAGACATATAGTTGATGACTTCTAGTTTCGTTTTCAGTATGAACTTGTTTTACTCCAGAAAACAAACAACAACAACAACCATTATCCATGAACTATATATGGGACATATTCTCCATGAGGAATTAAAGCGTCATTACCTTAATTGTTGATCCAAGTTGTGGGCTATCTGGGGTCCTTTGATTCTGTCTCTTCCAAAGGAAATGGAATGCTGTTGGTAAACAGAAACAGGAACAAGGTAACTCCTCAGGCTTTCTGCATTTTTAAAACAACTCACTTTCTTTCTTTCTTTTTTTCTATTTTCCCATAGATTGTCCACTCACAGTTTTTCCTGATTCCTATTTGATTTCGATATTTTTTCTTGTTGATATAAAGACTTTTAATATATTAAGAAACTGTGATACAATTTTCAAATTACTCATAAATCTTACCTTCTAAAATTGTGATACTTATGCATAAGTATCCTTTTGTTTGTGCTGTGCTGAAATGGAATGCTTCAGGCTTCTTATTTATGGGATGTGGACTTTTTAAAAATCCTTTTTGAAACATTTTAATATCTTTAAGGAGTTGTACAAAGGAATTGTCAGCCACCAAACAGTTTATGAATGAAACTCATCTTGATTTAAATCATCCTTTTTAAAAAACAAATCATATGTAGGTATTCCCTACTCTATTCTGTTCCTATTATCTGAACATTTTTTCCTCTGAAAACTAATTTGGAATAAGCTATAAAGGAGAGTTCTTACTTAGTATATGAAGTAGAGTTCTTACATAGTATAAATTATAAAAATCAACACTATTATGACTACCAATTTGAACTTCTATATAACATCAGCTTTGTGTTATTTCTTTGATTAATGTGTCCAGAATGTCCTGTACATGATCACTCCCTAAACACAGAATGAAAGTTGAGATCTACGGTAGGCAAAGTGACTCAGGCCACTCCGGTCCTCTACGGTGGAAGAGTCATGGTCCCAAACCTGGGCATTCTTTTATTATTTTTATTATTTTTCTTGTAACTACAATGCTCTTAAACACAATATAATTTTTATTATAAGCTAAAATCTCTGATAATTTTCCTTAAGACTTTCTTAACATTTCCTTGAACTTCATAAGTTCAGGTTTGCGTATTTAAAAGTATAAATCCAAATGTTTTCAGGGATGAATATCATGCTATTTTTACCAGCAGGTCTACTCCGGAAAAAAAAAAAGAAAGCAAAAGAAAAATAATTCCTATAGTCCTTGGAGTTTGGGATCAACTGATGCTATAAAGACATTTCCTATGTGACTTAACACTTTAAAAATATTAAAACTGATCATTCATCCCCAGAGGTTTCAGTTCTGGAAGACAGAGGGATCTCCAGTCACATAGGCCAGGTCTTTATAAATAATGGAGTGATGAGCACACTTTGGTATGGGGAAAAACTAGCAGGACTGCATACTGATTTCTGAGAAGAGTGGTTATTCAATCTGTGAAAGAAAGTAGGAGCTTTTAAATGCTTTGTACTCTAGCCAGAGTTCCTATATTGCCTTCATTATTTATGAATAACTAGTTTCTTAATACCCCTTTTATGCTTTCATAAATCATCACCCTCCTAATCACCATTCAATTATTTTAGTACATAGATGTATATATTTATATTGCTCAAACTGCCTTCAGTTTTGTTGGAAAGAAATATAATAATATTGTAAAATACTGTCCTCTATGTCCAGGACATCTGCTTAGTATTAAGAATCTTGAGGTTGCATGAAGAAAGACAAAGAAATGCTGTTAAATGCTATTATATAAGCAGGTGCCTTCTCTAATTGACCCTATTCTGCTGCTTTCATCTTTAAGGAAAATAAAATTACTGCAATCACTAAAATGTTTCTTCTATTACCAATGCTTTGCAAGTATTAATCCACAATTAGTAATGTACATGCTATTTGGGGGAACTTTGAGCATTCCTATTTGGTAGTTGGCAATCTGTCTATTGAATAGAAAAGACAGTCATGTAAAACTGTTTATATTCACTAGGTAACGTTGATTATTTGCATTTGCTAGTTCCTGGAAAAAAAATGGGAAATCTTTTTGAATGACTCAGATTGCATATAAATATGTTAAAAAATATACTTGACAATGTTGAAATGTTTTATTCCCCCATATGTAGATGAAACATTTCTGCCAAACTAAAAAGGGATTAAAAATACACACTTAGAACCAATTAATTCTTTATCTTTGCTATGCCCTTCCATAGCTATCATTTCAACTTTCTGCAAGATGACTTCCTTGGGTATACGCATAGCAGTCACTATTTCCCAGCTATCCCCAAATGCCTCTGAAAACTGCTGTGTAACAAACATTTACCTATTTCCTGAGAACCATGATATGTCTGCAGCCCATCGCTTATGGGCCCAGAGGAGCTTCAGATCCTTGAACACATTCTCATTTCTGGTAAGTTATTCTCTTTGTACCAGCACATGGTCTCCAGATAGCAATCTTGTAGGATAGAAAAGAAGAAAGGGAAAATTTGTCTACTAAGACAGTCCTGAAGCATTATTAGATGTACCCAGGCCTTGCAAAAGGGCTGAAACTACATTAGTTTGTGGAAATGTCAATTATCATCTTTCTGTGTCAAGTTGTTCACATCTTTTGATAACACAGTGGATGATAAGTTCTCAGAGTATTTATCATGGCACTTAAACTACTCTGAAAGAAAATTCTAATTCCCTTAGGGACAGCTTCCATTACCACATTATCCAATATTCATCTCACCCTAAGAGCAACCTCTAAAGATAAAGTCCAATTTAAATAATCAATTCTCCTTAATCACCCCACCCAACAGTGACTGGAAATGACTCCATAGAAAAGATGAGAAGAATGATCAACTTCAAAAGAAAGCTCTATTTATTTATCTAAATTTGAAAGGATTTCTTTCTCTCTCTTATTGTAAATTATTTACCAGGAAAGATTGTAAGCAAACGTGCTCATCAGCATATTCTCACTAAATTTTTTTAAACAAGGAAAAATTAAAATAAGGGGGTCTGAATTATACAATGTAGTTTAATACTTTTGAATATTATATTAATCCATTTCCATTGTATTTGCATATATCCTGACAATGGTTTTTGTTGTGTTTGGGTTTTTTTTGGTTAGTTATGGGTCAAAGAGTGATGTTATCACTCATGGTGCTATTGCTGATGGTGTAATCACTCATGGTGTTAGAAAATCTAGTTGGAAAATTAATTGATTACTTGACTTAAAAGTTGGCATTCACAATGAAATAAACAATGCTGAGAGTATGGAAGAGGTCTATGCAATGGTAAGGTCTGAATTATTTTAGTTTCTTATTCTACAAGAATCAAGAAACTCCATAGTCACAGCATCCTTCATTGAGTTGATATATAGAGCAAACCACAGCTACAGGAGCAAACAACATAGGAATAATTCATGATTATCATATTTCCGATATTTTCCTGCCAGTCTTCGCATGATTGTTCTATTTAATCCATTTAAACTGTATGGTTTGGACAAGAGAAAACAAAAACCTAGAGAGAATTTTTTATTGCATGTGGAAAGTCTTGGCTATATGTAACCTGCATTTTTTAAATAGTTTTTCTTCAGAGTGTCCTTGAATCATCTACAGTAAATACTGATGTATCTGACTTGCTACCTTCCTGGATTTTATTCTAACACATCAAACAGGCATGCATTACACTTTATTGAAATATTAGAGCAATGTATAACTAGCTGGGTCCTAGGCCTACAGAGGCATATTCTAGGCCTTTAGGCAAAAACTCAACCCCTTCAAGATACAAATCACTTTTCTAGCTGTGCTAATGCCATCTGTGTTTCTCAGCAGTATTCCTGTTACCCACAGGGATGCTCTCTGTTTAATAGCCATGGACTTCCTTTTCTAATTTTATGGTAGGATGATAAGGAAATGCCATATTCCTGAGGCATTTAGGAGTTTTAATTATGTTTTTAAACTTAGCTTCTAATATGTAATGTAAAAATTTTCAAAAAGTAAGGAAGGAAAGTAATAAAAAAGCTCAAATTGGAGTCATTATACATATTAACCATTCTATCATATGCACACGTATATACATTTATAGATATATATATTCACACACATATATGTATATACACACCACACATATGGATAGATAATAGATAGATAGATAGATAGATAGATAGATAGATAGATAGATAGATAGATAGATAGATAGATGGATAGATGAAGCCCACCTAAAATTACTTAGGAAAGTTGTATGAATAAGGTAAATTTGAATAATTCACATTGTATGGATCTTACACATATCAAAATGAATGAAACCACTTTGTATGAATAATTTATGCTAATAAATATTTTTTAAAAAGCACAGAACACTATCTTGTTTGGGTATAATTGCATAAGTGTTTTACATGTGTGATTATTCATTTATGTACATTCTGTTCTATCACTCTTTGCAAATGAGAACCATTTTTATTCTCTCTCCTTGGATTAATGAAATAAACTCTTGTTTGACCTTATTAATTCTACTGAGGGTGATGGCAGGGAGAGATGCTTCCTTTTGGTTGTTATAAGTTTTCTCATTTCATTGTTTGGTGAGCAACTATGTAGTTACACATTATAAAAGACTAGGATACATAATCTGAAGGCATTGTATAGTATATTTATGCAGGGTAAGTATTTCATTCCTGCTACTCATTTAATACATTTTTATTGTTATTGTAAAGGTGATACATAGAGAGGTTACAGTCATATAAATCAAGTAGAGTATATTTTTAACCATGTCAGCCCTTTCCTCATTCTCTCCCAGTTTTTCCCTCCTGTCCCTACCCACAAGTTATATAGTTCATTTTCAACATAGTGTCTAGTGAGTACCACTGTTGCGTTTCTTTACCCTTTGTGCCTCCATTTCTTTATCCCTCTTATACTTCCAAAGACAATAAATGAACAAACAAGACAAAAGGAAAAGAAAAATATAGTAATAAAGAAAAATCCTATTGTTTCCATTTCCTGGAGTTCATTCAATAAATATTATTTTATATGATCAGATGAACATAGGTATTGCACTTTTATATTCCTCTCACAAGAATATGCTCCTTTATTCTCATGTGTATGAATGCCTACAGACCTGTATAACATCACAGTGTATTGTTTTAACCATCTAGTGGGCTTACTTATAGATTTATAGACATAGTCTAGCTACCACAAATGAGGGAAACCATATAACTTCTAGTTTTTTGGGACTAGCTTATTTAACTTAATATAAATTTTTTCAAGTTATTTTATTTCCTTACAAATGGTACAATATCAATCTTTCTGATATTTAACTAGAGTTCTATTGTTTATATACACCACATTTTCTCTATACATTTGTCCACTGAGGGGAATCTAAGCTGGTACCCTATTTTAACTATGGCAAACAATGCTGCAATGAACATGGTTGTGCTAGTAGCTTTTGTCACACCTGCTACTTTTAAGTTGCATTGAGTTCCTGTTTGCCCTTGTCTCCAGCTTTAGGTGTGATTAGTTGTTTCAGCTGGTAAACATCAGCAGAGAAATTCTCATTTGTTCTGTGTGTGACAAGACATCAGTAAGAGTCAATCACGTAAGAGTGTTCTGCTTATGGTCTGTAGTATGGACGACCAATATAATGTTAATCTATGCCTTGAGTATTCTGATTTGTTACTTTCAATTTCAATGTTTTGATGTGTCAGTGATGACAAGCATTTAGAGGTGCCTTTTGCAACCAATTTTCTCTCATTCTTGGATTGACAGTATTAATCTGGGTTCACTGATTAAATAGAAAATATGTGTGCATGCTTATGAATTTGGTTGTGTGTGTTTATATGTACACAAACATATAAAATACTTGTTGTAAAAACTGGTTTTTAGGCTGAAAAATATCAAAATTTTCAAGTGGTCAGTTAGAGACCCAGGAGGGTCAATAGAACATGTTTAGCCTGAATCTGAAGGTCTATGAACCATGCAGGCTAACGCCAGAGTTTCCAAGAGAAGATCAAAGTCTCAGTTCAGAGAGTGAGTTCTGCCTTCCTTTACCTATTGTTTCAGCCAGGCCCACAAAGGTTTTCCCATATTAGAAAGAACAACCTACATTACTCAGTTAAGTAAAAGAATAAATCTAATAATGAAGTATCTTCCCCTATACATAATATAGTTCACTAAATTCCTGGGAACTTGTGGGTTGATAAAGGTGACAAAAAAATCAGTCACCAAATAGAGTATTGCTAGATAGTCAAGCTTAGAGCAATTTAAAATACATTTTTAAATTAGTTTATCAGAATATTCAACAGACATCATTACTGCATTACCTCATTCATATTGATATATAAAGGGCCTCATCTCTAAACAATTCTTCAAGTCATTATACTAGTAAAATTCTATGCTTTGGAGAAATGCAGAGAATTATGTTTTTTAAAAGTTTATGTTCTGGTACTGGGAGATGAATATGTTTTAATTTCAGTACAAGGAAAAATATAGTCAGTGATATAAGAAAAGTATAACGTATTTCTAAGGTAATAACGAAGGATAAAGCTACTTTTATGAGATAAAGATTTATATCAAGTAAATGTTTATTTTTTCTGAATTTTAAATAGAAACAAGATCGTTTGAAAAATGGTTAATTTTATATTATAGTTATTATTCACTAATCACCATTAAAATTTTTTCTGAATTAGGACATTTCATAAATGAAAGAACATGAATTGTGAGCCTTCTCATGGGAATTGCACTGAGTAATTTTGAGGGTCTGAGTTATGTTTCTGTCACACCAAGGAACCTCCAAGAAAAGATGATTATTGAGTAGGGTAAGATATTTTTCATTCTCTTATCCATCTATGGCCAGAATGATGTAGTCATTCAGAGGGTTGGGTACATGATAAATACAATTGACTAGGAAATGTATATAACTCCATGAAGACTCTTGATTATGTGATTATACTTCTGATTGAGCACAGAATAAGGAAGCAATGTGGCATTTGATTCAACATATGTCTGTGATAAACAGTAAAACAATTGCCTAAGGAGAAATAATTTTAATAATTCACTTCAATACTATAGAAAATTACCATTCAGAAAGTCTATTGATGTGTTATTATAAAATAAAACTTTATTGATTGGGACTGATGTTGTAATTGATATCTGAATTTGTTACTATGCTTTACATGATTCTAATACTTTGAGATTAGTTGATATAATATATATATTTAAAAGAGCAGGAAGGGGTAGACAAATGGAGTTTGGAGCACAGAAATACATAAGTAAGTAAGAAGACATATAAATAAAATCTAAAAGAAGAAAACAAAAGTTTTTTATTAAACCAGCTAACAATGATGCAGTGTGCATTAATTAATATTCAGTAAACTTGGATCTAAGGCATTAATATATTGGGAGTTGCCAAAATATTTATCACATTATTAGAAAATAATCTGGGGCTGGGAAAATATTTTAGCATCATTTTCACCTTTAAAAATCAATAAATAATGGAGTCAATATTCAAGCATAATTTCAGTCTTGCAGCAGTGGCTCCAGGACTTATATTCCTCTCAATATGCCATTGTGGTCTCATTGCCTGAAACTCTACCAGTTCTTAGAGTTTAATTGTTGGGATATCTTAACCATCCTCTGTCCTTGATTTATCTTGGGTGGAATCATTCTTGCACCACTGTAATGGTTTTCCAAATGATTTTTCTGATTCTATTTTTGCACCTGTGACTGTCGTTACTTCATTGGGTCTCTATTTCAAATCCATGCTATTTACCCGGCTTTTAGATATTGTAACCAAACCTGATCAACATTTCTTTGTTGTCATCATTGTTAGCTTGCTAGGAGGACAAGGCAAGAAGAAGCGTGGCTTTCTGTTTCAAGGTTTGGATTGCTGGCTTCCAATCCCAACAACTGGAACAATGCTTACCTACCAGATAATAAATACTAAACAACAAAACTTTTGTCATAGTAGGACTAAGAATACTTTATCATTCCCAAAGCATAGAAAGATTGATACCTCAGAGCCACAGGAGATGAACTTTCCCTGAATATAAGCAATAATTTTATGAACATAGAGAAACTTCAACACACAATGGGATATCTATGCTTGTACATAATTCCTTCCAGAGAGCATGGCTCCATAGCAGATAGCTATTGTCAAATGGAAATCAGTAAGGCAGATGAAATGTTAAACAAATGAATGTTGTAGAATAATTAAAACACTAGACAATTAGGTTACTGCAAGGGGGCTATATAATTGTTAAGACCCCCTTGAACAATGAATGAGATTTGATTCATGATGTTATAGCCAAACAATCCCTTATAACAACATGCACTATGTCCCTCTTACGTTCTCAGTCATTACTTCATCTTCTAACAATATTGGTCATGCAGTTGAGTTAGTCCATCTGTAGTAAATGAGCATGCACGCACGTATTGTCTCTCTTGTATGGTTCTGGTGGCCAGAAAAATGTATGGGTGTTTAGTGGAAACTATGCGAGTTGATCATGAACATCTTCAGTTTTCTCTCATTGGCTTAGTTCACTTCACAAATACTCCATACTCTATAATGTTTGGTAGATAATAAATCAGTCATGTGGATCATTGAACAGTCGTATTGTGAATGATTTATTCTCTGTGAAGCTTCAGAAGTTGTGCCAATGCAGCCTCCATTTTAGAGATTCAACTCCTCAAACCTACCCCCCAACACCCAAAAATGTGATATAAAACAAACAATATTACAAACACATTCTGGGGGCAGAAATAATCTGGGCAGTTTTAAATCACAGATAGATAAACGAAGACATACTCCTCTAGGTTGGAAAGACTTTCTCTCCCCTCCTCAAGAGCACACATTCCTTTACAGTAGCATAAATCTCTCTCTCTCTCTCTCTCTCTCTCTCTCTCTCTCTCTCTCTCTCTCTCTCTCTCTCTCTCTCTCTCTCTCTCTCTCTCTCTCTCTCTCTCTCTCTCTCTCTCTCTCTCTCTCTCTCTCTCTCTCTCTCTCTCTCTCTCTCTCTCTCTCTCTCTCTCTCTCTTTTTGGTCAAAGGGATGATTTAGTCCCTCGAGCCCAGTAAAAAGCCTGTCAGATTTTAAAATCTGGAGATTACTGTAAGCTCCAAACAGGAATTTATACACTAGAACTAGCCAATGATCCATCCAGTGGAATATCCAGCTTCTTACTGCCTCTCATGATGGATGTCTTAGAAGAGAGCCATAAACTCACCATGATCCCCTTAATTGAGAGATATAGTGATGCCAAGAATATTTCTTCTTAAATGTGATAGCCAGTTGGTTTATTCCAGGGTATCTCAAGCTTGACAATTCTTATCTTTATAATATCATTAAAGAGATACTTTCTTCTTTCTTTTTCTTAAAGAAGGAACTATTAAATTTCTCACAGCATCTAATCCTTAATTGAATCATATTAACATTTTGCTGATTTACAACTCATTTACAAGTGAACAAATATGCATGGCTCACTAATTACCATTGCTTGAAAACTTCCAGACAAATGTATACAAAATAGTAATTCTTCTTACACATTTTTTAATATAACACTAAAAGAATCTGACCTACTTCAAGTAAGTATATTAAAGGTTCTCTGAAATTAATTAAGGAACAGATTATTTGGGTATTAAGTTACAAAGAGAGAAAGTTCCAATGGAGACTTATAAGTATTTTGAGTCCTTTCTATGTTATTTGCATAAACCTTTCAAGAACCCTATATTTCTTTAGTAGGAGAAATTGTCACTGAGCTACGCTACATTAATATGAAATATATTGAACCATATCCTTGCCAGGAAACTACTAACAACATGTTAACAGTTTTTCAGGACACCATGGACAATGTATTTTATTTCATTTGTTAACAACAGGGCTACAAAAACACATTAGGTAATTTTGTTTAAGATTGTTAAGCTTTTGATGGGAAGACTGAAAGTAAACAAGCCATGTCATCAAAGATCTCAACTATTGTCATCACTTAGAGACTCATTGTCATCACATAGAGAACCCTGAGCAATAAGAACAAGGTCACTATCTTGCACTAGGACCCTATTTTTTGGTGTTTTTTTATTAGCACTGAAGGCTACTCAGGCTTGGAGAGCATACAAATCTAAGAGCTGCCAGCCTAATTAAGGGGAATGATACTGCAGGCATGTTCTTTGATCATCATTCTTTAAACACTAGTTTACTTGAAGCTAGACTTGGTTCACTATAGCGATGAGAAGGGCTTGAAGATAGCTAATCTTCCAATGATTCTCTGATTTCCTTTGTAAAGATAGCTTTGAAGCATTGCCAACTTTTTATAGAAGAGCCATAAATTGGTTCTAGATATTAAGACACATAATCAAATGCAATTTATATTTTCTCTAACAATAGCACATGGATAATAAATTATTTCTTTGTTTACATGGCTAATATGACTAACCTAAGTTTTATTGAAATGCTGTAGGATGGGTATGGCGAGTGGAGAGCTTCCACATGAACAGATGCCCTAGAGTTGAAGATGTGGCACAGGAAGTCATTGCCATATTGAATAATAACTTTTTATTATCCTTCAATAAGAAGCTACACATACTGTGCACATGTGTGTGTGTGTGTGTGTGTGTGTGTGTGTGTGTGTCAGAAGATGCTGCTGCTGCAGAGACATTCTTATCACCTATGACATCACAGCCATCACAATGAGCTAGTCCAATTCACTACTCACATTTATGTTGCTATGGGTGTCAACAAACAGAACTGTCCTTGCACAAAAGCACAATGTATGCCATTTCATAAGGTAAAATTTTCTTAATAATAAATGACATAGTTCATGCATTTGCCACACAACACTTATATTGTGAGTGCAGGGTGTATTCCTTCTACTTATAAGAATAGTTACTGTACAGAAGTCTGCTGCTTTGCCTCAGGGAACTTGGGCTGACCATGTCCCAGGAAGGTTGGTTATAAAGTTCTTGGACTGTTGCATCTAATTTATGTAAGTCTACTATGTTGATAGTCACAGAATAGATTTCTCACTTCAAACCCATGTTGATAAAGGTGTCAAAAATCCCTTTCCCTGCTTCCTTCCTAGTATCTACAATAGTACTCAAAGACACTCCTCAAGTACTGATTGACTATTGATGAATAGTCTCCAATCCCTCAACAGTGTAGGGATAAAGTATTATTCAACATTATCCCCACTTTATTGTTTGGTGACTGAAGCTCAGATGAATTACATATCCTTCTAAACTAAAAAGAGAGATTTCAAGTAAGTGTTCACCCTGGATCTCCTGAATAATGTCCCTGGAAAATTGGCTTCACTTCAGCTAGTTTTGTCAAAGCACAGCAATCTGCAGGAGTATTTTGCACCTATTACTTACACCTGGTGAGCAAGTAGGCACAGAGCAGATTCTCTCCATTAATTAGGATTATGTGGGTAGGAGGCAGTGTAATGTGAGCCAGAAATCAAACCCAAGTCTAAGTACAACCATGTGTTTCCTTTTAATTTACACTTGTCTGGCAAGGGGAAAATGGGATGTTGTTGAGACATAAATTTTGCATTCTACTAAAGTCTACATTGCGACTGTAAGTGTGTATGTGTGTATGTGTATGTGTATATGAGAGAGGGGGTTGGGAAGGCAGAAGGAGAGAACAGAGACAGAGATTTCTATGGGAGTCGGTTAACAGTAATGCATTTTAGATTCTTCTTCATTAGTTATTCATGTGTTGGACTTACACATTTAAAAAGCAGATCTCTGGAAGTATTGCCATTTTCATGATGTTGATCCTTCCAATCCAGGAGCATGGGGAACAGGGGGTGTTCCACTTCCTAAATTCTGCTTTGACTTCCTTTTTCAGGTTTTTAAAGTTATCATTGTAGACGTCCTTCACTTCTTTAATTTTATTTTTTGTGGGGCTATTACAAATGGAGTTGCTTTCCTGATTTCAGCCGCACTCTTCTCATTGTTGGCATACAGAAAAGACATTGATTTTTGAGGGTTAATTTTATACTCTGCTACTTTTCCAAAGTTTCCAATCAGCTCGAGTAATTTGGGAGTGGAGTCTGTGGGATTATTTAAATAGAAGATCATGTCTTCTGCAAAGGAGAGTTTTACTTCATCTTTCCCTATTGGGATCCCCTTTATATTTGCATCTTGTCTTATTGTTTTAGCTAGGCATTCTGATATTAAATTGAAGAGAAGTGGAGATAGTGGATATCCTTGTCTCATTCCTGAGTTTAGAGGAAATGGCTTTAACTTTTTGCCAGTGAGTATAATGCTGGCCGTAGTTTTGCCATACACAGCCTTTATGATATTGAGGAGTGTTCTTAATTTTTCCAGAGCCTTCATCATAAAGGAGTATTAGATCTTGTCAAATGTTTTTTCTGCATCTATTGAGATATTCATGTGGTTCTTATTCTTTCTCTTTTTTATGTGATAAATTATATTAATTGATTTGCATATATTGAACAAGGTTTGCATCCCTGAAATGAATCCTGTTTGATCATGGTGTATGATTTTTTTGATGAGTTGTTGAAGTAGATTGTCCAAAATTTTGTTGAGAAGTTTTGCATTGATGTTCATCAAAGAAATTGGTCTATAGTTCTCTCTTTGATGAGTCCCTGCATGGTTTTGGGATGAGGGTTATGATGGCTTCATAGAAAGAGTTCGGTAGTGAACTTTCTCTTTCAATTTCATTGAAGAGTTAGAGAAGTATTGGTGTGAGTTCTGCTTTGAAGGCCTTGTAGAATTCCACTGTAAATCCATCTGGTCTGGACTTTTCTTAGATGGGAGGTCTCTTATTGCTGTTTTTATTTCAGAGCTTGATATGGGTGTCTGTTAATTGGTTTAACTCATTTTGGTTTAGTTTCGGCATGTCGATATTTGCTAGGAAATCGTCCATTTATTCCAGATTCTCAAACTGATTAGCATAAAGGTTTGAGAAGTATTCCCTTATAATGTTCTGAATCTTGGTTATTTCTATGATGATGTTTCCATTCTCATCTCTGAGTTTGTTTATTTGGGTGTGTTCTTTTCTTTTTCTGATAAGATTTGCTAAGGGTCTGTCAATTTTGTTAATTTTTTGAAGAGCCAACTCTTTGTTTTGTTGATTCTTTCTATTTTTTTGGATTCTAATTCATTTCATTCTGATTTAATTTTAATTATTTGTTTCTGCCTACTGGATTGGGGTTTAGCTTGCTGCTCTTTTTCAAGGAGCTTAAGATGTCTTGTTAAATTGTTGTTTTAAGATCTCTCCAATTTTTTGATGTAGGAACTCAGAGCTATAAACTTGCCTCTGAGTATACTGCCTTTGCTGTGTCCCAGAGGAGCTGGCGATTTGTGTGTTCATTTTTGTTGAATATCATAAACATTGGAATTTCCTTCTAATCTCTTCCATTACCCACTGGTGGTTCAACAGTGTGTTGTTCAGCCTCCATGTGTTACAAGACATTCTTTGGTGGCTTTTAGTGTTGAGTTCTAATTTTATTCCCTTGTGGTGTGAGAGAATGTGGGGCATAATTTCAATGTTATACAAATTCAATGTGACACCTATCAATACTCCAACCTCATTATTTAATGAAATACGAGAAGCAATCCAAAAGTTCACATGGATCAATAAATAACCCCAAATAGCAAAAACGATCTTTAACAGGAAGAACAGTCCTGGAGGAATATCAATACCAAATTTCAAACTCTACTACAAAGCCATAGTAATCAAAACAGCTTGGTACTGGAACAAGAACTGACCTGAGGCCAATGGAATAAACCTGAAAACTCAGAAATGAACCCACAGCTCTATAGCCACCTAATCCTCGATAAAAGAGCTAAAAACATAGAATGGAAGAAAGAGCGCCTCTTCAGTAAATGGTGCTGCAAAATTGGTTATTCACCTGTAGAAAAATAAAGCTATATATCACCCTGCACCAGAATCAACTCCAAATGAATCAAAGAGCTAACAGTCAAAGAAGACACACTGAAACATTACAGGAAGGAATAGGAGAAACCCTAGGTCTCCATGGCACAGGCCAAAATTTTCTTTCTTTGCTGGTTCTTTTTTTTCTTTCTTCTTTTTTTTATTGGAAAAATACCATACAAAGGAGTTACAATTACATGGGCAAGATAATGAGTACATTTCTTTTTTTTTTAATTGTGAAAATACTGTACAGGGGGGTTACAATTACATGGGTGAGATAATGTGTACGTGTCTTAACAAGCATTGTTGCCTCCTCCTTTGTTTCCCCTTCCCATCCCTATCCATTACCCCCCATACCAGATCCTCCCCCCTCCACCAAATTTGTAAAGTTCGTTTTTTGACATAACGACTTTTACATCTCATTGTTACAATGGGTCCACCTGTATCCCTATTTAAACAATTTGTTTTTGCCATTCCCCTCCACAAATTATACCAACATCAAATACAGTGAAAGCAGGGGTTATACCGTGGGGGAGGGACATACAAAGCAACAAAGAAATCATTTTATTAATATGTTAGAAACAATCGCATGGAAGAAAAAACATTTGAATACTTATCTTGGGGTTCATTCACCTAACATCAACTTATCTGACCTTTTCTGCTTGTTTCAGACATATACTGATTATTGCAAATAAAGGAAACCATGGGACCTATGTTTCTTTGGGCCTGGCTTACTTCACTTAATATAATTTTTTTCCAAGTCTTTCCATTTCCTAACAAATGGGGCAATGTCATTCTTTCTTCTGGAGGCATAGAATTCCATTGTGTATATATACCACATTTTCTTGATCCATTCATCTACTGAGGGGCATCTAATAACATCAGATGCTGGAGGGGATGTGGACAGAAGGGAACCTTACTGCATTGTTGGTGGGATTGTAAACTTGTTAAACCACTTTGGAAAGTAGTATAGAGGTTGCTCAAAAGACTACACATAGAGCTCCCCGATGACCCAGGAATCCCACTTTTGGGCATTTACCCAAATGATCACAAACAGGACCATACTAAAGCTACCAGCACAAATATGTTTATTGCAGCATTATTTACCATAGCTAAGATATGGAATCAACCCAGATGCCCCTCAGTAGATGAATGGATCAAAATTTTCTTAATAGAGACTCAGAAACACACCAAATCAAAGAAAGGTTGGACAAATGGGATTGCATGAAGCTGCAGAGCATCTGCATGGAAAAGGACAAAGCAAGCAAGATCAATAGAAAGCACACAGATTGGGAGACGAACTTCACTAGCCATACAATGGACAAGGTTCTCAGATCTACAATATACTTAGAACTCAAAAAAAACTAAACACCCCAACAACAAATCCTCAAAGAAACAACTGCCCAATAAATAAGTGGGCTAAAGACTTAAAGAGAAACTTCTCTGAAGAGGAAAGAAGAATTGCCAATAGACACATGAAGAAATGCTCAACCTCTCTAGCCATAAAAGAAATGCAAATCAAAACCACATCGAGATTCCACCTCACCCCAGTTAGAATGGCTATAATCAAGAACTCTAATAACAACAGATGCTGGAGGGGATGTGGACAGAAGGGAGCCCTACTGCAATGTTGGTGGGAATGTAAACTTGTTCAACGACTTTGGAAAGCAGTATGGAGTTTCCTCAAAAGACTCCACATAGAGCTCCCCTATGACCCAGCAATCCCACTTTTGAGCATTTAGCCTAATGATCACAAACAAGGCCATACTAAGGCTACCATGTTTATTGAAACCTTATTTACAATATCTACGATATGGAACCAATCTAGATGCCCCTCAGTAGATGAATGGATCAAGAAAATGTGATACATATATACATATTGGAATTCCATGCCCCCATCAGAAAGAATGACATTGCCCCATTTGTTAGGAAATGGAAATACTTGGAAAAATTATATTAGGTGAAGTGAGCCAGGTCTACATTAACATAGGTCCAATGGTGTCCCTTATTTGCAATTACGAGTACATGTGTAGGACAAACAGAATAGGCCAAAAGCTATGTATATATGACCATATAAGATGATGTTAAGCGAAATGAACCCCAATATAGGGACACAAGTATTTTTTTTCTTTCTTGTTATTGTTTCTAATGTATTTATAATGTGCCATGTGATTATTTTTTGTTGCTTTGTATGTTCTTCCCCCATGGTATAACCCCTTTTTTCACTGAATTTGATGTCAGTGCCCTGCATCCTGTATATACATTTCTCTAATTTGGGGAGAGGAAGGGAAAAAACCAAAATGCTTAAATAAAGATCCAGATTGACCCATTGTAACAATGAGATGTACAAAACACTATGTTGAAAATGAACTTCACCTCTTTGGTGGGGAGTGGGGGGAGTGGTAGTTGTGGATGTGGCCGGGAAGGTATGGTAGGGGGAAAACAAAGGAGGAGGCAACAATGTTCAATAGGAAATGTACTCATTACCTTGCTCATGTAACTGTGACCCCTCTGTACAGTATTTTTACAATAAAAATGTACAAAAAAGCAGATCTCTTACATTGTCTTCATGATGTTTATATTCTATTTATTCAGATAAACTTTGTTTCTCACAAAAGTTTCTGTTGCTATTGCTATTGTGCTGAATCCAATCTACATAATAATCCAGTAAATACATACTGTCATTTTTCTTCTACCTTTTGCTGCTGAAAAACATAAAAAAGATATTCTTATCTAGTAATCAGTATTGAGATTTGCATTAAGGCTCAGTTGTCATCAATTCTTTGTGAGAGAAACGAGATTACCTTCTCAACATTACAGAGTACTGCCTTGTCAATCATGGGGAAGAAAGACATATTAGTTGTTAGTTGTGTTGCTTGTACAAGAGAAAAAGACATGTTAGTTGTTAGTTGTGTTGCTTGTACAATTCCAAAACAGAGTCTTGGCCCATGAGTCTAGTCTTATGTATGTTCATCTCACTATTTTGAGGTTGAAGCCTTACCTATCTTGACCATATTTGTATCGCATAACCCTGTTATCCCTTCTCATATTCATGTTTTTACTAAGTACATTTATTTGCAATATTAAGACTAAAAATGCAACTAGTTTCTCTAAATTTTCATAGAAACTTGATTCCACAGAGGAAACAGAGACAATCTCCAACAAACATTTAGGAGATTACTGTTTCCTGGGTGTGAAGATACCCATTAATAAAAGAGAAAATGTAACTGCTATTAGGAAACTGGATGTAATTTTTTGATGAGAATAAAATGAGCTTTTGAGAAATCAAAGACATCAATTCACATGTATATCAACAAAAGTCCTGCAAGACTTGGTGAAATGTAAATATAGACATTATGTGATTCTCTCTTGAGCTGGGCTCCACCGAGTGTGTTAACATGGCCAACGTTCAACCACAAGTTGGTAAGAGATACTTGGACATGTCAGACCTAGCAAAGAAAATAAAAGCTGTAACTGAACACTCACTTAGAGGTTTCAGCAAAGCTATTCTTCTGAGATCTGCCTGAGGCAGCAAGCCAAGCTCAGGCCATGTATCAGCAATCAGGTAAACACTCAGGTCTGCATGTGATATTAGCCAATGACAGATGATCTGAGGGAGCCTGCCAGGAAATATGGCTGGGATAGTGCTTGATGGCTATTCATCTTTGTTTTTTGGGTTATTTTTTGTTTTTAGTTTGGTTTTTTTTTTTCCTTCAGTAAAATGATGTCTGTGTGGTTGCTCAGACAGACTGCCTTCCCCTGTAATAATGATGTGCAGCCACTTAGGTCTTTTTATTCCATACCCAATCACCTTCTGTCATGTGGAAAGTCTCACTTAAAACACCAAGATACAAGAGAGGAGCAGCACATGGTTGAAAAATTTAAAAAACTAACTATAACCAGCATCCCATGTACATGTCTGCTTGTGAAGGTATGAGGACTCTGATGCGAAGTTTCTCTTTTCTTTTCCTTTTCTTTTTCCTGTCTATACCCTTGTCTCCTTTTTCTTTTTTTTCCTTCCCTTTCCTTTTATTTCCTCCCTCCCTCCTTGTTTGTTGTCCTTTGATTGCTTTTTTCTATTACTTATTCTTATTAAAGTAAGGGAAGTGATTTTAATTATACTAACTTTATATCTTAATTATTTTGTGTCTCTTGGGCAAGTTAACTGCAATAAAAACAACAACATCAGCAATAATAATCATAAGTCAGAAAGTCTAAAGCATGGTCTTTGGTTCCTGACACTTTATTTCCAAGTATGAAGTCAAACTAGAATTGGAATAGTTCACACACACACACACACACTAGAGTCATCTCACTTATAAATCCATTAAAGTAATTTCTCCAAGGATTCTATATCTCCTCTAAAGTTTGAAAATACCATATATCTATAATTTCTATAAATCATATATGTTTAGTCCAGAGTCTAAAAAATAGTTAGAGGCATATCTAATGATAGAAACAGAATAATAAAAATTCAAACTAAATATAAAATTAAAATAAATAATCAATGATTAAACTTCAAAGTACCTTTGAAAGAATTTAAGACCCTGGGCGCTGGTGGCTCACGCCTGTAATCCTAGCTACTTAGGAGGCTGAGATCTGAGGATCATGGTTCAAAGACAGCCTGGGAAGGAAAGTCCATGAGACTCTTATCTCCAATAAACCACTCAAAAACCAGAAGTGGCGCTGTGGCTCAAGCAGTAGAGCGCTTGCCTTGAGCTGAAGAGCGCAGGGACAGTGCCCAGGCCCAGAGTTCAAGCCCCACGACTGACCCCAAAAAAAAGAATTTAAGAAAATAAAACACAATATGAATAGTTTCATAAAGTGGTGACATTTCTTTTTAAAAGCATGAAATGAAAGAATTAGAAATGAAAAGGTAAGAACTAATTTAAATGATTTAAAAGCAAATTAGAAATAGCAAAAGAAGCACAAATAGAAAGCTATTTAGATACAATTATATTCAGCTGATAAAGCAAAAATATTACAAATACAGAAAATAACTTACAGTAACATTTGAAACAGTGTGAAAAACTCCAAACTCTATGTCAGTTGTGCCTAGGTTGCGGGACCCCCACCAAGAAGACCACGGAGAGTCAGACTTTACAGCTGTTTTAAGGTTTTATTTAAAGGGGCTGCAGCTTGGGTCTCATCCTACACTCAGACACAGCTGAGCCTAGGAGGAGAGATAAAGATTTGCAGGGCTGATAAAGGCACACAACCAACCAGGTGTTTAGATTACCACCATGTGTTGCTCTGCTAGAAGCAAGCAACAAGTGGTCACTGCCTCAAAACTTTAACCCTTCAATGCCATGAAAACTCTAGGAAGGAAAGAATAATGTGATATAAAAGGGACATCTGGAAAGCATCTGGTGATATCCTCTCAAAACCAAAAAAAAATTGATCCACCAATTCTCAAATCTCTATTACCAGAAAGCAGAATACTTATAATAAAACTACTGACTCTCGTTGAACCAAAATTTCTGAAACTCAAGATAAACAAAAATTCTTAAAAACTAGACATTATCTTTAAAAGGAGCAAGAATACTAGTGGCTGAATGTTCTCTCTCTCTGGATAGATAGATAGATAGATAGATAGATAGATAGATAGATAGATAGATAGATAGATAGATAGATAGATAGATAGATGTATATATATGTACAAAAATAAATATGTATATATATGCCATATACATGTTAATAATTACCTAACCATTTAAGAACAAAGTGAGCAAAACTCTTTACAGTTAAGTTGGAAACTTACCATGCCTCCCAGAACCAATCCAATGAACGCTTATATGACTGTGTCAATACAAACCTACCTTAGGGATTTTGTGGGTTCAGTTCTAAGCTACCTCAGTAAAAGCAAATGCCACACTGTCACTAAAATTTTATGTGACTCACGTGAAACTGTGTGAGATAACACTGTGTCTATAAAGAATGCATACACCTTAATTAAAAATTCTTTCTCACTAAAGATGCTAATGATCAGCCAACCCTTCAGTGAGACATACCGGCTTTTGGTGGTAGAAAGTCTCCCCTGTGTAGCAATGAATCAGGGTCATGCCTACTGAATACCTGAATGGCAGCTGTGTCATCTTCTGAAAATAAGATAATGATGAAATATGTCACATCGATTGACATTCTTTAAGATAGCCTTCCATGTAACAAATGATCTGCTGTCACAGATTTATCAACTAAGTTCATGCAATACTGTAGATGCTATTTTAAGAATCTACTTTCCTCACATTTAAGAAGAGACTTTCTACTCATCAAAGTTTTTATTTCTATTTTTATTTTATTACGTACTCATCAAAGTTTTACCCTGAGATTATTCACAGGTTCAGATTCTCTATCTAATCATAGTTCTCTTGTTTCCTCAAATGCACGTGCAATTATTTTCTCCATTGAAGTTTTGAACCCATGAACATCATCCATTAAGTTTGGAATCAATTTCTTCTGCATTCCTATTATTGCTCACTTTTTAACCTTCTCAAGTGTTCTTAATGGGATGTATTTTTGTCAGTCCTCTCCAGAATATTTCTAATTCACTTTGTGTGGATCGATCAAAAAGTCACAATGGCAGCAATGGCCTTATGTAAACTATTTTTTAGACACCACAAGTAAAAATAAAATTGATTCCTTATTCTAAAGTCTGAGAGCTAGATGTGTGCTAATTGGCTTAAGGGCTAGATGTGTGCTAATTGGCTTAAGTTGCATTGTACACCAGCAGAAACCTTGGGTAACAACTTTCATCTTAGTGAACAATAATGCTTTGAAAGGTAGATAATTTCTGTATAGTAGCTGTACAGACATCATGATATACACATTTTGTTGTACCAGTTATAGAAACATAGTTAGGGTATGCTTATTAACATTCTTAAGGAAATTTAAGCATGACTTAGGAATTTCAGAATCTAAACTAACACTGCCTTAAACTTCAATTTACCCATTGCATTTATCTAATAAAAGTGTCAAGCCCATGATGTGCAGATTTGAAAGGAAACATGGACTGTGTCTTCTAGCCACAGATGCCTAAAGTCTACTTTGGAAGCATGCCGTTTAGTGTAGTCTCTTGGTCACCCATCTTAGCTGGAGCTTACCTGGATGGAACTGCTACATCAGCACTTTCTTGGTTCACCTTGAATGTTCACCTTTGAGAGATGATTTTCATTCGTGAAACCTTCTGAGGCAACTTATGCTACATTCAGACTTTTCTCAGATGTCTCCTTACCTCTCTCCACATTCTCAGATTTCTTGAAGAGATTAGGATTTCATTAAAGGGAATGTTGTGGCTGATTTGATCTTCTATCCTGCTAACTACAATTTATCTATATCGTCAATAAGGCTGTTTGCTTTCCTATTATGTTCACTGGAGTAGTACATTTAATTTCCTTCAAGGACTTCTTTTGCATGCACAAGTTGGCTAAGTATTTTCAAGAGGATAACGTTTGACCTCTCTCTGTATCCCTTATATTTTTTATTTTTCTCTCAATAAACACATTCATGAGAATTTGTTAAGTCCTTTAACAATTTAAAAAGAAATATAAATAAGGTATGAACTATCTAAAATATAAAAACTAGAGAAACCCTTGCCAAGTTATTTTGTAATAAAAAGAAAACCTTGATATAAAAAACAGTTAAAAAAATTAAGTAAAGATATCAAAGGCCTATCTTCCTGTAAACTCTTAAGAAGATAATAATAAGTTAATATGGAAGTATACACAGAAGTCAATACAATATGATAATAATTATTATATGGCAGAAATTCAAGGCCTCTGTAACATTTCAGGTTCAACCAATATAACTCACTACATTGCTTATATAACAAAATACAAAAATAAAAAATGATAATAAATGTTAGTGAGGTTATAAAATTAGAATACTAACAAAATGCAAATGTGAATCCTAAATGTGTAATGATTTTGGTAGTTTATTCATTTCATCTTTTTAAGTTCAATATATATAACAAACAGCAAAGCATGGGCACACATCATCTGTATGTTCAATATATGCCAATGTAAAAGGGTTAATTATCCAATTCTAGTCTTAGGAAATTTTTGAAGAATTAAAAGATTGCAAATGAGCTAATGTGTGTGTGTGTGTGTGTGTGTGTGTGTGTGTGTGTGTGTGTGTGTGTGTGTGTGTGTGTGTGTATGTTTAAGTACAAGGCTAGCTATAGATCTTCATCCTTAAGAAGGATAAATTTTTTTTTCAATTTTCTGAGTAAGAATTTATTAAGTCATTTTTAGCATTGGCTATGAACCAGGAACAATTCAGGAAAATGAAGGATGCCAAGGTAAAGACCTGCTATGAATAAACAATTGACAAAGGAAAACATGCTTCTCAGAAGCTTATAACTGCTTTCAAATTAAAGTCACATCCACTTTACCTCCTTGATGCTAAAATTACATAATAGGTAATAACTCATAACTATTTGTAAATTTAAGTCAGAGTCTCTACTTCCAGAAGCATAGAGAATCAAAGACAGACTTGATAAATGGAATTGCATCAAACAAAATTTTATGCACATCAAAGAACATAGTCAATAAGGTATAAAAAGAAAAGACCTACAAAAACTGGGCAGAGATTTTTGCCAGCTACACAGACAAGGACTAATATCCAGAATATAGATAGAACTTTAAAATTTAAATCCTCAAAGAACCAACAGCCCATTTAATAAAATGGACTAATGATCTGAGGAGAGGCTTCAGATAAGAAGTAAAAATAGCCAATGGACACACAAATAATAGTTGAACACCTCTGGCTACAAAGAAAATACAAATCAAAACAATACTGAGATTCTACTTCACCCCAGTTAGAATGGCCATATCAAGAAAACAAACAATAGCTGATGCTGGTAAAGATGTGGCCAAGAGGAAACCCATTACACTGCTGCTGAAAATGTAAATTTGTTCAACCACTCTGGAAAACAACAAGGCTATGGTAAAACCACCAGTACAACCATGTTTATTGAAGCACTATTTTCAGAGCCAGGGTATGAAATCAGTCCAGATGCCCCTCAATGGACAAATGAATGAAGAAAATGTGATATGTGTGTGTGTGTGTGTGTGTGTGTGTGTGTGTGTGTGTGTGTGTGTGTGTGTGTGTAATGGGATTTTACTAATCCGTTAGAACAATATTGTACCAACTGTAAAGAAATGGAAAGACTTAGGGAAATTGAGTCAGGCTCAGAGAATCAAAGATTGTATGGTTGCTTTCATATGAGGAAGTTATAATGTTCCTACAAACCTGTAAGTAAACACCTTGGGTGATGTTAATTGAAATATGGTAGATTCAAAGGAGAATTCAAATAGGCTAATTCCTTAGAAAGGAAAAGTCAAAGCCCAACAAAATAAGCACCAGGAAACAGGTACTTGCAAGAATTGGGATAGGACCAAGGGAAGAGGTATAGACAAAGGAAGAGGAGAAAGGGGAGAAATATAGTCAAGAATTCAAGGTATTCAGAATGAGGAAGGGGTCTTAGGGGATGGGTAGCAATGTTAGAACAAGTGACAATAGCCGAAATGTATTAAAAACTGCCTTTGTAAGGGCAACTCTACATATTTATATATAAGAACGTTTTAACAAATTGAAATGTACTTTTCAGTATCTGTTCTTTAAAATCATCTCTTGGCACAAGTTCATTGACTACAAGAGAGTGTATTTATTGATACACTTCTGTTAATTGCATGCTTAATGAACTCCACAGGAGCCTCATCAGGAAAGAAGGAAAATGTTTCTCAAAGAAATGTTTCTAAAATTTATGTCATATGACTTAAGATGTACTTTTGTCTTTCTACAGGTGCTACACTAGAGGGGAGATTTGGGATTATTCAGAAAAGCTTTATCCTTCTCAATTCAGAAGCACTTTAGAGTAGTATGTGAAGTTGCTCTTTGGGTGGGCATTGAGTACCTCAATTCAGAAAAACCTTGTGAAGTGTGAATATACTATTTACTGTCATTGTAATTCTCAGATCTTACTCATAATTAATCTGCTACTATATTTTTCTTAAGGAAAGGCCTCATAAAGATTTGTATTGTCTGAAGACGCATCATGAAGCTTTCACAAAATTCTTTGGAACAATTTCATGACAGACTTCATTCACCTTGTTCAAGTAAGTCTGGAACCAGATTCTCAGTCTGACGTGAAAAAGTGAATAGAAATATATGGGCACTTGTATAATTAGCATAGATATTTCAAGGCTCAGTAAATGCATAACTGCAACACCATTAAAGGAAGCATAAGAAGAAATGTTGAACACATTTTATTATCTAAGGAAGTAAATCAGGGTGGTTCATCAACATACATGGATAACGGAATATATTCTCTAAAGCTTTTTTATTATGTTTAACAGGAGTCCTAATGCAAAGCTGATATCATAAAGCTACAAGCTTTGGGAGTTACTTTAATGAAAGTGTGTAACTTGTAGGTGTCACATTGTTTATGAGTCTTTGTGAACTTAATAAGACCTTTTCTTGTAGCAATTAACAATAGAAAATCTAAAGTTAATACATTTACTTGCTATTTTTTAATGTTATAAAAGTTAGTAAACCTAGCAAGCCAGTGTCTATAGGCATCAGATTTAATTTAGTAGAGTCCTGAAGTGTGCTTTCTCTTTTCAAAACAGAGTACTTTAACATAGTAAAGATTTGTCACTATGAATACTGAGATTATCCAATTACCAAATGAACAGTAATGTTAGGGGAGTGAATAGATCTGAGAAGTTCTCTAACTAATCTCAGTGCTAGAAAGATGAAAAATTGCTAGACAGGTACCTTATTCTTGAAATATCTGGAGAGAAAAGAACCTCATTATTATATTTTATTTCACGTTCCTTGACTACCAACTTTTTTGATGGCTGCAATTGTTCTAAACAAATCTAAAATCAAACCAATACTGGGCCTCATTTATTTGTAGACAATTTTCACATTTACGTTTCTTTAGGTGTTGTATAAGACAACTCAGCTAAGAGCATGCGCTAACTCCCTGTGTGGGAACAAGTGTGTGTGAGAGCGTGGCTGGGTTCAGTGAGATGCTGAGAATATACAGGATGTACATGTGGCTAGAAGCTGCCATCAAAGTTTAAAGGGATCGGGGGAATACTGATCCCCACAGATGAAGACCTTCATAGCTTTTACTTTTGTACAACCATAAATTATATTGTCACTATGACATTTGAGTATTGCTGTGGGGCCTTCCATATCTCCAGGATATTTTATTACTCAAAGTTTATTGCTATTACTAAACATTTCCAAATCAGGAAGCTATGCTCTCTTATTTTTCTCATTTTAGCCTTCTTTATTTATTTGCATGTAGAACATCTGCTTAGCTCAGATCATCAAACCAACTATTAAACCTTTGCTGATAATAGAAGCCTTAAGACTTTTAGTTCATATATGTTTCCATATAAAAATGAACACACAAACACCACCATCACCAAAACCACCAATAAAAACAAAAAAGACCCATGTTTCATTTCCTGGAGTTTCTTTGAAACATTTTGAATATTCAGAGAAGTTACAGCATTGGGTTTCTTCCTTAAGAAAGGAACAATTTGTGTTATTGTTTGTGTGTGAATACCTGGATACCTGTATATTTGATCATATCCATATATTTTAGATCTAGCTTTTATGTATGATGAAAAATAGGTCATTTGTCTCTGAGCTTGGCTTAACTCACTTAGCTTGATTTGTTCTAGGTTTACCGATTTCCCCGAAATGACATAATCTTATTCTTTCTAATGAATGAATAATTATATTGTATGTATGTACAACATTTTATTGTTCTACTCATCTGTTGTAGGGCATCTGGGATGTTTCCATAACTTAGCTATTGTGAATAATGCAGCAATGAACATGTGTGTCCAAGTATCATTATGGTATAGTGGCTTATGATGCTATAGGTAGATGCCCAAGAGTGGTATGGATTGGTCATATGGAAGATTTCAGTTTCGTTTATAGAGGAAACTCCATATCATTGCCCAAAGTGATTGTACTAGTTTACATTCCTACCAACAGTGCAATAGGGTTCTTTTCCCCCACATCCTTGCCAGCCTTTTTTGTTATTTGAATTACTGATGTTGGTCAATCTAAATGAGTGAGATAGAATATCAAAGTTGCTTTGATTTGTATTTCCTTTATCATGCTATTCAGTATACACTACATGGAATATGATCTATATAAATTGTGGGCAGGAATAAGCGGGGAAAATGAAGGAATGACATTCTCCAAAAAGACAGAAAGAAAGAAATACACTCATTACCTGACTTATGACCCTTCAATAATAAAACTAAATTTATTTCTTAGAAAACATCCTTAATGTACATAAGTACAAATATATACGTGTACACCTTTCATTTCTAGTCCCTGACAATGCTTCATTGTTGCCTTTAGTATGTGTCACTACCAGGGATTTGCCTTTGTGTCTGTCATCTTGTTTGTCAAGTGGAATCTAGATGACATGAGAAGTGATTAGAATGGACTGTTTAGAAAGAAGGTCTGAGATGAACAATATGAGTGGAAGATTCCCTTGTTCATATTTTTGGAGATCAACACTTCCAAGGAAAGTGGGACCGAAAATTGAGCCAAGGGAGAAGCTGAGCTACCATGTGGTTGTAACTGGGATTTAGTTTTGCCCTGTAAGAAACCCTGGAGTCGAGATAGCTTCACAGAGGGGTCATTCCTGCTTGAGGCAGGAAAAGGAATTGAAGGAAGAGTGGCAAAATATTAGGGAAAGCAGGGGCTGGGAAGGTGGCTCAGGGGTAGAGTGCTTGCCTTGCATGCATGAGGCCCTGGGTTCGATTCCTCAGCACCACATACACAGAAAAAGCTGGAAGTGGGTGCTATGGCTCAAGTGGTAGAGTGCTAGCCTTGAGCTGAAGAGCTCAGGACAGTGCCCAGGCCCAGAGTTCAAGCTCCACGACCAGCAAAAACGAAAAAGAAAAAGAAAAAAGAAAATATTAGGGAAAGCAGTGGCCATGCCTAAATCCAGTCAACCAATGGCATGCCGTGGTCCTGACAGCTGGAAGGAAGTTCTGTCATGTGTGATCCAGAACACTTCACTGCATATGACTCTGGCTTAACTTCATTTATTCTCATGCTCCCCAGACATAGACTAGTGCCAAGTGCAGAGCATGTACAAATGAATAATTACTGAAATGACTAAGGTCATTTGTGATATTTAAATAAATGATAGCTTATAAATAAGGTTTGATCCATATGACAGACCCTCCAGGAAGAAATATTATGTCTGATTCAAAAATAAAGTAAAAGAAAAATGTGGTAGGGTAACAAGTGTGACAGGAAACGGACTATTGTCTCACCCACGCAACTGCAACCCCACTGAACATCACCTTGGCAAAAAGAAAAATAAGCAATTGTTAGGTTGGTTAGCAGAAATAGTTTCCCCAATTTTCTTTCAATAGATAATAGAACATTACTTTGAAAAAATACTCATAGTATATCCAAGGAATTCCCATGAGGAAAGAAAAAGTAAATACTAGTTTCTATCTGCATTCTACATCCATGAATTCAACAAATTACTTGCTGAAAAATAGAAAACCATTTTATCTCTATTGAACATGTACAGATATTTTTTCTGTCCTTAGTCACTGAACCAAATCATAAAACAACTATTTACATTATTTAGTCATTATAAGTGATGTAGAGATAATTAAAATACAGTAGGGAAGGGAAATAACAAAATGCTGAAATTAAGGGTACTGGTTGAACCATTGTAACAATGAGATGTACAAGACACTATGTTGAAAACGAACTTTACAACAGCTTTGGGGGTGGGGAGGGAGAAGCTGGAGAGGTAGAGAAGGAAGGGATGGTAGGAGAAAAACAAAGGAGGGGTAACAATGCTAGATAGGAAATGTACTTATTACCTTACTCATGTAACTGTAACCCCTCTGTACAGTATCTTTACACTAAAAATATATATTAAAAATATAGTGAATGATTGTATAATTTATGTATAAATACAATGTTACTTTATATAAAGGCCTTGAACATTTGCAGATTTTAGTATCTATGGAGTTTCCTTAAACCCTCCAATTTAGCAAATATCTATGGATCTGGTAACTTTCCAAAAGATATTCTGGGTCATAATAGTGTGTTTCAAAAAGAAATACTTTCACAGAACTTCAAGTTACCTACCAATAGCATGTTACATTTTTAGCAGTTTCTCCCAATTCATTGCTTGGGAATTTGTGATAGCTCTGATTTTAAACAGCTCATTTCATGCCCCTGAACTGAAAGTGTCAAAATATTTATGTATAAATTCAACCAGTTTAACCACTGTTCTAAACATTAAGCCTCAAAAACGATGTGAATACTCACTTCTTCAGAGACATATTAAAATCAGGCCTTAAGGCAAGCCCAGAATGTAAATTTGTCAAACATTAGATGTGTATCATAAGTAGAAAGAATAAGATATTTAGGCTGGTCAAGTTTCTCCTGAAACATTTTAACATTTAAAAAATAAGTAGAGCAACATTAATCAAAAATTCAAGAGAAGGTTTTGATAGTCACAGAGCAGTAAGTCAAACTATCTTTCAAGCCAAGAAAGAAAGTTAATGGTGGAAATCAAAGATATTTTCTCTGTAATCTCTTCTTGAGAATAAGCTAGGATGCCTAAGGAAACTATATTCAAAGGATTGCTTCTGGCCATTTGAAAAATGCTTAAACTTAACACTGATTCTAAAACAAAAGTATAAAAATAACACAAAAGCAGGAGGAAGTATTGTACAGATGTTTGGAATATTAGTAAACTCAACATATGCCCTTCTCTAATAGAAAAGTGAAATGATCTATTCACAAACATGTTTTAAGGCACTTTAAAAAACAAATTATTGATGAAAATGGATAGAGTAGAAGAGAAAATTGATGGAAGAGATTGTTAATTAATCTACAATTATTCAGACATTATTGTGTAATGTAGATAAAGAAAGGACTAAAGTTTAGATAGCAAATATATAACAAGTTATTAGATAAAATCCAATTTTTAAAACACCATAAATGCACATATACATGTACATTACAGTACCTACACACATGTGCACATGCATGTGCACACACACACACACACACACACACACACACACACACACACACACTGAACCATGCAAGTTGATCATAAAGAAAGATTTAGTTGTTAAACCTGTGAAAGTAGAAACTATTAACTAGTCTAAAAGCACTAATACAAAATCCAATAGCCATATCACACTATACATAGAAACTCAGTAAACTCATGCTATGTAAAATGCCCAGCGAGAGACATACCATATAAAATGACACAGAAAGTGATCACCAGATCTAGTCTGTGTATCCAGAAAATAATGCAGAAACATGGAGAAAATCAATGATTTAGAGATGTGAAAATAAAAAGAAGCCGCAAAAATATATTAGGTGGATGCAAGCAAGTGGGCATAAAATGTAGAGTTATTCCTGTTATACATAACTATGTCTCAGGCAACTCAATATCATTATTCACAAAACTAGAATTAAAGGTAGGCTTTGGAATACATATAAATTTACTAGTAAGAAAAATCATTAATTCTCAGTACATTCTGAATTACATACAAGGTGTAATTCATAATTAAAACTTCCATATAAATAATTTTGAAAATTGTAACATTTAAAAATACATTCCACGTATCTATGGAAATTCCTCTGTGTGTATAGCTTTCTATTTTTAACCTTTGACATATATAAACAGAATTCATTACACACTGATATGTGATAAATGGCAAGAAGTGTTCCATAGATATATGGAAAACATTTTCAAATGTTGTGATTTTCAGAAACAAAATGACCTACCTACATAAGAATTAATATCCCTAATCTGTATTAAGCTATTATTGACCAGAAAAGACATATACAGGCATAAATAGCAAACTTTAAAATGATCAAAATACTACCAAATCTAACATTGTTCTGAACTAATGAAACCAAGCAAAAAATAATGCTCCAAGGAAAATGTATACTCTTGAATAGTTATTTAATTAAAATTTTAAATTAAGGAAACTTTTTGGGCCAAAGTTATAATAAGTACACTAAAATGAATGAAAAGAATCAATAAACATAAGTAGAAAATTAATGAGTTAGAGAAAAGCAAAACACAAGTGAATTCTTTGAGTAACACTAATGAAATACAATGATGAAAATAATTAGCTATGAAAAATGTAAACCAGGTGGAATGGCTCACACCTGTGAGTCCTACCTACTTAGGAGATTGAGGTTGGGAGTATCACAATTCAAGGCCAGACTGTGAAAATATTCCAGGGGCCCTACTATCTTAATAGAAAAATCCGTATGTAAATGTATTAGCTCACCTGTGGTAGCTTCAAGGGAGAACTCCAATAGTGTACAGTAATCCCTTAGAAAGGCAAAATCAAACTTCAACAACATAAACACCAGGAAGCTGGTACTTGAAAGGGGTGGGAGAGGTGGGGTTAAAGGTGATCAGATGGAGAGAGAATGCAGTCAAGAATTCAATGTATTAGGGCTGGGAAGGTGGCTCACTGGTAGAGCACTTGCCTTGCATGCATGAGGCCCTGGTTTTGATTCCTCAACACCACATAAGCAAAAACAAAAAAGCCAGAAGTGGCGCTGTGGCTCAAGTGATAGAGCACTAGCCTTGAGCTGGAGAGCTGAGGGACAGCACCCAGGCCTAGAGTTCAGGCCCCACAACCGGACCAAAAAAAAAAAAAAAAAGAGTTCAATGTAAATTTTACCAAATTAAGAAAAGTGAGTGAAGAGGTGGATAAAGGAGGGATAGGTGAAAATGTTGAAAAGGGTATTCATAAACTGTTTTGCTAAATGGCAACTATTTTGTAGAATTACTTAAAGATAATAATAATAATCTGAGCATCAAAATGGATTCCTGTCATGCCAGCTATGCAAGAAATATATCAGAAGACCGCAGTGTAGGTGGGCCTGGGACACAAAAGGAAACCTTTCTTAAATGAATGGCCAAATAAACAAGCCAGAATATGGCTCAAATGGTAGATCACCTGCTTATGCAAATAAGTTCAAAATTGGCAGTGACAAAAGAAAATCAAGCAAGGAAGGATGAAAAGAAAAAAAAAGAGGGAAGGAGAAAGGGAGGAAGGGTCAATAATAACAAAAATGAGAAGAATCATCGTAAAATATTGAAATATGTCATTACCTTCAATGGTAAAGACGGGTTCTTTCACCTAGGACTGGTAAGGAAAACCTGTCTTATCACCCCTACTCGAACTTTTATTGTAATTTCTAACTAAAATAAAAAGGAAAGAAAATGTCTACAGATTAGAAAGGAAAAAAGAAAATTTCTTGTTTGCCACATCCCAGAAGAAATAAATTTTTAATTTTCTGGAACTAAGTAGATTGTGATTGAATACCAACAATCAAAATGAACATTAAATGAACAGAGTTATTAATCCTTTTTAAGAATGATATCTGAAGTCTAACCACAATGATATTCATATGGGTCACCTGTTCAATGAATAAATTCTTTGCTTTTTTACTTTGCTAAGATTTATTTGTTTAGGATGAATCTTTCTCCCTCCTCTCTGCATGGAAATGCTTCAAATACTAAAGCAAAAATGAATGCTTCAACAGTTAAAGGAAATTTTCACAAAGTTATTGAGCAAAGTGACTACAATCTGCAAACAAGCTACAAATGACAATTTCTAAAAGTTGAATTTTTCCTTAAAACTTTTCCAATGTTCTGACGGCAAGATTTCAGGAAGTCACTTTGAATGTTTTATCATGAGTGATGGCAAAGATCAGACAACATTATGTTTATAGAAAAGAGCTCTTTGCCACTTTTCAGGCCTCCAATGACTGTAAATCATTATTATAAAGCAATCATTGGAGAAATTATATGCTAGCATCCTGAAGACAATGAGTGGACTTTCTTTAAAAAAGAAAAAAGAGTCACCTTTTGTTTACTTGGATGGGGATAAATAAGACCTTTCACCCTGGGGTTAAGTTGTTATTAGGAGATGTCACAGACATGCTAAATTGGTTGAGGAAACATCACATAGAAAGAAGTGGGGGGGAGGCTAAGTGATTGAGGTCAGGATTGTAATAAAGGAAATATACAAAACTTTTAAATTAAGCAGGAAGGAGAAAGAAAGGTATATGGTGACAAGAATATGCCTCAGATAAAGCTTTTCATTCCCTATTCCAACTGCTAGAATATATAAAGTTATTTAAATAGGTGTGTATGGTACTTGTGGAGGACAGCACTGAAATTCTCAAATTCTGTAAGAAAAAAAGAGACAATAAATTATGAATTGCTTTGAGATACATAGAATACTATTAACAGTGATGACAACATATACTGAATGTTTTTATGCTAATAAATTTATGAAGTTATTATATTTTTTCTGGTAGAGTGGTCTTCCAAGGTTAAAAAAAATGGAAGCATTCTTGGTCTTTGTTATTTTATGATTCTTTTTTGCTTTATGTATTGATCTAACTGGTGATATTTGTTGTATTATTTTACTCCATCGTTTTATGGACTAAGTTGGATGTTTTTATTACATTCAGAATTCAATTTCTTTGAATGTGTCCCTGAATTTGTTTACTGTCTTCAGAGGGGCAACTTATGACAAATCAAGAATGAAATGTTTGTAACTTTAGGATAGATAAGAGTGCTGCTGGTTTTAGGATTACAGTGGTAAATTCTGATGTGCATAAATGATGTTATCACACCACAAACAAGAGAGAACTAGAGTTGATAAATCAGTACTTGCCTTGGTGTATTCAGAGTTTTTTTCATCAGAGGTTTGTGATTTAATTCAAATTGACCTTTGCATGCCTTTCAACAACTGCAACAAACAATTCTTAGAAAGCAGGGAGAAGTAAAGAAATACATAGGGAAGATAAAAGTTTTGTTTGTGAGTCTGGGCTTAACCTTGAGCCATGTTGCTTTTGATAACAAAAGATGTTGTTCCTCTTGCTAAAGTCCTGTTTGCAGATGTGACAAATGACTAAAAATTGGGTCTTTCAGTGAAAGTGCTGACAAAGGCTCTCCTAGATCATTTCACAGGATGGCATTAACTTGCCTTACTGCTATCTGCAAAGGCTATGCATGCTTCTGCATCTCCTACAATGTTCTGTCAGATGCCATTTTCAGTGCTTGGGGAAGCAAGAAGTTAGCATGGAGTGATTTACAAGGACTATTAAACCAACAAAATGTATAGTCTATAACAACCTTTTTGCTCTGATTCCCTCCCCCCCACCAAAAAAAATGGGGGAAATCATTGAATTTCAAAATCAAAACAAAATCAAAAGGAGAATATGCTATAACAAAGGTTCCAGAAAGAAAATTAAAGTAGGCTAGGACAATGTTCCAGCAACTGTGGACTTGGTGCTGGATGTTTCTGAATTAGACAATTAGTGCCTATCTGTAGTGTCCTACAGAGACCACATGCACATCAGTGCATTGTCATATCTAGGAATATTCTTTTGTAAACATTGTTCATTGCTCACTTGTCTTTCATGCTACTAAACATTCTGGGTCTTAACCCAAAGTCCAATATATTAGAGTTTCCGAATATCTAAGGCCATGTGGTATTATTTTTCTTATGTTTTTATTAGCATGAACTTGTCATAAGAAGGCTTCCTTTTGACATGTCTACACCCGCATGTTAACACCTTAATCAAACTCATCCTTTCCATCACTTTCACTTATCCCTCATCTCTTCTTTACAAATTGATAAACAAAACATAAGCTCTCTGGGTTGACATTGTACGATCTGCAATATCTTAAATATCACATCAGATATAGAATGTAATAAGGAACAAAGCTGTGGGTTACAGGGGGGTGCTTTTTCCAGGTTATATTGTTTCACAATGTTAGGTAGATTACTTGAGAAATACAGATAGAACTCCAATCTCCTGATTCATAGCTTAGCAGTTTTTCACTAGTCATAGTAGTATTTGTTGCATTAAATTGGTAAAAGTAGTCCTTGGATTTGACTAGATTTTTTTCAGATTCATTATCTCATAAAAAAAACACCTGGATATTTCATGGTAAGCCTCTTTCTCTAAAATTCTAATGATGCTGATAAAGAAACTGGAGAAATCAAAAAACTAATAAATATAAGACATGATGTGGCAGCCCTTATGCATAAAGCTCTACAAAATTTTATGTTATTGTGATAATTGTCTGAATTTACGATTTTGCAGTCATATTTCCTATATACATGAAACACAATCCAGAAGAACAGTAAGTTATCCACGTTGTGTAATAAGTAAGTGATGCAACTGAACTGGAAGCCACAATGTTGTTCACGCTCCTTCTGAGTAACCAAATAATGCACTCAAGGATAAGAAGGAAGCATTAGGATGAAACTTGCAGTACAAGATTTCAAATCTGATATCATCTTGGGTTTCCAGAGTATTGCACTTTAGATTATTTTCCTGAGATTCCTCAGCATTTGTTTTTTAATGAGAAGAAACCATTTTTTTCAATTTCTAAAATTCTGAGTGAGGTAAACTTCCTGCCAATATTGATATTGGTGACTGGCTTCAGAAATGAGATTTTTTTTGGTCATTCGTGGGTCTTGAACTCTGGGCCAGGGCACTGTCCCTCAGCTCTTCAGCTCAAGGCTAGTGCTCTACGACTTGAGCCACAGCACCACTTCCAGTTTTCTGGTGGTTTATTGGAGATAAGAGTCTCATGGACTTTCCTGCCGAGGCTGGCTTTGAACCGAGATCCTCAGATCTCAGCCTCCTGAGTAGCTAGGATTACAGATGTGAGCCACTGATGCCTGGCTAGAAATGGGAATTTTGTATCATTGTTCGGATTGAAAGCCCACCCAGGGTGACACTCGGGTCTCTTAAAAAGATTAAAAAAAATAGTTAGGAAACTTACTTATTCTGATACATTGGAAGAGTTACATACAAAAACTAGTTTAAAGCCAGCCAGTGGTTCACACCTGTAATGCTAGCTATTCAGGAGGTTGAGATCTGAGGATCTTGGTTCAAAATCAGCCCGGAGCAGGAAATCCATAAATCTCTTATCTCCAATAAACCACCAGAAAAGTGGAAGTAGTGCTGTTGTTCAAGTGGTAGAGCGGTAGCCTTGAGCTGAAGAGCTGAGGCACAGTGCCCAGGCCTAGAGTTCAAGCCCCATGACTGACAAAAAACAAACAAAAAAAAAAAACCTAGCTTTTGCATTTAGAGATCATTTCGTTTTTCTTCATTTTTCTTATCTACTTACACTAAATGATTGATTAATTGATCTGTTTTGCTACCAATTATTAATTTTTATTTGTGGGGTTGACAATTAAATGAAAATCTAGTAACATTTCCTCTCCATTCATTTATATAATCTATAACAATATGTATTTATATATTATTTCCTGTATAGTTTAATGACTTAACTGGTTATATATAGCATTTTAGAATTTATATCTATAATTTAGATATGCATTGTTATTTTTAAGCTTCGCACATACATATTGAAATATTAAGCTTTGAAAAGATACTGAATTTCAATAAGGAATAAGTGACAGTTATGCTTAGATGAAAGAAAGTAAAAATAATCAAATTACACAAATATTATGATGGACAAAATATTATCAAGAATTTTTTGTCTTCTTTGTTCATTTATGTGTCTCTGAGCAGATTAAGGGGGACACACAAATGAAGGGAAGAGGGTGAACAAATTCAGCAGTGATACTCACTAGACACTATATTGAAGTGACAGGAGGAAAACTGGGAGAAAAGAAAGAAAAGGGTGACATTGTCCAAAAGGAAAAGTACTCACTGCCTGATTTTATATAACTGTAACCTTTCTGCATATCACCTTACATTGATTTAATTATCAAAAATTAAAAAGACTTTAAATGTGGCCATAGAAAATTCCAATAGACATTTACACAAAACTATAAGACTATGAAACTGAGATAAAGCCTTCAATATAGGAAACACAAGATACAATGGAAAACATCTAACGTTTGAGAGGGACCAAAAAAATATTAGATCTATATTGTCAAAAATCACCCACATAGAACATAAGATGGAAGATGGCGGAGGAGAAGCTGGAATCTGAACAAGCTCTCGCATAGAAAGGAGTTTTAGAGTTCCAGTGAACAGTCCTAAGCCAGAGAATCACACCAAGTGTGTCATCAAAGGACAGAGAGTTAGACAAGAGAGGGGAAGCCAAGGAAACGCACCAGCTGCCGCTCCGGCGGCGACGGGGCAGCGGCGGCGACCGCGGAGTCATACCTGAGACACAGAGAGTCGGGGACAAAGGAGCCAGACGCAGCGGAGGAGCGGATTCTACTCAACACCAACAAGAACCGACAAGGAGCGAACATCTTCATCCTGCTGTTTGCAGACCAGAGACGACCCAGGATCCAAGACTCGGCGTGAGTACAAGCCCGACATCCTCATTCCTCAGGGAGCAGAGTAGGGAAGGCCACCCCTCCCCCCCCAGCACCAGTGATCTCCATCTTGGATACCGACAAAGCTCGGAGGAGCTGCTAGCTCCAGCTCAGGCCTTGGAATAAAATGAGTCATTTAGCAGGTCACAAGAACTTAACGGCGAAGTGACCTGCCAGACTCAGCTCCATCCAGGGAAAAGTCACCCAGCTCAGGCGCCAGCCATCGGAGTGCCTTGCCTCACTGGGTAACCAGAGCCAGAGGCTGCCCCTCCCTCTAGCAGCCACCACAATCAATTGAAAAACAGAAACCCGGAGAATGGCTCCAGGCTGGGCACTGTGAGCTTTATCACAAAATAGCCCCAGGGAAAAGCTACTGTTTGTTGAAAGGCCTCAACTCTACCCAGAACCTAGCCTCATCACCACATCCCCCTCTTTTGTGACTCTCAAAGCAGACCACCCTCCCAGAAAACTAACCTGGGAGGGGGATCTCAAAATCTTGGGTAAAGCAGAGCATTTTTCTGCCTCTTCCAACCAACCGACTTAAGAAACCAATCAAGCCACAGGACCTCAAGCTGACCAGAGACTCCAACAAGAGACTGGTTGCAGACAAAAGGGAGATACAGGATTCTTCCCACTCCTCCCCCCCCAAAAAAAAAAATCAAAAGACTTTTTTTTCTTTTTTTTTTTCTTTTTTTCTTCTTCTTCTTCTTTTCTTTTTTTTGCTTGTTTTTTGTTTTTTGTTACCATATATATATATATATATATAAATTTTTTTCCCTTCTAAAACTTTTATTAATCTTTAATTTTTGCCTCTTCTGAAAAAATAATTGTTTTCCAGTAACTTTTTTTTTCTCATCTTATAATTTTTATTTTAGGAATACGTGAATGAGAGTTTTCCTTTCTTTTCTTGTCTTCTTTCTCTTTTTCTTTCTTTCTTAATTATCTTTGTTTTTTATCTAGCTCTACTGAACTTCTGATCTTTTCTTCTCCCGTTCCCATCCTTAAAGCTTTTCACATCTCCTCTATGTCCCTCCCCTTCTCTGAACATATTCACATTCCTCTCTAAATAGACAGTCTTTTAACCTCTATAATAACATTAATTTTTACGTTTCTATTCTTTTTCTGGTCTCTCTTTATTCCCCTTTCCGTCTCTTCTTTTTCTCTCTCTCTCTACTTGCATCCTACCCAACTCATTTCCTGCATTGTGATTAGGACATAGTTAACTCTCCCTGTGCCTCCCCACACCAATCTATTCCTATTTTTTACCCACATCTCTCCCTAATCCTAATAATTTCTGGTTTTCCAAATTCTTTTTTGCAGTTCGAAGTCCTTTAACATATAGTCGTTTGATGTTGAATAGATGTATCTGTTGAACTAGATTGTATCTGTAGACTATTGACTGTACAAATGCAAACTTTGGTTGATGGTTGCCTTAAGATAGTGTTCTAGCACAAAACTGGTGCAATCTTTATCTCAAATGGGCCGAGTAAGCCGGAAAAACACAAGAAAAATGGCAAATTCGGGTATCTCAATTCCCAACCTTGATAATCAGGGATTAGAACAGATAAAGAATAATCCAGAGGAGAGCTCCCAAATAGCTCTACAAACACTAATAGCAAACATGATAAATGAGAAGTTTGACAATGTACAAAGGACTCTGTATGAGCGTGATAGGGAGAGAGAGGAGGCATCCCAGAAGTTTATACAGGAATATCATAAGCGTGAGGAAGCTTCTCAAAAACTGATACAGGATTTGCGTGAACAACTTGAGAATACCCAAAGAGAAAGGGAGGAATGGCGTGAGCAGGCAGAGAACACTCAAAGAGAACTGCAGGAATCCCACAGAAGGGAGGAAACTAATCAAAGAGTAATTCACGAATTAAGAGACCAGGTAGAGAATACACAAAGATCACTAAAGGCATTCATGGAATCCATTAACAAAGAGCTGAAGGAAGTCAGGGAGACCACAAAGGGAATGCTGAATGGAACCCAACAGAAGGAATGGGAGTCCAAAGAAACCATAACCAATCAACTAAGTGATTTGAGAACAAACACTGAACACCAAATTAAGGAAGTAAAGAAATTCATACAAGACCTAAAACAGAGCTTCAACAAAGAACTTGAAGCCATCAAAGCTGACCAATTAGAAGGAAAAGAGATAAAAAACAAAGTAGAGAGTCTTGACAGCAGGTTAGAACATGCAGAAGATCGAATCTCAGGGATTGAAGACAGCCTAGATATTATAGAGAAAGAACATACAACCATCCAAGACAAGTCCAAGAAATATGATAGGTCTATCCAACACCTGGAAGACACCATCAGAAGGCCCAATCTAAGGATAATGGGTGTAGAGGAGCACCTAGAAACAGAAGTTAATGGTCTAGGAAATTTGTTTAACAGGATCCTAGCAGAGAACTTCCCAAACATACAAAAAGATAGGCCTATTCAGATACAAGAAGCTTTTAGAACCCCAAATAGACCAGACCAGAATAGGACATCCCACTGTCACATTATAATCCACACAGGATCAACCCAGACCAAGGAAAAGATCCTTAAAGCTGTCAAGGAGAAAAGGTTAATCACCTATAAAGGGAAACCAATTAGAATTACCTCAGATTTCTCAGCAGAGACAATCAAAGCAAGAAGAGCCTGGAATGACGTATGCCATGCCCTAAAAACAAACAACTATCAACCAAGAATACTGTACCCAGCTAAACTCTCCTTCATAACTGAAGGCCAAATAAAAACCTTCCATAGCAAAGAAAAATTGAAACAATACATCTCCACCAAACCAGCCCTGCAAAAGATTCTTAAAGATGTCCTACACATAGAAAACCAACAAGAACGCAACAGAGGCCAAGAAACTGCACCCAAACTGAGAATCCAAGAACCTTAGGAAGAACCCAGTTTTCACAGCCCCCAAGAAGGTGGATAACATGGCAGGAACCCCCAAATATCTCTCAGTCCTATCTCTTAACATTAACGGACTGAACTCTCCAATTAAGCGACATAGACTATCTAGTTGGATTAAAAAACAAGACCCTTCTATCTGCTGCCTGCAGGAGTCACATCTTGCCCGTAAAAACAAACATATTTTCAAGGTTAAAGGCTGGAACAAAATCTACCAAGCAAACGGCCCTCATAAACAGGCGGGAGTTGCAATCCTAATATCAGATAAAATAGACTTCAAACTAAAATTCGTGAGAAGAGATAAAGAAGGTCGCTACATACTAATTAAAGGATCTCTCCTTCAGGAGGATATTACAATTCTAAATATCTATTCGCCAAACAATGGAGCACCCAAATTTATCAAAGAAACACTACTTTCCCTCAAATCCCATATAGATCCAAAGACATTAATTGTTGGGGATTTTAACACACCACTCTCCCCACTAGATAGATCAACCCGGCAAAAACTCAACAGAGAAACCGCAGATCTAAACAGCTGCATAGATCAACTAGACTTAACAGACATTTACCAAACATTTCACCCAGCAGCAACAGAATACACGTTCTTCTCAGCAGCACATGGAACGTTTTCTAAAATAGACCACATTTTAGGCCACAAAGCAAACTTGTCTAAATTCAGAAACATTGAAGTTATACCTTGCATTCTCTCTGACCACAAGGGAATAAAATTAGATCTCAACACCAAAAGCCACCAAAGAAAGTCCAGTATCACATGGAGGCTGAACAACACACTGCTGAATCATGAGTGGGTCATGGAAGAGATTAGAAAGGAAATTCAAATGTTCATGCTATTCAACAAAAATGAACACACAAATTACCAGCTCCTCTGGGACACAGCAAAGGCAGTACTCAGAGGCAAGTTTATAGCTCTGAGCTCCTACATCAACAAATTGGAGAAATCGGAAACTAACAATTTAATGACACATCTAAACCTCCTTGAAAAAGAGCAGCAAGATAAACCCCAATCCAGTAGACGGAAAGAAATAATCAAAATTAAATCAGAATTAAATGAATTAGAATCCAAAAAAACTATAGAAAGAATCAACAAAACAAAGAGTTGGTTCTTCGAAAAACTTAACAAAATTGACTGACCCTTAGCAAACCTTATCAGAAAAAGGAGAGAACACACCCAAATTAATAAACTCAGAGATGAGAATGGAAACATCACCACGGAAACAACCAAGATTCAGAACATTATAAGGGAATACTTCTCAAAACTTTATGCTAATAAGTTTGAGAACTTGACAGAAATGGACCTTTTCCTAGCAAATATTGACATGCCAAAACTAAACCAAGATGAGTTAAACCAGCTTAACAGGCCCATATCAAGCATTGAAATAGAAACAGCAATAAGAGATCTCCCAGCTAAGAAAAGTCCAGGACCAGATGGTTTTACAGCGGAATTTTACAAGGCCTTCAAAGCAGAGCTCACACCAATACTCCTCCAACTCTTCAATGAAATTGAAAGAGAAAGCTCACTACCGAACACATTCTATGAAGCCATCATAACCCTCATCCCAAAACCAGGCAGGGACTCATCAAAGAAAGAGAACTACAGACCCATTTCTTTGATGAACATTGATGCAAAACTTCTCAACAAAATTTTGGCCAATCGACTTCAACAATTCATCCAAAAAATCATACACCATGATCAAACAGGATTCATTTCAGGGATGCAAAGCTGGTTCAATATACGCAAATCAATTAATATTATTCATCACATCAACAGGAGCAAGAATAAGAACCACATGGTTATCTCAATAGATGCAGAAAAAGCATTTGACAAGATCCAACACCCCTTTATGATGAAGGTTCTGGAAAAATTAGGAATCCATGGAACATTCCTCAATACAATAAAGGCTGTATATGACAAACCTACAGCCAGCATTATACTCAATGGTGAAAAACTAAAGCCATTTCCTCTTAACTCAGGAACAAGACAAGGATGCCCACTCTCTCCACTTCTCTTCAATCTAGTATTAGAATGCCTAGCTACAGCAATAAGACAAGATGCAGACATAAAGGGGATCCAAATAAGGAAAGAAGAAATAAAACTCTCCCTCTTTGCAGATGACATGATCTTGTATTTAAAGAATCCCATAGACTCCACTCCCAAATTACTCAAGCTGATTCAAAACTTTGGCAAAGTAGCAGGTTATAAAATTAACCCCCAAAAATCAATGGCTTTTCTATATGCCAACAATGAGAAAAGTGTGGCTGAAATTAGCAAAGCAACTCCATTTGTAATAGCCCCACAAAAAATAAAATACCTAGGAATTAACTTAACTAAAGAAGTGAAGGACCTCTATGATGAAAACTTTAAAATCTTGAAAAAGGAAATCAAAACAGAACTTAAAAAATGGTAAAACCTCCCATGCTCCTGGATTGGCAAGATTAACATCGTGAAAATGGCAATACTTCCCAAGGCTATCTACAAATTCAACGCGATACCTATCAAAATTCCACCCTCATTCTTCAAGGAAATAGAGGAGGCAATCCAAAAATTCATATGGAACAATAAAAGACCCCGAATAGCAAAAACGCTCCTCAACGGAAAGAACACTGCTGGAGGAATATCAATACCAAATTTCAAACTCTACTATAAAGCCATAGTAATCAAAACAGCTTGGTATTGGCATAAGAACAGACCTCAGGACCAATGGAATAGAATTGAAAACCCAGAAATGAACCTACAGACCTATAGCCATCTAATCTTCGATAAGGAAGCTAAAACAATAGAATGGAAGAAAGACAGCCTCTTCAGTAAATGGTGCTGGCAAAATTGGTTAACTACATGTAGAAAACTAAAGTTAGATCCTTATATATCACCCTGCACCAGAATCAACTCCAAATGGATCAAAGACCTTGGAGTCAAAGCAGACACTCTGAAAACATTACAGGATGGAATAGGAGAAACCCTAGGTCTCCTTGGCTCAGGTCGAAATTTTCTGAATAGAGACCCAGAAGCACAACAAATCAAAGAAAGGTTGGACAAATGGGATTGCATACGGTTGCAGAGCTTCTGCAGGGCAAATGACATAGCTAGCAAGATCAATAGAAAGCCCACTGATTGGGAGAAGATCTTTACTAGCCATACAACGGACAAGGGTCTCATATCTAAAATATACTTGGAACTCAAAAAATTAAACCACCCAACAACAAATCCTCAAAGAAACAACTGCCCAATAAATAAGTGGGCGAAAGATTTAAAGAGAAGCTTCTCTGAAGAAGAAAGAAGGATGGCCAATAGACACATGAAGAAATGTTCAACATCCCTAGCCATAAAAGAAATGCAAATCAAAACAACATTGAGATATCACCTCACTCCAGTTAGAACAGCAAAAATCAAGAACTCTAACAACAACAGATGCTGGAGGGGATGTGGACAGAAAGGAACCTTACTTCATTGTTGGTGGGAATGTAAACTTGTTCAACCACTTTGGAAAGCAGTATGGAGGTTCCTCAGAAGACTTCACATAGATCTCCCCTATGATCCAGCAATCCCACTTTTGGGCATTTACCCAAATGTTTACAAACAAGACCACACTAAAGCTACCAGCACAACTATGTTTATTGCAGCATTATTTACCATAGCTAAGATATGGAACCAACCCAGATGCCCCTCAGTAGATGAATGGATCAAGAAAATGTGGTATATATACACAATGGAATTCTATGCCTCCATCAGAAAGAATGACATTTCCCCATTTGTTAGGAAATGGAAAGGTTTGGAAAAAATTATATTAAGTGAAGTAAGCCAGGCCCAAAGAAGCATAGGTCCCATGGTTTCCCTTATTTGCAATATCTAGTATAGGTATGAGTCAAGCGGAAAAGGTCAGATAATGTGATGTTAGGAAAATGAACCCTTAAATATGTATTTTAATGTTTTCGTTTTTTTCATGCATGTGTTTCTAACGCATTTACAAGATTATTTCTTTGTTGCTTTGTATGTCCCTCCCCCACAGTGTAACCCCTGCTTTCACTATATTTGATGTCAGTATAACATGTGGAGGAGATGGGGACAAACAAGTCGTTTAAGGATTCAGGTGGACCTGTTGCAACAATGAGAAGTACAAAATGTCATGTCAAAACCAGCTTTACAATGTCGGTGTGGGGGGGGGGAGGGGGGTATAATTGGGTGGGGGGAGGGGGGTAAAATTGGGTGGGGGGAGGGGGGAGGCGGGGAAGGGAAGTGAAGGGTAAACAAAGGAGGAGGCTGCAATGCTTGGTAAGAAATGTATGCATTATCCTGCCCATGTAATTGTAGCCCCTCTGTACAGTATGTTCCCAAATAAAATAAAATACAATTTAAAAAAAAAAATCACCCACATAAGCAGATATAAAATTGTTTAAATTGTCAGGAAAACAATTGTACATGGAAAATTTGGTAATATTAATTTGTGACCTTAAGCAGTTAAGAATTTACTAGAAGAGCCAGCTGCTGGTGGCTCATGCCTGTATTCCTACTCAGGAGGCTGAGATCTGAGGATTGCGGTTCAACGCCAGCCAGAGCAGGAAAGACCGTGAGACTTCTATCTCCAATAAACCACCAGAAAACCGGAAGTGGTGCTGTGGCTCAAGTGGTAGAGCACTGGCCTTGAGCTGAAGAGCTGAGGGACAGCGCCCAGGCCCAGAGTTCAAGCCCCACGACCGACAAAAAAAAAAAAAAAAAGAATTTACTAGAAGAAGAATGGCCTAAAGACAACAGCTAATAGTGAACAGGAAAAAGAGCTTTGAATGAAGAAAATGAAGATGTCATGATCACCACATGAGAGATTTTAAAAGGACTGGTGATAATAACAAATACAATAGTTTGAATATGAAATGTGTCCCCATAGATTAGGTTAGGTGTTACAGATTTGTGGCTAGCTGCTGTGGCCTTTGAGAAGTTTTATGGCTAAGACTTAGCCTTGAGTCCTAGAAGGGACTTGGAACTTGGTCTTTTAAGCCATATTAGAATTTTGAAGATTTTTGGGGACTCTTGGACATGGATTAAATGCACACTACAGGATTAGATGGATGTGAGAGTTGACTGTATGGGTGTGGGTTATGTTGAATCTGAACTGTCCCCTAAGGCTTGTGTGTTAAAGGCTTGTTGACCAAATTAATGAGCTTAAAAAAATTAGATGATGAAAATTGTTCTTATCCTGGGAGAAGAGACATTAATGTGGTTGAATACATATGTCAAATGCCAAAATAGAGTGTTTTATAATCTTGCCATTTTCTGTTAGTTGTTCTTCAATTATACCTGGAAGTATTTTTTTAGTTATTTCCCTTTTATAATTGAATTTTATTGTAAAGGTATTGTTCAGAGGGGTTACAGTTACATAAAGTAATGAGTACATTTCTTGTTGAACATTGTTTCCATGTCTCTCATTTTAGTCCCACTTTCCCTTTCACCCAGATTCCTCCCCCCAAAAAAAAATTTTGTAAAGTTCATTTCCCACATAATGTCTTGTTGCATTGGTTCACCCTTGGTCCTTTGTCTCACCATTTTGTTATTTCCCCTTTCCTTCCCCAAATCAGATAAACATATATACAAGATACAGGGCACCAAAACAAATAAACAACAACAACAACAACAACAAAAAAAACAAAAAGCCCAGTGACAACAGGGGATAAACCAAAGGAAAAAAAAGAAAGAAAAAATAAATAACTTCACACAGTACATTAAAAGCCTCTTGTTTCCATATCTTTGAGTTCATTTCAATTAACACAATTTTATGTGGTCATATTAACATAGCTGTTGAGCCATTGTTATCCTCTGCTAGGACTACCCTAGACATATGCTAATTATCACAAATGAGGTAAACCATGGAGCCTGTTTCTTTGGGTCTGGCTTACTTGACTTAATAAAACTTTTTCCAACTCTTTACATTTCCTTATGAATGGGGCAATGCCATTCTTTCTGATGGAAGCATAGAATTCCATTGTGTGTATATATAGCATATTTTCTTGATCCATTTGTCTGCTGAAAGGCATCTGGGTGAGTTCCATATCTCAGCTATGGTAAATAATGCTGCAAAGAACATAGTTGGGCTGGTAGCTTTAGTGTGGCCTAGTTTGTGTTCATTTTGGTAAAGTCCCAGGCATGGAATTGATAAATCATAAAATAGTTCTATGTTTAGTCTTTTGAGGACTGAAAGTATTTTTAAAGCCTATGATTTGTCTGTTAGTTACTCCAAGGCCATGATGCCATGTTAAGTATAAGAAAAGAGGTCAGTTTAATAAGCTTTCTTTCTTTCTTTTTTTTTGAAAAAGATAATCAGTGAATAGATCCGACATATAGGCGACAATAAATTCTGTATTTCAAAATGAACTTTACAACTTGGTGGGGAGGGAAATATGGGGGTGGGTAATGGGAGACAATGAGAGAGAGGGTAACACTGTTCAAAAACAAATCTACTTTTCTGCAACTGTAACCCTTCTTTTAAATAACCTTTACAATAAAATAAAAATGTGAGCAACACCACATTTGGCGATGAGGGACATAGCCTTTAGGCAGTAGTGAATCCTGTCATGAAGCAGCTGGATGCTGTACTGTTTTTAGAGCTTTCTGTTTTTTTGGTCGGTTCATGGATAGAAATACAGTGAAGCATGTAGTCTCAATCCTTGGGGAATATTCACATTTAAAGGCAAAGTAGAATAAAGTGTTGCATGGGGAAATATGAAAGAGTAGCTCCTGGGGTAAGACAAATGATTTGGGATTTTGAAACCCTCAGGGAAATCTGTATTTTGTAAAATAGAAAGTAGACTCACAAATGCTATGTTAAACCAAGTGAACAGACTTAGAACTCGTCTTCAGTATATTACTTATCTTGAAAATACAATAAAGTTACACACTCTACTACCAAGCTTGACTGTGAGTGGCTTGGGGCAGAAATGGACAAATACACTCACATAGAGAAAGGATGGGATGTGAGAAGTTCCAAAAGATAGAGTCATTTGTTTTTCTTCAGTGCCTCAACTAATATAATACTCGTTGATTGACTGTCATATCAATACACTCAGCGAATGGTCTATGATGCTAAAGTTAAATAGTTCATAGGACTCATTTGTAAATATTAAAAATGAAGATATGATGAAACTCTGAAATTTTAAAGCATCTGAATGGAGCAAGCACAATTTTTTTTATCACGTCCTTGATTAGGTGGTGATAAGGCGTCATCTCTAAACTCAAAAGGTACAAAGGTATTAAACTCTAAACTCAAAAGTAAGCAATGGTATTAAGACTAACATCTTAATGATTCAATGAGATTTTTAAAAAATCTAACTTGCCAAAATGTTGTGAACATAAAGGAAAGCTAGAGAAGAGTTAAGTTTGGGTGATAAATATTAGAGTAAAACTTTTAATGTAATTAAATTACATAAACATCTGGAGACAATTTTCATGCACATTTAGTGCTGGCAATATAGAACAAAGCAAAATCCTGATAAAGACTCCTTCCCACTTCTCCCCTTAATAATTGAATGAAGATTAAATATAAGTACTCTGTCTTTTCTCTCACATTTTCAGTGAAGAACAACTTTTAAAGAGGAGATAACAATAATCGTGCATTAAAGAATATTTTTTTATAGTTTGCAAAAATCATCCTTACAATCAAAAACTACATTCTAGAAATACATTTGGTACCTCAGACTAGTGATTGAGAAAAAGACATTACATTTAAATAGCTTTCTCTCACAAGTGGAAATATATGAGCTTTCCAGTGTTCAAGTGGTTTAAATTCCAAGGATAAAAGGCTTCTTTAATGGAAAGAGCAGAGAGAATTTCTCCATTGGAGAATCTAAATTTGTATTCAATTTACACCATCAAAAATGCATTTCCCTCCAATAAAATTCAACTCATTTTTATTAGAAGGTTTTATATTTAAAACTCCATACAAATTATTGGACACATGATTGACTGAGATTACCATTGCTTTTCTCAAAAATGATCTGATAATATATTAGTTACCAGTCAATAACATTAAATAGTTTTATATTTTTACTTGTTGATTACAAGCAATTGCTTTTTAAATATCTTGACTACTAACAGCTAATACAACTCAACTTCCAAGACAGGTACAATAGTGACTTATAATATATAAGGTATAAATGACAAATATAATTCTATATTACACGAACATATGTACAAATTTACATATATGTATAAAATTCAGTGGTATGTCTCTTTTTGTGGAACTCTAAATGAAATTTGAAAATAGCTGATTAGGTAAAAATCATGTCTGAATAATAACTCATCATTAAAATTTTTGAAGTGTATATGGTTATATCTAAATTGACTTTAGGAATTTAAGTCTTAGAAATATGAAAGCACAAAAAATAAGATCTTTACAATCGAATATTATTTTCCAGGATTGCCATTCTGAGTCAATGCATGTGAATAATTTTTATTCCCTAAACCCTATCTAGAAAAACACATTCTTGTAAAAGGTACACATTGTTGACCTGGTAGTAAAGCCAATGTCTTCCACTTTCCAGTGTCAATGTACCAGCACCCCCTGGTGGGCATTACTAAAAATAAAATCTACTGGTGAACAGTGATCATTAATAAAGTTTTGTCTGTCAAAATTCATCTGTACAAAGGAAATGGATTTGTATTTCCCAGTGCATATTGTCCATAAAGTATTAACTAATTATTAGTAACCAAGCTGGAATGCTCAGATGTCACTGTACTGAGATAACCTATATTTAATAGTTTACATATGTGCTTTATTTGGGGGTTTATAAAACAATTTGAGCCATTCATTATACATACTTGAATATGAATTCATTATATGTTTGTTCAGCAAATGTTTATTGAGTTTCATCCTAACTATATTTGCAATCATAAGCAGTACTTTGACCCTTCCCTGTGGTTTAAAAACCTCAAAGCATTTCTACTGAAACTGGTTTCATTTATGCCCTCCTAAGTGGAAGCAGTTATTAACATTGTGATTTAGAGAAATACTTTCTGAAACATCTTTCTTTTTAATGAAAAGGAAAGACAAAATATGACTTCATGGCCACAAAGTAGAAATGATGTGATGCTCAAACTGTCATGGAAGCTTCCATGAGGTCGGGCAACATGTGTGCAGATGATCACATATGATGAAAATCGGTAACCATGTTCAACTTCCATTATTAAGCATTAAGAAGAACATAACATTCTAAGTATTCTTAGCATCAAAAATCTATATTAAATGGGTCTTTGGAGTAAAAATAACATAAACAACTATATATTCATCATGGTAAGAAGGAACTAAATATATTTTATTTTATTACCCAAGTATAATTGATATAGCAATGACATTGACATTGTTACAATTGGTTTTATATATATATATATATTTTTTTTTCTTTTTTGGTCCATCGTGGGGCTTGAACTCTGGGCTTGGGCGCTGTCCCTGTGCTCTTCGGCTCAAGGTGAGCACTCTACTGCTTGAGCCACAGCACCACTTCCAGTTTTCTAGTGTTTTACTGGAGATAAGAGTCTCACAACTTTCCTGCCCAGGCTGGCTTTGAATAGAGATCCTCAGATCTTGGCCTCCTGAGTAGCTAGGATTACAGGCGTGAGCCACTGGTGCCTGGCTGGTTTTTAATATATTAACTCTAGCAATAACCCAATTAAGTACTACTCTTTTTAATTGAATGACATTGAACTTTAACATATAATAAATGCTTTTGTGTTCAACTTTTTAATTCATTTTTATTGGAAAAATACTGTGCAGAGCGCTTACAGTTACATGAGCAAGGTAATGAGTACATTTCCTATCAAGCATTGTTACCTCCTCTTTTGATTTTCCCCTATCATTCCTTCCCTCCCACCTCCACAACTACACTCTCCCGTCATACCCTGCCTAAATTGTAAAGTTCGTTTTTCAACATAGTGTCTTGTACATCTCATTGTTACAAAGGGTCAACCTGTATCCCTATTTAAGCATTTTGTTTTTCTTCCTTCCCCTCCCCAAATTAAAGAAGTATATATACAAGATGCAGGGCTCCAACATCAAATACAGTGAAAATGGAGGTTATATCGTGGGGAAGGAACATAAAAAGAAACAAAAAAATCTCCTGGCACATTATAAATAGGTTAAGAACAATATCAAGAAAGAAAAAAACCACTTGTGTCCCTATCTTGGGGTTCATTTTGCTTAACATCATCTTATATGGTCATATTTACATAGCTTTTGACCTTTTCTGCTTGTTCCAGACATATACTAGTTATTGCAAATAAAGAAAACCATTGGATCTGTGTTTCTTTGTTCAACTTTTTGTAGAGGAGAAAACACAGGCCATTCCTAAATCATTAGACTTTCATTGTGTGCACAAGTTCTGCATCAATAGATGTAGAACTTCTGAAAAGAAATAATTAAAAAGTAACATGCAAAAAAAGTATGAAAAAGTGAGAAGAAAATTGCGAGTAGCAGGCAGGTGAGTTTCTTGAGAGGAAAGTGTTGGGTGGTCCTACATGTGCCTGTGAAAGTAGAAATGAGAGAACACAGTTCAAAACCTGCAGAAGTGCCATGGCTCGAAAAGAGGCATGGAAATCCATTTCTGTCTCTTTTAGTTGTGCCCTGGGATATCTGGGAGCTATCTGGAAACATTGTTTCTGTGCCTCAGAATTTCTTTTCATGCTTTGGAAACAAACTGGCTTATGGTTCATTGAATAAAGTAGAAGTCTTCTGACCACAATGGTCTGTGGTAAAGCCTTCAGCCAATAGATTCCTATATTCATTTCCAAAGGTTATATCCCTAATTTACCATACGTTACATGGTATATTTATGTAGCTTTTAATATCCTTCTGTTCTGCTCACTGCAGGGTGGGAACTTCCTCTCAACATATGCAATCATTTTCTTTTAATGCCCCCTATTATAAATAGGCAGGTTAGATATTGCAGTAAGCTTGTGATTGCTTCCTGTCAGTTTCCTAAATATATGCAACTGTAAGAACCACCTAGATTGATGGGATGTGTCAATAATTACAACTTTATTGATTTGGGGCTAAATAGATGTCAAAAACATGAATAAGTTAAAGATTTGAAGTTCATATTAATTCTAGGTTTTGTTAGCATTTAACAAAGAGGCTTAACATGAAAAAGACACATTACACTGCATCAATGCAGCAGGGTTTCTCTGAGGTATCCCTGGATACTATATATGAGATCAATTAGCATTTGTATATCTATGCCTGGTTTATGTTGCCAAGCATAACATCTGTATAATTACATATATACGTATATATACATAGCTATATATATGTAATATATAATTGCAGATGGGAGAATTTTCATTTTTACTAATGGCTGACCAATATTACATAACATAATATATAATATGTATATATGCATGTTATATACCATTTACTTTATACATCAATAGTCATTTTGTTTGCACATCTTATCTATGGAGAACAATACTTCAATGTATATGTGAGTGTAGATATGTTTTTAAGAGACTGCTTGGATTTCCTTTGTATACGTACCCAGAAGTGGAAATCTTAGTTCAAATGGTAGTTGTTTGTTTGTTTTTTTATAATTTCCTTCAAACTAAACAAAAGAGGGAATTCAGTAGCAGCTTACAAAAGACCACTAGAGTCACTTCATGTATTTCTATAGGTTGGGAGAGTCATCTCATGCTATTCCAGCCAAAGTTCTGCTCACCAACTTTTCAAGCAAAGAAAGAACAACTGGATTCAGCAGTCAAGAAGATTCAAGAAGATTGCAATTGTTAAGGGAGATAAATGAGTTAAAACTTCATTTATTTACAATCCAGTTTATGATTCCTCTACTCTGAGAATCTGTTAGAGCTCTGTTCCTACTTACCACTTAATATATGACTATAATTCATCACACCCTTCTGACTAAAAGAATTATGACACCTTGGATAATATCTGAACAGACCTAAATGTGTTCATTCATCTCCCTGAATCACAAGATCTGGTTCTCCATTTGAAAAACACTTAGGCTCTAAGTGCTGAATTTTTGTATTACTACCAAATAAAGTGCAATAGAATAGAGTATCATGTGAAATGAAAGTTGGGAAATGTGTAGAGAAATGTATCAAGTAACCCCAGTGAAGGGCTAGGGCCTGCCCCCTCTAAAGTTTCTTCAAGAGGATTTTCTTTCTTTCTCTTGAGACACAAAATGGCAGACCCAGGATGTATGTTAATGTGTAACGGTGGTTATCTGACTTCATGGCTCTGTGGTAAATGCATGCCTGGTTTGTGGAAAGTTGAAAATTAAATGCAGACATCAGAAGTTTGCGGGTGAAAGGGATTTGTTAGGTGTTTGCAATGGGATGCGAAAGAAGTTCCATTAAGGGACATGTTGTAATAATTAAAACATTGCTTTGAATTGGTTTCAAAACATAAGCAGATCCAGGAAAACTAGAGAGGGAATTAAGAACTAATTACATTAAAGTACTGAAGATCAATTTTTCATGGATTGGTAGAGTCACATTGTTTTTTCCTTTAACATAGTGAAACAAATATTATAAACTTAACTAAAAAGATTCTTTTCCAGAGTTATAGGTTATCTATCACTATTAAACATTTTTATAATAGGGTTTAAGTGACTTAAAGTATCTTTGTTTCAGTAATACACACTGAATACCCAATGAACATCATCTCTTTAATTAATTTACCTAAAAACTTTTACTTATTAAAATGATACCTGAAAACATTTATCTATTAAAAATAATCAGTTTGGAATTGTGAATAATTGGATTTAAAAAAGGTTTTCAAATTTTGAATGAAAGATTATATTTATATAAGATCAATCAAATCTGTCTCTGTCTGTGTTGCTTTTTGTCTCTATGTATCATCTATCTATCAATCTGTCTGTCTGTCTGTCTGCCTGTCTGTCTGTGTGTGTATATGTTAGTGTATTGTTTGTGTGTTCGCATACTGAGGTTTGAACTCAGGTCCAGGGAGCTGTTCCTTAGCTGGTTCTCTCAAGGCTAGCCCTTTACCACTTGAGCCACAACTCTACTTTCATATTTTTGGTGGTAAATTGGAGATAAGAATCTCATGGACTTTCCTGCTTGGACTAGTTTTGAACTCAGTTTTCAGATCTCAGCCTCTTTAGTGGCATGAGCCACTGGAGCAGTTTTCTATCAACAGGTTTTCTGCCCCCTTCCTTTGGTTTCCTGAGAAGTAACTTCCTGAAAAGTAACACTTAAATTTGACTTTATCTAAAATGAGGTCATCCCATATTTTAAAATGAAGTTGTCTTTCTACCACTTTGTATTTGCTTTAAAATAATTCTCTGGATCGCACTTTGTTTCGCAGAAAGGCACAAGGCATGTTTTACAGAAGGCCGATCCCTAGGTAGGTAACACTTTCCTAATATTGTGGCATTATTGCTTGTGCTCTTCAGTCTCTACTTTTGCTCTGAAAGGTTGATCACATTTATGAGCGATAACAAAGGATATTCTCTAGTACAAGCTCCATCTATGGCCCTGAGAATGTTACCTTTTCACTTTTACTGGAGGGCTATAGCTATTTGCCTGTTGCATTGAGCAGAAATCCAAGATGGCATTGAATGAAACCTGTATTTCCCATGGGTTTCTCCAAGCTAGTGACTGAGCATGGCCGAAATAATAGTGTAGGTTTGTACTGAAGAAGTCCTGACATAGCTGACTTTGGCTCAATAACTCATAATGACTGGTCAAACTCTCTTCATTTGCAGTTCCTTAGAATGTCTACAAAATCTTTCCCCCAAATGATCACAAACAAGACCACACTAAAGCTACCAGCACAACTATATTTATTGCAGCATTATTTACCATAGCTAAGATATGGAACCAACCCAGTTGCCCCTCAGTAGATGAATGGATCAAAAAAATGTGGTGTATATACACAATGGAATTCTATGCCTCCATCAGAAAGAATGACATTGCCCCATTTGTGAGGAAATGGAAAGACTTGGAAAAAATTATATTAAGTGAAGTAAGCCAGGCTCAAAGAAACATAGGTCCCATGGTTTCCTTTATTTGCAATAACCAGTGTATGTCTGAGTCACACAGAAAAGGGCAGATATGTTGATGTTAGGGAAATAAACCCCAATATAAGCATTCAATTTTTTTTCTTTCATGCAATTGTTTCTAACATATTTATAAGATTATTTCTTTGTTCTTTGTATGTCCCTCCCCCATGGTATAACCCCTGCTTTCACTGTATTTGATGTTGGTATAATTTGTGGAGGGGAAGGGAAAAAACAAATCGTTTAACTAGGGATACAGGTGGATCCATTGCAACAATGAGATGTACAAGTCGTTATGTCGAAAAACAAACTTTACAACTTTGGTGGCAGGGCAGGATGGGGTGGGAGGGTGGACGGGGTATGGAAAGGGATGGGAAAGGGAAACAAAGGAGGAGACAACAATTCTTGATAAGAAATGTACTGGTTATCTTGCCCATGTAATTGTAACCCCTCTGTACTGTATTTTCACAATTAAAACAAAAATCTTTGTCCCCTTCCCTTCCTTACTTAGGGTCAGATCTACACTGAGGAGCAAAAGATCTCCCAGGTTTTCAGGTTTTCATTATAGAAACCATTGCATATTAGTATGGCCTTCTTAAGAGACCAAGACTTTCCCACTGTTCTACTTAAAGTTACATCACCATGCAAAATAGAAAGCAGAGATACAAAAAAAGATGATCTTTATAAATTTTATGCAAATACAGAGCATTTCACTATTAAATATATTTTCAAAACAATATAGTAGATCTATAGTCATGTGAATGCTACTCCTCCCCTATCTTTTGCATCTTATTATGTTGATTCTTTTAAGCTACTTAAACATACTTTGTAGTACTTTCACAGAACTATTAAGGTGTATGTGGGCCATAGATGAATCAAGCTCGAATATTTTTACAATATACTCATGCTATTTGATGTGATTTTTTCCCTTTATTCTTTTTTTTTCTTTTTTCTTTTTGGGGTGGTCCGGTCGTGGGACCTGAACTCTGGGCCTGGGCGCTGTCCCTCAGCTCTTCAGCTCAAGGCTAGTGCTCTACCTCTTGAGCCACAGTGCCACTTCTGGCTTTTTTTTTCTGCTTATGTGGTGTTGAGGAATCGAACCCAGGGCCTCAGGCATGCAAGACAAGCGCTCTACCACTGAGCCACCTTCCCAGCCCCTTTCCCTTTATTCTTATCTCCACTCAACAACCAACCTTGGCCACACTGAAACTATCAAAGTATAAAATGAACAAACAAACATTCTATTAGGTTTTTATTGAAATCACTGTCCCCCATTGTAGAGAGAAAAAAGCTTCTTCATATGGCTTTTTTACATGTGAAAAATATATACTTTTTAATAAATACTTTACACAATCATTTTTGAGAAGTAAGACAGTTTTCAAATACTTCAATGGCAAATCATTTACCAATATATATTTTACAACTATATTCCAGTATTTATTCAAATATCTTGATTGAAAATGCTTGATAACTTGAATTAAACTGAAAACAAAGATAATTTATATTCTGTGTACTTTTTAACAACAGTTTTGTAACTCAAGTTAAATATTTGGTGAATAAACACAGAAACACACATAAATTTTATATGAAACACTTTGCATACGATTTTTAATTATTCTGTATTTAAATTACAACTTTACACAAACAAATTAAATCTGAAGAAAATGTTAGTGAAAAATCAAAGCTTTAGAAGTTGGAAAAATCTACTTTGAGAGTAGAGGCATCTAGGGAGAAAAAATTATGACTAAAATCAATTAACATTGGAAATGGGATGAGATAGAGTAATTTAGACAGATGTTATGCACATATTTTCAAAATATGTTTTTATTTTGGTTTGAAATTACAAAGTTTGTATGATAAGCATGCATCCAACCAATGCTTAGTAGATCTTTCATTGTCACACTGGATTACGATATTTTAATGGTATTATGGAAAAGTGATAACTCTATTTTCATATTTTTAAAGATGTACAAAGTTGTACAAAGGAGTTGCCATCCAACAGAGCAGTTTATGAATATAGTCCCTCTTGATCCTTGTCACCCTCTTAACATGCTCATTCCCACCCTGCCATTTCCCTCACTTTTCTTAATTTTTGCTAGATAATGAATTTTTGCCATTTAACAATTCAATTTATGTATATAACCCATCTTTTTAAAATTTAGTTTCATTGTCAAGGTGATGTACATAGGGGTTACGGTTACATACATGAGGTACTGAGTACATTTCTTGTCAAACTTGTCACCCCCCCCATTTTTCTCCCACGTCTCCTCCTACAATCCCCTTCCCATGTTGTACAGTTCATTTCTGTCATGTTGTCTTGCATCATTGTTGCCTTAGTTCGCCATTTGTCTTTTGTCTCACCATTTTGTTGTTCCCCTTCCCTTCCCTAACTCAGATAAACATATATATATATATATATATATACATATACATGTAATATATATATATATATATATATATATATATATATATATTAGCTAGGGTACCAAACCAAATACAATGGCAACAGGGGATAAACCATAGGGGAAAATCACAAAAGAAAAGAGAAATCATATAGTTAAAAATCACATAGTTAGGAGGCTGCAATGCTTGGTAAGAAATGTATGCATTATCCTGCCCATGTAATTGTAGCCCCTCTGTATAGTATGTTCTCAAATAAAATAAAATAAAATTTAAAAAAAAATCACATAGTTAAAAACAACAAGAAAGAATAACCCCTTATTTCCATATCTTGGAGTTCACTTTGCTTAGCATTATCTTACCAGGTCATACGTACATAGCTACTGAGCTATTCTGCTTATCTGTTAGGACTATCCAAAGCATATACTAATTACTACAAATGAGAGAAACCATGGAATCTGTGTTTCTTTGGGCCTGGCTTACTTCACTTAATATGACTTTTTCCCCAAGTCTTTCCATTTCCTTGCAAATGTGGTGATGTCATTATTTCTGATGAGGAATTCCATTGTGTATATATACCACATTTTCTTGAGCCGTTCATCTACTGAGGGGCATCTGGGTTGGTTCCATATCTTAGCTATGTATGGTAAACAGTGCTGCAATATACACGGTTGTGCTTGTATGGCCATGTTTGTGATCATTTGGGCTAATGCCCAGAAGTGGGATTGCTGGGTCACAGGAGAACTTAGGTTTAGTCTTTCAGGGAATCTCTACACTGCTTCCCAGAGTGGTCATATAACACATCTTAATCAGTGGCATCCTTTCAACATCTGCACCCCTCTTCATTCTACCTCATCTATTATTTTTCTGTTTTGTGGCATATACAATGTTCTTACTTACATTCTACTCATCTTCTTTACAAGTTTTAAAGTGATCTTATAATGGGTTAGATCAGTGGACTGACTTTATCTATCTATCTATCTATCCATCTATTTATTTATTTATTTATGCCTGGAGCTTGAATTCAGGGCCTTGGCACTGTCCCTGAGTTTTTTGTTTGCTTGTTTGTTTTGTTTTGTTTTGTTTTGCTCAAGGCTAACACTCTACCACTTTGACCCACAGCTCCACTTCTGGTTTTCTGGTGCTTAATTGGAGATAAGAATCTTATGGACTTTCTTACCTGGGCTGGCTTCAAACTACCATCCTCAGATCTCTGCCTTCTTAGTAGCAAGGATGACAGGTGTGAGCCATTGGCGGCCTGCTGATCTGTGGAATTTTAGGTCTTAGAAGACTGAGCGATTGGAGCTGGGAAGGTGGCTCAGTGGTAGAGCGCTTGCCTTGCATGCCTGAGGCCTTGGGTTCGATTCCTCAGCACCACATAAGCAAAAAGCAAAAAGCCTGAAGTGGCACTGTGGCTCAAGTGGTAGAGAGCTAGCCTTTAGCTGAAGAGCTGAGGGACAGCACCCAGGCCCAGAGTTCAGGTCCCTTGAATGGATGGACCCACCCCCCCCTCCCCGTCAAAAAAAAAAGAAGATGGAACGATTTCAATGTGTTGACCTTACATACTATTTAGGCTTACTTTTTCAGTTCAGAAACTTCCCTATTTATTTCACTTTTAAAATACAAAGAGATGCAGACTGCTGTATACACACACACACACACACACACACACACACACACAATCTTCATTTTTCAAAGATAATGCTCCTGACAGTGGTTTTGATAAATGTGTGGATGTGGTTGGGAATCTGTACGTATCATTAACAATGCTTCCCATTTTAACTTATCACATTTGTGGTTATAGGAGCTGCTTGAGAAACCACTTGTAATTTGCTCTTGTCTCTTTCTGTGTGGTATGAGATCTGTATCCAGAAAGAACTAATCTATATTGAACCAAAGCTTCCCTCTCTAATAGGAAATTCCACTCTGTTAAAATGTAGGACATATAAGCTGCAGAGGCAGAGAATTAGAACTGTGAGGCTTGTCCCATCATTGTTGATCTTATTCCATTATTTGCACTGCAGTAAGAATTATTGGTGGAATTCACTTTTTAAAAAATCACGGCAAAACAATGATGCTAATGCAGAGCCTGGACAGTCAAAATGGAAGTGCATTGGAAAGGCACAAATGATGTCATGCTGTCACACTTTGTGAAAAGGACACAGGTAAGTCTCAACATTCTGAAGTTGTTAAATGACTAATCCAGTGATTGCACAATCGAAATTAGATGCAACATTGATATTGGGTTTCAAGGATTTTTTGTTTGAGTGCTCTGAGCTTCTTACCTTATAATGAGAGCACTAAACACTGTATTTATCTGGCTTTCTGGCAATAAGTCTGTGATGCTTCCACATTTTAAATCTTCATCAATTCACCATGAAAATTTACATTCATAATGGACATAGAATCCAGAAGGGAGTGTGTAGCTATGAAATTTAACTCTTAAACTCAGAGCATTTCTTTGGCAGGGCAAGTTAGTTACATTAAGTTTCTCTCTAAGCCCTCCTCACCTTTGAGAAGAATAATGTACTTAATTCTACTAAAACACTAAAATAGCTAAGATGAATCCAAGAATCTGCCAAGATAGGAAAACTACCAGGTGTTTAAATGGCAAAGATCCATGGAATACAGTAAATGAATAAAAATGAATGGGGATGAAGCATTTAGCTTGAAATAAATTCAAGGGAAAATTAAACCAGACTATGACTGAATTATAATTTAATCTGTACATTTTACTCTAGTTAACCCCCACATATACAAATATATGCTGAAAAAACAACAACCTGGTATAATATATTTTTAAAAAACATATGGGAAGTATCCACAGAGAAAGTTCAAACTCAAAACCAAGCAAGCATAGTGCTCCCACTGGACTAAAATTAAACCTGGGCAGACTGTTAAGTGCATAGCCAGAAAAAAATATGACATAAATTATAAGAAATTAGAAAAGAAAATAAGGAAAGATCAAACATAAAGTTGTCAAACCTTATTAGAAATTTCACAATATGAGAACTTTTCTTTCATTGTCAATCTTACTAAAATGGAGAATTTGCAACAAATGTTCACCTAGAATAAAATACTTTTCAAGATATTGTCCATTGTCTATTTTTTTCTTTATTAGAAAACAAAAGACCAATAAAAGAATAGTAGATGGGATAGAATAATTACTTCACAAATCATGCCATAGAAAATTTGTTTCCCCTCATAGATATTAATTATTGGAGTGTTATCTTGGATCTTTGGAGTACTTAACTTGAAATAATTTCTTCAATGAACTCTTTTCAAAGTTTGAACATGGTCATACACAAAGCTGAGTATTTGTTATTCTCTTAAAGACAGAGGAACATATGAACCAGAAGGAAACATCTGTGTGTATGTGTGTGTGTGTGTGTGTGTGTGTGTGTGTGGTGTGGTGTTTGTGTTTGTGTGTGTGTATGCATGTGAGCATACAGTAAAATGGTACCCTCCCCAAAACTGGATGATAGGACTGTAATTATACCCTGGTAATGCAATTTTATCTTTGTGAAACCTTAAAAAATAAATTTATATGGTATAAGCCACCACTTATGAGTGGTATTTTATGGAAACTCAAGCAAACTGAAAGAGGATGCAGAACTGGGAAGTGGGTTGCTGCTACAACAAAACACGAAACCTGTGAACATGGCTTTAGAACTATATATTACTGTTAGGAGGGAATTTATTGTGTGACAGAAGTATGAATATTCAAGATGATTCTGATGAAGTCTCATATTGAGATAAAGGAAATAGTTACTAGAAATTAGAGGAACGGCATTTATTTCTTATTGTAAAATGAGGGGAAAAAAACCACTTGACTGAAATACGTCCAAGTGTTCTGTGGGAGTAGATTTCCATAAAGATTTGGAGGTGTAACTTGATTTCTACTGACTTCTTCAGTAAGATGCACACAGAGAAGATAAATTGCAGAAAGAATTGTTAAGTGAGAAGGAGCCACTATGTGAAGATTGGGGAAATACTTAGCCTATTTGTATTTTTTAAAGTGGCATGTAACAAGAGAAAGCCAACAGTGCTGCTGGGATGCCATACAGAGAGTTTGCAGGCCAGGACTGAGCTCAGTGATCCTTGCTTCCAATCCTTGCTGCTGGTGTGGAAGAAGCAGAAGGATTACTGTTCAAGACCTGCCAGGCAAAAGGTGAAACTGCCTCTGAAAAGTAAACTAGAGCAAAGAAAACGGAATGCCCTGAGTTCGAAGTCCAGCTTGAAATATTTATGAAGTTGTCTAAGCAAAACCACTCACTGTTCGAAGTGTAGAGGATGGAGAAGGGTTGAAATGAAGGAACGCTGTTGGGTTTCTTGGATTTGATGGGGTAAGGCACTTGAGCTACCTGACTGTAAAGTTGTGCTATTTATTACAGAAGGCAAAAAAAAAAAATGACACCAAAGGTCATCTGCCCGTTTCTGAAAGACAGACAGCATCAAGCTATGGGGAATAAATTATACTCAGCACTCAACAGAGGCATAAGGGACACAGCCCCAACTAGAGATGTGAAGTTCAGATAATGTACAAGTAAATAGAGAAGCAAGACAAGCTAGAAAGACTTCTTGAACCATAGAATTTAATAAAAGTTCACCAGGTTCTTATGGCTCATGCCTATAATAACTAGCTACTCAGGCAGGTGAGATCTGAATAATCCAGTTGGAATGACACTTTTAATTCCAATTACCGCCCCTCAAAAGATGGATGTGATGTTGTGGCTCTAGTGCTAGAGCACCAGCCTTGAGCACACAAGCTCAAGAAGAACGCCAAGGCTCCAAGTTCAACCACCAGTAATACCAGAACCTCCACCCACTTTTTCTTTCTACACACACACACACACACACACTCACACACACACACACACACACACACACACACACACACACACACAGAATAGTCTAATAAAATTCAGTTACGTTTGGAAATGCTTGATACCCATCAAACTTTCATCCAACTCATTTACCCTTTGAGGAGGGAAGATCAGTTCCAGGCTGTTCTTCCACATAATTCTGTGCTTTAAGTTCCAGCTAAAGGGAAAATTTGACTCAGAATGAATTGTAATCTCCCATCTCATTTAAGTGATTTTTGAGATGATAATTTTGACTTTAGATTTGGAGTTGATGCAATGAATTAAAACACAGATCGTTGAGATGGAATGAATGAATTTGCTTTTTACATCAGAACATAGACCAGTGGATGAACCACTCATCTTCCTAACAACAACAACAACAAAAATGTAAGCCTTTGAGATGTGGGATGTAAAAATCTAATACTAAAGACTAAATGGCACAATCCTGTTTAAATATTTCTAATGAGTCTGATGTGCCTTTTAAAACAAATGGGATAAATAAAATTATGAACTTTCTAACTGTAGCAATACACATTTGTCTGTTCATTTAGCCATGCTTTAAAAAAAACAAATAACTGTATTTAACCTAACTTTATGGATAATTGTACAATAGTGTATACACATTTCAGGATATGTTGTATACATGTTTGACGTTTTATTTTATTTAATGAATAATCATCTTTGGAAGCTTTCCCAGATAATATAGTTAAAGGAACTCTGGAATTTGAAAAAGAAATACAGACTTTTAAGTCGTGGTTCTACCTCCTCTTAAACAGATGGCATTGGACAAGTCTATGTGTTCCCTCGTCTCTCTTTTCCTCTGTGAAAGTTAAATACGGCAATATGCACAGAAGATACAAAAGATGGTAAAGAATCTAGCCTTCTCATTCCATAAGAATTGCTTTCATCATTTCCTTACAGAAAGGAGAAAACTTTCCATTAGGTAATAAAGTTTTTAATTAACAGTTTATAAACGGGATTAGGATTTATACTAGCCGTTAGCCATTTTTTTTTCAATCAACTCATAACTATCTAGTAAGTGACTGAAGAGAAAAAGAAACCTGAATTTTCACGTGGTCCTTGAAATTAAGAGGTAAAAAGAAAATTACCCCCTGAGAGGCCTCTCACCTTTTTACAATACATGGTGCCATGGAAATTGTTATTGATATTGTTGTACTGAGTTGCTTCTTAAATGAAACAGATCCAATATATAAAGAACTCCTTTTGTACTTTACGAAATGAATAGAAAGTGAGGAGGAGAAAAGTCAGAAAGAAAGGAAAAGGATAAAGGCATCAAAACATGCATTTAAATGGTGACTTTGATGCTACTCTCTGGGCAAGTATCTTGCTAATTACTAATCAGATGACACTATATTGAATTGTGCTTGAATGTTGTTTTACTATCCAACAAACAAATCTAAGTTTAGAATTAACATTTAGAAAATAATAACACACGTGTTTTATAAGACTTTGACTGAAGGGGAAAAGCAACTCTAAAACAGATGTTTCTTTTCCTGCTTTTGAACAAACATTTTATTGAAATTCTTCACACCAGACTTTACTAATTAATCTGGAAAAGGGAGTGACGGGTACTGCTGATGTTAATCACAGGAAGCAGATACAAAGCCAGGGTCCATTTTTCCTGTCTGTCTGAGAGCAGCATCTGGCTCCTTGGCAGGCTCTATCAACCTTTGCATCGACAGAGATGGAGCTGCCCAGGGTGGGTCAGGTTCCCGGGATGTGTCTGCTGGGTTGTGGCTGACCATGCTCATTTAACAGACTGGCTGCTCAGAGTGGGTTATGAAGGGATCTTTCCCTCTGTTTCTGTACGCATAAGAATACAATGCACAACGTCAACCTGGTGATGAAGTTTTTCTTTGATCCTTGAGGCGTCCATACAGGGCTTTGTTTCTTAAGAGGTTGAATTTCACCCTAGTTATAATTCATATTTTTATCCTAGAAAACAGGACCAACTAAATCTTCCCATAACAAAGCAGTCAGTTATTTCTAGGGGTCTTATTTATGAAATAGGCATGTCCCATATAAAAGGAAACAAAAAGGCCAGAATGACAAGAGTGGACGTTCTCCGGACAGAGAAGATGCCCCAAAGTGGAGTCAGACATACTCCATCAAGAATTACAAATCCATCTGGGCGCCTGGCTCACATCCTTAATCCTCGCTACTCAGAAGGCTGAAATTTGAGGATCCGGGTTCAAAGCCAGCCCAGGCAAGAAACTCCATGAGACTCTTATCTCCAATAAACCACCAGAAAACCAGAAGTGGCACTGTGGCTCAAGTGGTAGAGCACTTGCCTTGAGCTGAAGAGATAAGAGACAGCGCCCAGGAATTCAAGCCCCACAAAAAAAAAAAAAATTACAACTCAAAATGGAGAGGAAAGAGGAACAAAGATGGGATTCTGCCTCTTAATTTCAAAATTAAAATGTATTTAATTTGATATAATAATGGAAACTCAGAGTGATTTCATAGCTTTCATTGAAAGCTATGTTTTGCCAATTAAACTGCAAGACCTTAACAGCAATCATCCCCAGAATGTTGCCTTCGTCATGTAATTGGTATCATATATTTAGTTTTCATAATTTATGGAATGATCAGAACCCTGCTGCTGCTTTCTGGTTAGGAAACACAGTCATAATTCAAAGGCAATTATTAATCTAAATGCTGAAGACTCTCAGTTCAAAACAGATTTTTATCGGAACTTCAAAATGTGGAAATGCATTACAAAATATCATTTCCTTTTCTGTTTAATATATTAAGATATTAAATTGTACTGGCTATTGATGTATAAGGTATACAAATTGTTTTGGAAAACATGAACTGGAATATTCTTGACTGAATTTTCTTCACATCAGCCCCTCTTGAGATAAACATCAAGAGCTGTCCTCCTATGATTTTCCTGTTTGCTTTCCACTGAAATAAGTTCTTTCTTTTAGTTCTTTTAAATTTATTGATTTTCCTAAAGTAGTTGTACAAAGAGGTGGCCTTCTTAAACAAAAGTGAGGTACAACTGCTTTACAGCATAAGCAGGATCATGGTGTGCTTACTCTCAGATGTGATTTTTACTTACAATGATATGTCTTGGAGACGTTTGTTTGTTGTTTGTTTTCCAGTCCTGGGTCTTAAATTCTGGGTTGGGCACTGTCTCTTAGCACTTCAGCTCAAGGTGGGTGCTCTACCACTTGAGCCACAGTACCACTTCCAATTTTCTGGTGGTTAATTGGAGATAAGTGTAGTTGTGGAGGTGGGAGGGAAGGGATGGTAGGGGGAAAAAAAAGGAGGAGGCAACAATGCTTGATAAGAAATGTACTCATTACCTTGCTCATGTAATTGTAACCCCTCTATATAGTATTTTCAAAATAAAAAACTTGTCAAAAAAAAATAGTCTCAGGAACATTCCTGCCCCAGGCTGGCTTTGAATTGTGATCCTCAGTTCTCAGCCTCCTAAGTAGCTAGGATTACAGGCCTGAGCCATAGGTTCCCCATTCCTGGAAATATTTTAAATGCCATTTCATAAAGCTTTGCTTCAGTATTTCCAATAGCGGCATCATGTTCCATATTATGAATATTATAGAATACATAGAACATTCTAGAATGTAAATTTCATGAGTATTTCTAGAACATTCTAGATGGAAATTCCACATTTGACAGTCCCTCAGTCTCTTCAGAATTTTGATACAACATAATAAATCCCTATGTATGTTACCGTGCACATGTGAAAATCATTGTTAAGGAAAAATTGTTAGGGGAGGGCTTCTGAATTTAAGGTAAAGTTTAATAAATCTTTGGTAAATATCAACAATTTGTTTTGGAAATCTTTGTTCATAAGATGTGTGTGTGTGTGTGTGTGTGTGTGTGTGTGTGTGTGTGTGTGTGTGTCCATATCTTGGGGCTCATTTCACTTAGCATCATCTTGTTAATAAGATTTTTCATTTGCTATTTAGTTTGTTTTCTTATAGTACTTGAACTCGGGGCTTTGTGATTTCTCTGTTGAGCCATATCTATAGTTCAGTTTTTCATTGGCTATTTTTAGAGTCAGACCTCATCTCCATTTTGGACATGTGTGTGACTCATTATCACCTAATTTTTAGCCATCCACTCATTGCTGGGATCAAAGGCATGTTTGGTAAGCTCCTTCTTGGAGGTAGAAGCTCCTGTACTTTGACTTCAGGTATGATCCAAGATTATCTGGTCTATTTCACTTATTTTGCTTGCTTGTTTTGTTAAGTAGACCTGGGAAATAAACTTAAGGTTTCCTACTTGCTAGAAGACATTCTACAACTCCACTTCAATAGTTCCTGTTTTTCATATTGCTTTCAAATTTATGAGTTTTTCTTATTATGAATAGGGATGAAATTATTTGGCCATTTGAACCTATTACTGTGTCTGTATGGTTAAAAAATAACATTATTTTTTTGGCCACAGTTGTTTTATTTTCTAAGTTATATAGCAAATGCTTTGTATCCCAGACAAATGTTCATTTCTTAAATATGCTGCAGATTCTTTTACCAAGCTGTAAATTTTACTTTAATTTTGCTTTAATTACCCATATTATAATATGACTTTAAATTTTGATGCAGCTTGATTTATTCATTTATGCCTCTGCATTTTGACTCCTCTTAGGAAATTATTTACAGTCAAAATTTGATATCAATCTCAGTTATTTGTTTGGCATTTAGTTCATTTAAATAATAAATGGTTATTACTCTGTATGGTACAAGGTAGGATTCTAACTCAATCTCTCCCCATTTTTCCTGTGGCATTTTTCAATAGTGACTGAAATGGTTTCTCAGATTATTTGCAATGTGTGTATTATTCTAAATTAAACCTCATAAGCAAGTTTTTTACTCCACTTTCTTTCATTGTTGACTTTGGTGTTCCTAATCACCAAAAATGACTAGTGCTTCACAGTTTTATGAAGGTACCCTAGTTTATTATTGATTTAGATAAAAATGTTGCTTTAGTCTTAATGATAATCATTTTACCTTATTGTCTCATTAAATTAATGCAAAAATGCAGCAATCTTGTAAACTGTCCTCTATTCCACCATCCCCAACAAATCATTCACTTTGAAAGACATAGAAAAGATGAAGTTAGATGTGGTAGACAGGGGTGAGTTAACAGTCAGCCTGGCTTTCGATGGCCATTATGCTAAATCTCTTCTAGCATGTCAAGGCAAGTGTGGTTATATCCTGAGTTGGCTACAGGAATTTGACTGTCAGTCTGTTGGCTTTCTGTCATTTTCTACTGCCCTGGAAGTGGTTTCCACAATTGTTCTATTTAAAGCTAGGTACACTGAACAGTTTATGGGTCTTTTGTGAATGATTTACAAATTAACTGTGGAGCCAGACGACCATTGTCATTTCATCAGTGATGAAATTTCTCTCAGGGCAACTTCTGGCTGAAAAGAAAGTCTAGAGGATATTATTCATGTGTATAAGTGTGCCAGAGAGAAATCCACAGTACTTTCTCACTTCCCACACCCCATTAATAGTAAAAGAAAAACATAGACCATTTAGTTAAATTGACTCATGTTTGAGTGTACTCTGGAATAATACACATTTATTGAGTTGATTGTACATCACTCAACACTAATAGACTAAAATCAGGGATATTCTCATTCCCATTTTCATTTGGCCATGAACTTCTGTTAAACACATTAACTGAGGATGGAATACGAGTGATAAGACCCAATCTGATAGTTATCAAGACTGCTAGAGAACTGAATAAATTTTCCTGGAGAAGACAAAAGCAAAGGAGGAGATCAGTATTGAAGACAGCAAATAGTCTCAAGTCAAGGGTAAGTTTGGGACACTTAAATGCTCAACATAAACTTCTGCTCCACTAGTGGAAAGGCAGTTTTCTCAAAGAGCCTTCAGATGTTAAATCTGTGTAAAGAAGGAGAGGGAAGATAGGGAATGAAAAAATTAACCGGCCAAAGGATGCAAAAAGATCTGCTCATATTACTAATGAGACCCGTGAGTACACTAGAGGAGAAACGATTGATTTTAGAAGTGCAGATAAACAAGAGTAACTCAGCCCCCTTTGGTATTTATTTCCTGTTGCTGCTCTAAGACATGTTTTTAAATGTAATATCTTAGGCAATACATGTTTTTAATCTTAAAAATATTGTTGAAAGTCAGAGTTGCACTTTACATGCCAGCAGCAGGGCTAAGTTTCTTCTGACTCTGACATTTACAAAAAAGTTTCTTGATTAAATCAGACCTGCAGGATCATCTAGACTAGTCTCCCCATTTGAAGACCCTAAGTGTACATGTCTGCAAATCCTTTATATCTACAAATGGTAACACACTCTCACATTCCAAATCTTAAGAAGTAGGCCATTCTGAGAAGCCATTACTTGTCTACCACACCTTCCAACAAGTTTACTGTCTCATTTATACCAGACAAACTCACTTGTACTTGAATTCAATCAAGAACCATGTTTGAAAACAGTATTAAAACAACAGGGTTTTCCAGGAGTGCTCAATACAACCAAAGACTATCTATGACGTCCTGAGTAGAATTTTCTGAAAGTAGATGAGTGAATCGATGGTTTTTGTTTTCGTTGTATGGTTTTCTTTGGGGAGCAAGTGATCATGGTGTGTAGTAAATATCTATATCCAAAATTCTAAGTTAGAATTTACATAAGTGCAGTTTTAAGAGCCTCATTGCCTTTAAGAATGTGTCTATCTATAACGTGATTTTAGTTTAAAATAGGAAAGTTTAGAATGGAGCCTAACCTCTTACAAAAAGCTGAGACTTTAGAACATGAGTTCAGTTTCAACCTTTGCTCTTCTCAGGCCAGTTCATTAACATTTAGCATTGATCAAATCCCTTTCCTTCTAATGAAGTGTTTCCTCAACCAACTTACAGAGTAATATTAACTTCAGCAGGCTAACATAAAGATAAAATAGTACAGCAAAAATGCAACGTAGTGATACTTACTAGGTACAGTAGGCACACAGAAAAACGGGCCATTATTGAAATGTGGCACAGTATATCTAGCCATAAAATAGATGTTTTACAGTGACTCGAGGTATTCTAGTTAGTATTTCTTTTATCCTTCTTAGCCATTTGCAGTTTTTTTTAACATTTGCAAAGATTGTTTCCACCCCTCCTTCCTGTCCAGATGTCTCTCTTCTCTGCAGCCTCACTTCCATAACTTCCGGATGCAGGCTCTTTTGCCTGTTGATTTTTGTTCAGGGTCTTTGATTAAGAGGTAATGGCATGTTAATCTCTGTAATGCATTTCTCTGCAGACTTTTCTAGTCAGCCTTCCTTTCATCTGGACCCCCTTTAGCCTTCAAAGGCACCATTATGAGCCAAACCTAAGGTGGGCTTAAGGCCTGGAATAAATCACAAGGAAGAGAAACCCCTTCCTTTCTGGTTAAAAGGCGAAAGGGAGAGATGCTTTACTGAGAGGGTTTTTTAAACTGGAGAAGCATGAAACTTTAGGTAGCAGAATTCCAGGTCTGTGAATTCTGTGCTCTTAGAATTCACAAGATTGTCACAAGTCTTTGGGTTTACAAAATTGGACAATTAAATATTTAAATGAATAATCAAATAATATCATAAGACCTTCTTCTGATGGAATTCCTGGAAATTTCTCAATAATTTTCACACATTTCCCCCCTAAAATGTCATTTACAGTAAATCAGAAATTAGTATCATTATCAAACAGCCAAGAGACTGCATTTGTTTGTGACATGAAATGAACTTACTTTTATAAAGGGTAACTGAACTACATGAGTGCTAAAGAGGAGACTCATTTACATTGCAATAGTACAGCCAGCAAAATAAGTGGAACATCTGGTCAAACAGCTGTATTTTGATGTATGTAAGTCATAAAAATGAATTTACTAACTTTTATGAATGATTTTTCTCTTATGCTTAAAAATATTGATCCTAACTCTATTTGCATTGGAAAATACACTATTCATTCGCATTGGAATAGATATGTACATTTACCTCTGGGTCTGGGTCTACTGTGTAAGGATACATGAAGAGATGCCCTGGCAGGAATTCACTAGATTTCTCCATTAAAAGTGCTCAGGTCTGATTTAGTAACAAGACATCAGTGATACTAGAAAAATTTTACTGAACTACACTTTAAAAATACCTAAGAATTGAACTGAACAATATATAACCAAAGTTAATCTCCTTGTTCCCCTGTGACAAATGTTCTACACAAATTCTTTAAATCATCTGCCCCCCTCAACTCCTTAACAGTGGCCCACTTGGAACTAGCAGATGCTCTTTTCTTTTGGTTAGCATCTATAGACATATGTACCATGCCTTCCCTGCTTAACAATTGCAGCCTTAATATGGAATCATTTAAATGTAATTCCTGTGATCTCACACAGAATTTAAGCAAACAGACTCTTCGAGAAGGTACTCAAGGATAATCTAAGCAAGGGACTTATTCCAGACAGGAGACAGGAAAGTTGTCATTCCTCTGTTTGATGTTAGGATCCTCCCAAGGCATGGAGCACACTGAAATCTGCTGTTCACTTTTGAGACACAAATTTGAATCCAGAGCAATCTGGCATGACTGAAAAAGATGCACTGCTCCAATGAATATAAGCAGTGTTTCATATGCAGAATTTCTACAGGCAAAGGGGAGAGAGAAGAAAGAAATGGGCCTAAAAGACAACACAATTCCATTCTACATTTTCTTCTACTGAAACCTACAGTGAGGAGCTTGTGGTTGGGGGTGTCACACTTCATTCCACATATCCTCTCTCACAGCAGAAAAGCAACCCCAAAAGAAAGACACCATGGTAAGTGCTACTCTCAGGTCACAAGAGGGGACAAAAGAAAGAATAGAGATGGTATCGTGGCCAGATGTGATTGGTTTGGGGCAAATGTTGCAGATGCTCATAGATATGTTAGTGGTACAGGGAAAGATGGTGTAGGGAACCCTAGGACACCAGCCCTCAAGGATGGGCAATACAACAATATGAGAATCTCACAAGGGTAGCATACAGGAGACATCTGTACCACATATGTTTCTGTTTTCTCAGTGCTAGTGCCTTTGAGAGCAGTGGGCATATTTGATGTTATATATTTTCCCATATAATTTTATCTAAATATTCAGTACTGAATTGTCATCCATGGATCTTCAGACTTACATAGATATCAAAGATCTGCTTTCATTCTATGCCAGTCTCCCATTGATCTTGAGAGATGGCACAGTCAATCTCTGAAAGCATTTACCACTTTTATTAAAATGTAGTATGTCTTTATGATTACTTTACCATTTTTTACACACACATTTGCACTTTTTTATTTCACAAGCTGAATTTTAGGAGACAGGAATGAATTTGTCAACACTTCCTAAGCAAAAGAGTAAAGGGAAGTCCTTTAAACAAAATGATGAAAAGGAAATACAAAGGAAGTGATGAACTATGAAAATATAGCACGAGTGTAGTTGGCAAAGAAAGACATTGAAATGTGGGAACACATAATGGTATATTCCAGATTTGTGATCTACATGATGAGTCCTGTATTTCTAAGTCAAGGAAACTGCATTCATGCTAGCGGCAAATAGCTGGGCTTTCTGTTATTTGTTGAGCAAATTACTAGAAGCTGAAAATAAGAGGCATGCAAAATTGCCTTACAGCTGACTTGCTCTGCAAAGTTCAGGCAATGTAAGAGGCAAAAGCTGTATCTGGCAAGGAATAAGAGAAATTCAGAGGGTTATAGAAAAAAAAAAACCCTACCACCCACTGCTGCCTATAAAAACGGTATTACAATATTGGCAGTGGCACCTACCTGGATGTTACTTAAAACCAGAGAAGCACAAAATGGATCCTGGCAGATTAAAGCCACAGTCACGCCGAAAATGAAAACACACACACACACACACACACACACACACACACACACACACACACACACAATATGAGATTTTTCATTTGTTTCTCCTCAGGCAAATTAGAGTGTGGACTTCCCAACTAATTACTTGTATCCTGAGACTCAGTCAGCCACCTCTCAATAACTTACAGGTGGCTCATTCCTCCCTCCCCTTCATAGTTCTGCTCTGAGTTTAAAACAAAGAGGCAAATGGCCCATTTGTATCAAATTAGGTATGACAGTTTGGGGAGTGGATTGTATACAGCAATTGTGTTGCATTACCGACACCCTTTTCAATCCCGGAATCAAAAGCTTTTGTAGTTTTTCAAAGCTAAATCCTTCCAATGCCATTCGTCTAGTTGTGAAGAATCTGAAGCAGCTTATTTCTGAAAGGTTTAAGGTATTGATAAAATAAAAGTGTACTTCCCATATAGGTTCTCAGTTCCTTGAATTTAGAAAGAACAAAACCCAAATAATGGGTACTTGCAAGGGGCGGGTGGGGCAAGAGGAAAGAGACAGGTAATGAAGCAAGGAGCGAGACAGAATACAAGGAATAATTAATTATGTATACCACAAATTCCAGAAATGTAAGGCAAAGGGTGAATGCAAGGGGATCAACTTGGTGAAAAGATTAAGCTGCATTCCATCATTTATATACTGCTTTGCTAAACGACACCTCCCTTGTATCAAGATAATAAAAAAATAAATTAAAAATCACAAAAACACAAAACAAAGAAAAACGTCAAACTGAACAATAACAAAAGATAAATCCAAACGAGAACCCCAGAAACAAGTAAGTAAAAACAATAGTCTGTGAAATGGACTTTAGTTATTTTGTTTAGAAGAAGTCTCTTTTCGGTTCTCAGCAACTCAGTTTGAATGGTCATGTGCTTATGGTTACACGTAGTTACATGTAGTTCTATGATAGCTAACTCGTCATCTTTGGATCTTCTTTAAACACATCATATTTATTTCTGTGCAAACAATAAGCAAGCAATATCACCTACCTCAGTAGACTAATATAAAGGTGATATTTATATAACTTATGTATTCTAGACATATGCTGGTAGAGAGCATCCCGGATGGTCAATGAGGGCTATGTAAGCTTTAAGGCAGTAATTATCAGGTTTGATAAAATGAAAGTATACTTCCCATATAGGTTCTCAGTTCCTTGAATTTAGAAAGAACAAAACCCAAATAATGGTTACTCAAAGGAAAATAAGCATCTACCTAAGAAAGTGTACCTTTGGAAGCCAGGCACCAGGGGCTCATGCCTGTAATTCTAGCTACTCAGGAGGCTGAGATCTGAGGATTGTGGTTCAAAGCCAGCCTGGGCAGGAAAGTCCGTGAGACTCTTATCTCCAATAAACCACCAAAAAACTGGAAGTGGTGCTATGGTTCAAGTGGTAAAGTGCTAGCCTTGAGCTGAAGAGCTGAGGGACAGCATTCAAGCCTAGAGTTCAAGCTACATGACCAACAATACAAAAAAGAAAGAAAGAAAGAAAAGAAAGAAAGAAAGAAAGAAAGAAAGAAAGAAAGAAAGAAAGAAAGAAAGAAAGAAAGAAAGAAAGAAAGAGAAAGAAAGAAAGAAAGAAAGAAAGAAAGAAAGAAAGAAAGAAAGAAAGAAAGAAAGAGCAAGCAAGGAAGGAAGGAAGGAAGAAAAAAGGAAAGAAAGAAAGAAAGAAAGAAAGAAAGAAAGAAAGAAAGAAAGAAAGAAAGAAAGAAAGAAAGAAAGTGTCTCTTTGTTCATAAGAGCCTACAGAGCTTAGATTTGGCGTTTTGTAATCTTATGTAATTGTCTGCTCCTGGAGTCAATGAGAAAGAAGATCTGCACCTTACTCAAAAGAAGCCACTGCATTTATAGACTTAGGTGGGGGGATCACAAACCCATTTTTCAGTCTTTTTGGTCCTTTGATAAAAGTAACTGTACTATTCCCCAATATAGTCTATGTTGACTTCAACATCAAGAGAATATTATTGAACAATTAAAGAGACAGAGGTAGCAGAGTCTTTTCCTAGGAAGTAAAGTTATGATATTCTCCATATCATGTGAACCACGGAAATTTGAAAGAGCAAACTCCCTTATTCTTCTGAATTGTGTCTCCTACCCCAGTGAATGTGTCTGAGACATCTGTTTCTTCCTGTTCTCTAAATACAATCAACAGGACACTGTCAATGGTGGGGGCCTGCATGGTATTCTATGAATTGTGAATTAGTCACGTACCCAATAAACTCAGTAGTGTCTCAGGGATAATCTTGAGACACAAAGGTGAAATTGTATGTTGCTCCCAAATGGCAGAACAGTAGATATAGAGAAAAGAGCACACTTCAGATCAATAGGTTCATGCTAAGTATCATGGTTTTACCCATTTGCAGCAAGAACTGTAATTGAAAGCTTTATCTGATTAGGTTCATTGATAGTCCTCTGCTAGTTTCCAAAACCTGTCTACTTCTGCTCGAGCTGAACCGGGAGCCAGGGGAGGGTGTAATGAGCATGACTCTCCTTGCAAATTTGTATCCTTTGTGGTGGGAAGATGCCTGTGATTCTTCCTGGAATGCAAATATTCTTAAATATTTTGATACACAGAGAAAGTTCCAGAAATATTTGTATGTTTTTTCCTCTCAAAACAGCCAGTATTCTAACCTGTGTGGGAGCCTGTCATTTGTTAAGGACATAATTTAATCTATACACTTTAAGAAAGTAAGCATCAGATAATTTTGTAACCCTTCCTGGTCCAATATGATACAAAAAATAGTTCAATGTTTTTCTTTTATTATTATGGAATACAAGTTGTATCTGTGGGTCAAAGCTACAAAATCAAGAATTCACATTCACAATGACCTGCAGGTCAAAACTAAGAAAAATATTCTCCATTGTGTGTGTGTGTGTGTGTGTGTGTGTGTGTGTGTGTGTGTGTGTGTGTGTGTGTGTGTGTGTGTGTGTGTGTGTGTGTGTGTGTGTGTTCCTATGTCTGTCCTTACAAATTAATAAGACTAGACCTTAAAAAAGATAGTAATTGTTTTCTCTTTTTACATAAAGACCTCCTTTTTTATTTAAGGGTTTGAAGGCACATGAAATAATCAAAACTATAAATTAGGTATATGGAATAATAAATGATGGTATACAGACTAATTGAATAAAGTATCTTCTGCTCTGTTAACCACTCAGTCACTAACAATAGCCCCACAAAGAACTCTAAATTATCTGGGAGAAAACCTTTGAAACAATTGAATACAGAAATTAAATAATATCTCTAAATAGTTATTTTCATAGCTGGTAGGTAAAATACCCATCCTTTCTGAGTATTTCTCTTGTTTGCTTCTTTAACTTATCAGGCCACTTCTTTACTTAAAGATCTTCATTATTTTATATAAGGAATGTTACTAGGTAAACTATAGATACTTGAAATTAAAATAATTGAGTAAAAATTTCATGTTAAATTAGTTCAGAAAACATGAGACAATTCGAGAATAAAATTTTGGTATAGCTCAGGTGGTAGAGTACCAGTCTAACAACTGGTGAGTCCTCAGTTCAAACCTTACCAGTAAAAAATTTAAAAAAGGATAAGGTTATTGAGTTATAAATCACCAGTCTGAATCCTATTATGGTTGGTTACAGAAATTAATTAGAATCTCAGTGTGATGTCCATTAAGATAATATTTTCATTCTGGGTCTGTTAAAGTCTAGATATTCTTGATCACCAGCCCAGAGAAACATTTAGACTTTGATTGTCAGTAGTATCACCATGATTTTAAGGATGACATCATGGTAGTATTTTCTTTCTTTTGCTATTCACAGCAACACTTTAGAACACTCTTATATAGCAGCAGCAGTCACTCAACTTCTTCAAGGCCAGCCAAAAGTGAGGCTTAATTTTAGGTCATTCCCTCTGAGAACTTAACTTTTTGTTTCACCTGAAATCCTTTCTGCAAATATTAAGTAAAATTTCAGTTAGCTAGATAACCAAGACCAGATTACATGATTTTCCTGAAAGTTTCTTACTTCCAACTAACTTCCTGTGCCAATTTCTATACCCGTTGGGGTTTTGCAATGCAGAAATCGAAAACAGACTCCTGATGATTTTAATAAAGAGGACCCTTTAGGAAATAACAGGTCATAGAATTCATCAGAAAGGGTAAAGAACCAACTACAAATACTGAGAAAGATACTGGATTCTCCCCATCTGGTTTAGCTGGGTATGTCTGGGACATTTTTAGGCAAACAGAAAAAGTGTTCAGAAAAATCTCTGAGCCCTAGGCTAATGAACAATTTGTTACCCTTCCTGGATATCTATAACAACAGCTAAAAGTTTGCCATTTGAACAGCTCGGTCATATTCCCACTTTTACCTCCACCATTCTCAGATTCAATCTCAGATTCTACTACGAATGCAGACTCTGGAAGTGATGTGTCATAACCCCATTTACAAATAATTTCAATTGGTCCCATCATCTCTCTTTTGGCCACTGGAGGTAAATTCCACATTAATATCCAAATCATCTGTTTTGATCTCTTGATGTTCCCCATGCTAACTGCCAGAGGTCAATATTTTTTTGGCATATTGGAGTCTCAGATCTTGCCTCCCACTGGGAATTTCATGAGTCAAGCAAAGGGAAAAAAGTAATTCTATTATAGGGTTAAGCAAACAGTAAACTGGATGGGGAAGAGGAAATCTAATGAAATCTAACTACCAGCATGCAGGAGGCTTGTATGTGGAAAGGCATCAGCAAGAGAAGAGCTTGAGATGTCAGTTTGTTATACAGCTGTGGGAGTGAAGAAGGTGCTTGTGTTATCACTGATTCATGAACACAGGGCCTAGGCATCCAGTGTGCACTACTCAAAGGGAATTCCTCAGAGGATTAGAATATGTGCTTCTCAAACCAGACTGTAGCAATTTTTTGGTTGGTTTCCATTATATTATTAAGTAATGGAACTTTCAATGAGTAGTGTTCATTTTTTTAAGAAAAATAAGAATTTATTTAAAATAATATATTTGGCGTAATTTGTCTGGTAGACTGTATCTGATTTCTGATCAGTGTCATAGACAGTCCTATGAATGTGAAGATTAGCTTGAAAACAAATCCTCAGTGGAAGCTAGTTTGCTCACTTATACATTCTTTTTCTTCTTTGAGATTAGCATGTTATAGTTTGGTAGAATGTCTAGAAAGAAAACAATGAAAGACTACTGAAAGCCTTTTCTACTCTTTTTTTCATCTTCTAATTAGCTTTCATGATGTTTATGAGGGATTGTCGTGGCTGAGTACATTATAGCTCATAAGACATAACCTAACTAAATGCTTAGCACTAATAAAATGATACAAATTGACACATCAGAAAATGATGTCTTTAAAAATTGACGCAAAGCATATATGCTTTATCTCTCCCTTTCTAAGAATTTTTTTTGCACTACTGGGATTTGAAGTTAAACCCTTGTGTTTGCTAGGTAGGTATTGTATTGCTAAACTTTACTGCTGAATATTTTTGCAATAGTTATTTTGAGATAGTGTCTTATTTCCTTCCTAGGCTCACATCTGGACAACTATCCACCTATTTGAGACCTTCTCTTGTACATATGTTGGATAACAGGAACATATCACTGAGCCCAGTTCTGGGTTAACAAGGGATGTGACAAACTTTTCTACTGGACTGCTGTCAGACCATTATCAAGTGCAAGACATATTATCATTGTTTGAGATATTATTATTATTACTATCATTATTATTATTGTTGTTATGCAATCCATGGAATTGAATTTAGGGCCTCATTTTTGCTAGAAATGTGTTCTACCACTTGATCCCTTCTCATATTTATAAGACATTTTATAACATTGACTTAAAGAAAAAGTACTGGGAATAAATTTTACAAAAGAAATATACATTGTTAAAATGGAAAAAAAAAAGAGTCCGTCTATTCATCTAGTCAGCCCTGTATCTATATCTTGTTGAGAATAGGATGTCAACATTTAAAAAATTACATTAGAGTACCTTACACCCTTTTTACAACTTTAACAAGCTGTAATCATGAAGACAAAAATTTATATGAAAATATGATCTAATAACTTTTAACCTTAGGCCTTTCTACTTGCTGAGTTTTGTAATGAGAGACTAATAACCTCAGCTCAATGTTTTTCAACCAGGAAATCCGGGGAGGAAAGATTGTTCTATTATCTTCCTACACCTGCCTGCAGATGTTTATTAGGTCTTTTGATTGCCATGCCACTGTATTCTTTTTGCTGACCTCCAGCTTCTAGCTGAGAGATATAGGTGAAATGTTGATATAGAGGGGCTTTAACCTTTGCTTGGGAAGATAAATAGCTGTAGCTAAGTGCCTCTTGCATCAAGCTTCCTAAGAATATTCATTTATCATCATACTTTGAGCATCATGAAGTAAAATGGAGGAAGTAGAAGACATCAAGTCTTAGTAAGAGCTATAATCCAGCCAATACCCGAAGCCACAAATGCTTTGCAACAAATTCTGACAGCTTTGGTTTCTGTGATACCCTGGTCTTTGGGGGAAGAGTTGAGTCTTTGATTCAAGACAAATTAAAAGTCATACAGTCCAAAGGACAGTCTACCAATGGTAAATATCCATAACCAACCAGCCAACAATCACATTGTCCCTGTGCAGACTCTTCAAACCTTCCTTGAGGTCTTTCTTTGTTTAAACCAAGGACTCAATTCACATAGGTATGGTTAAAATGATATTAAATAATACACTGAAAACATATACTTAGGTGAGCACCAGTGGCTCACGCCTGTAATCCTAGCTATCCAGGAGGCTGAGATCTAAGGATCATGGTTTAAAGCCAGCCTGGGCAGGAATGACCCTGAGACTCTTATTTCCAGTTAACCACTAGAAAACCAGAAGTGGTGCTGTGGCTCAAGTGGGAGAGCACTAGCTTTGAGCTGAATAGCTGAGAGATAGCAACTAGGCCCAGAGTTCAAGATTCATGACTGAACCAAAACAAACAACATCTATCTATCTATCTATCTATCTATCTATCTATCTATCTATCTATCTATCTATCTATCTATCTATCTATCTATCTATCTATCTATCTCTGTCTCTCTCTGTCTGTCTCTCTCTCTCTCTCTCTCTCTCTCTACACACACACATACTCTGTCTGTCTGTCTGTCTGTCTGTCTCTCTCTCTCTCTCTGTCTCTCTCTCTCTCTGTCTCTCTCTCTGTCTCTCTCTCTGTCTCTCTCTCTCTGTCTCTGTCTCTCTGTCTCTCTGTCTCTCTGTCTCTCTGTCTCTCTGTCTGTCTCTCTCTCTCTCTCTCTCTCTCTCTCCTCCCCATTCATCAGGAGGGGAGGGGATGGGAAGGGATGGGAAGGGGAAACATGAGGAGGCAACAATGCTTGATAAGAAATGTACTTGTTATCTTGCCCATGTAATTGTAACTCCTCTGTACGGTATTCTCACAATAAAAAAATAAAGTTAAAACAATTGATATAGAATGGGTTGAATGCTCAATGGCTTGTCTTAATTTTTTGGCAAAAGGCATATTCATTTTACACTTACATAAAATAAGATATATACTAAAATATTTATGTGTGCCAAAGTATACCCAAACTTGGAAAATAAAGGCATAAGTAGTAAAGTTAAAACTTGTTTTAACTTAGCAAGCTTAGCACAAGATTTAAATACAAAAAACTGAGAATTTACTGGTGAAGAATGTTCATTACTTGTGATAAGCATAAAATACATTTTTCCCAAGACTTAACATTTTGATATTTTACTTTCAATGACTTTTACTTATTGAGTAGTCTTGGACACATTCTTACCAAAGCCTTTTTCTCACCAGTGTTCTCAGTTTACATAAAAATGGAATAAAACTGTATTTGATGTTGGTATAATTTGTGGAGGGGAAGGGAAAAAACAAATCATTTAAATAGGGATACAGGTGGACCCATTGCAACAATGAGATGTACAAATTGTTATGTAGAAAAACGAACTTTACAACTTTGGCTGGAGATGGGGGTGTTGGGGGGTTAGGAGGGTTGTGGGGGAGATGGGAAGGGATGGGAAGGTGAACAAAGGAGGCAACAATACTTGATAAGAAATGTACTCATTATCTTGCCCATGTAATTGTAACCCCTCTATACGGTATTTTCACAATAAAAAAAGAAAGAAAGAAAAAGGAGTGAGAATTGTTTCCTAAGTGCTAAAGCTAATATTTACTCATTAATTTGAAGCATTTAGTTGTATTGTAACCTGGTGTGTATGATATATAGTGTGTGTAGATAGATAGATGGATATATAGATAGATAATGCAGATAGATTATAGGAGATTGACAATGTCAGTTTCAAAAAAAGAAAAAAAAAACTTTAGGTTTAGTCTCATAACCATAATGCACTGAATCCTGTCAACAATAATGAGTTCAAAAGAGACTGATGAAGTTGCAGAACTGTTTGCACCTTAATTTCAACTTGACGAGCCTGGGCAGAGGTCACAGTATCTGCACTCTTGACCCACAAAAAAGTGAGATAAAAGATTTGTATTTTCTTATGATGCCAAATTTATAGTAATTTTTTTATCCAATAATTGTAATGGAGAACAAATACAAAATACATAATCAGTCACATCACCTATACACTAGATTACTCATCAGAATGCTGCTTCTCTACCCACTAAATACTTACACAAATGTAATTATGACTCAGTGGTATTGGCTGACTTTATCATATGAAGACTACATAACAAAACTGTTTGAATCTCTTTACTGTAAATTCATCATTTAAATTTTGTAGCTTAACACATCTCTCATAAACCTAAAATCAAAGCTCTGTAGCCTTAACTAATCAGTCCTAGAGTCAATCCTTAAAAAGCAGAAAGATAAAACAATTTGGAATTTTAATTCAAAGGATTTCTCTATTTATATTTTGTCTTGCAAAAATCTGTGCATGACATTGTTTACAGATAAAAATATCTCAAATGAAGCTGGGCACTGATGTCTCACGCCTGTAATCCTAGCTACTCAGGAGGCTGAAATCTGGGGATCACAGTTCAAAACCAGCCCGGGCAGGAAAGTCCGTGAGACTCCTATCTCCAATAAACCACTAGAAAATCGGAAGTGCTGCTATGGCTCAAGTGGTAGAGCGCTCGATTTGAGCGGAAGAGCTGAGAGACAACACCCAAGCCCAGAGTTCAAGCCCCATGACTGACCAAAAAAAACTCAAATGAAATTGACAAATGGTTTGATATTGCTTAGTAAATAATAACTGCTTAAAGTTGTTGTATGTTTTAGGCTATAACTTGTTTTTAATTATGCCTTTACATTATAACTTTATTATAATAAAAGGTGGAAAATGAGGCTAAATTAAAATGGTCACCCAGCCAAGCAGAGTATCATGAATATAAACATGAGTACAAGATCTGTCTACTTTAATCCAATAGAGTGACCTCAAAACATGCTGTAATTCCTTTCCTTTGTTTCTTTAACATTTCACAAAAATGTTCACACAAGGAAGGATTAAACAATTAATCAGTATAGAACAGGACTTGCATCTAAATACTCAGTTAAGCACAATGATGTTAAGCACTCCAAGACAACTGATTTTACTGAACATACACCAATACATGTTATCAACTATTGTACTGTTATTATTACTAAAACTTCTACTTGTTAATACTACAATAATCAGAAAGCCACCTTCCATGAAATGGACTGGTTGTATAAAATATACTTGTATCCAATAAAGATCTAATTTTTGTAAATTTTTGTTTATATAGAATATTCTTTAAAACATACATTATTTATAAATGTAATATTTATATTTTGTATGTAATGTTTGCATGATACTCCCATTTTTCCACAAAATACATACCAGAATCAATTAATGCATCAGAATTTCTGAAATTTCATCAAATACCAAATTGTTTGAGAAAAATTCTATATTGCATCTTGGTAATGATTCAAGTAATCCAGACACCAAAAGCCAAACTCCACATGTTCAATTTCATATGTAGATGGCAAAAACAGTGGAACTGATTAAGAGTTGTGATTATTGGGTAGTAGAAAGAGGGTGGAAAAGATGATGAAAAGAAGAGTGTATTTCATCAGTTCATGTTGTGTCCATATGCTAAAATATCATATGGAGCCCCATTATCACAAATAATATACACTAAGGAAAAAAGGAACTCAATCTACTCATTTGAGTATGCTCTATTTAATTCTTTCAGAACTCTCATCAAAATATCAATATGATTATTATAAAATCATAGCAGACAATACATTTAAGCGGAAATAAAAGGACTCTGGGAGCATATACTTTGGACGCTATTTTTTAGATCATCCAATATACACATGTGTTACAACTGGAAAAAAATAGGCTCTGTGTATTACCACATTTGGAAAGGACAAGGTAACTGCTAGAATAGTGAAATAAAAACCTAGTGAGCAGTTTGTAATGAAGATTTAGTGTACACTGAATGTTCAAGAGGGACTTTGGTCTAAACTTTATCCACTCCAGAAGAATTAAATCATAGTCTTGGTCAGAGAAACAGATGAATTCAAGGATGGAGAGGCCTACATATTACTCTTTTATAAAAACTTATCACATGCGTCTTTGATGTGGGTATGAGCCACAGGTCTAGGAAGCAAATGTACAATATCATTCTGTTCCCTGAGAAGTACAGAGCTACCACCATAAAAATAATAGCTATTGTTCCTATTCTTAACAGTGACCACTCTGACTGGTGTAAGGTAGCATCTCAATGTTGTGTTTATTTGAATTTTCATGGCAGCCAAGAATGGTGAACATTACTTCATCTATTTATTGGTCATTTTTACTTTTTCCTCTGCTGTCAAGTTAATTTCTTTTCCACTTATTAATTTGGTTGCTGATTGCTTGAACGTTTAGTTAAGTTCCTTGTACATTCTAGTTATTAAGCCTTTTTCACTTGTATGGCTAGCAAAATCTCTTCCTGTACAGAAGCAAAAACTGGAAGGGTGTAGGGGAAAAATGAACTCTAACCCACTGCTGATGTCAATGTAAATTAGTTCAAATACTATAGAAGTCAGTATGGAGAGTCCTCAGAAAATTAAAAGGCAACTATCCTATTATTCATCATCACACCCTCTTAGGCATTTACCCAAAGTCAGGATAAAATAGAGTTGCTAGCCAACATAGTTGGCTAGCGTTATACACAATTGCTAATTCATGAAAAATCATAGATACCCAACAAGTGACAAATGATCAAGAAAATTCTATAGATAAATAGATAGTTTGATGATAGATACATAGGCATGTATGTATGCATATATATGTATATATACATAGCGAGAGAGGGATGTTGTTGTAAATGTAGATATAATTAGAAATAGGTAGAGGTCTAGGTAGACATAGAAGTTACAGGTACATAAAAACAGATAATAGATGTATTTATACACATAAAATAGAATTTTATCAATCCATCAGGAAGAATAATGTCATTTCTATGGAAATGGGTGGACCTGGAACAAGTAATGTTGAGTTAAATAATCCAGATTCAGAGAGACAAAAAGCATGTTTTCTCTCATATGTGAGAGATACATGTAAAATATATACATTTATGAAGATACATAGTGTGTTATGCATATATATATATTATCCAAATGGCTAAAGTGTTGTACATGAGTTAGATGTCATGATGTAATATCTTTAAACACTTAACAGACAGGTTAACAAAATGAGTGCCAGGCAAGTGAAACTTTCTTTGAGCTGAGTAGGGAGTAAGAGGAGGGTGTGTAGAAGGAAAAGAGAAAAGTTGAGTGAATACAGCTCTAATGCCCAATGTAGATGCTGCATATGTGTGAATATGGAGCAAAGAAACTTGAGATGGGTGAATGGGAGGAAAAGAGAGGAAGAATTTAGAAATGTGGGGACTCTGATCCAGATATCTGGTACAGATAAATGACCATGCTAAATTGAAATCCAGTTAGACAACGATGAGAAGAAAACAATCTGAGTACTAGTGAATTAACTAATTAAAAAGAACAGCTGCTCCCTTTGCTCTCAGGTCATATGTGTGTAGGCAGCAGGCTAAGCAAAAGCAAGTTATTGCTACAGCGAGAGTGCACAGCTAGAATCAGCAAGCCCGGTAGCAGCAGCAGTGTTGGCCATCTAACTCACAGAATCCTTGTGAGCAACTCTGAAGCATTCTATAACACATGCTTGAGGAAATAAAGTAAGAAATATGACAAATGGTCAATGACATCAGCGAAACAAAAGGAAAAGCATAGCTGCATTAGAAGTTTTCATAATAAAAGTCATAAGGGCATAGGAATACAATGTCATCTTATTTGCAGACATGAAATTGAATCATAGGCAAAAATGTTAAGATGAGTGGAATACATTCAGCAAAAGCAAACAAATCAGTTGTCCTTAAGGGTGATATCAATATCTGGATCAGATAACATTAAATTCAAACCACAGCCACTCAAAGGAACCAGATTAGTCATTTCATACTGATGATGCATACAGAGGTGCTGACTACTGTTGCTTCCAAAATGTTTCAGAACTGTTGATGTTTATTTCAAAACATTATTTTGTATAGAATGTAAATTCTTTGATACTACGATTCTGCAAAAAAAAAACCACATTGCAGACATTCATAAATTTTCTTAGGCCTTGCATGGTCTTAAGGGATAAAGCTGGCTTCTTATCTGAGACAGCGCATCTGAAAGCAGTGACGTGGTTTCTTTTATTCCACTGTTAGGTAAGTAAACATCTGGGTAGAAATGAAATTTCAAAAAAGATCATACTTTTAGACAAGAATGCTTGATAAAGTGCATCCATGTCTTCAAAAGTGGTTAGTGAGGAAGGGTATTTTATCCACAGGGTTTTCAGCTGGTGTCAGGGTTTATTTTGCTTCTGCACCTTTTTTCCCTCCTGTTCTTCCTGTTTTAACATTACCCCTGATGAATCATAACATAAGTTTTGAAGATAAATAGATTTAATTTGAAGATGACTATGATTTGAAAATGACTTTAAGGTCACTGTGCATACATAATCCCTACTTCATCTACAAAGGAAACCTTTTGCCTAACTTCTCCAATTTTATAAGGACCTTTTCAAGCATATTTGTCCCTTTCTTTCTATGTTTGTTACTTTGAACTTTTTTACGATCTTCAAGTAATTGTACAAAGGAATTGCCAGTCACCAGAGCAGTTTATGAATACAGAGCATCTTGTTCACTGTCCCCCCTTTCGACATTCTCACCGAACCCTCTTCTTCCCTTACTTATCTTAATTTTAGGCTGTGTACTCATACTTGTTGCCTTTTCACAAAGCAGTTGATGTGTAGAATACATCTTGATCCAGGTCATCAAGTCAAGATCTTCACCCACTTTCTAACATCCCTTTACTTATATTTCCCAATTCTGTGATATATACAATGATTTCTTACCTACCTTCTCCTTCCTTCCCCCTTTATTCCTCTGTCACTCTCCCTTTGCCCTCCACTCTACCCTTTTGTGAGTAACCACTTCCTAGTACTTATTTTGTTGGGCCTTGACTCAGTTTATTGTCATTTAAATAATTATACTATTTGTGCTTTCCATACAGTCTCTTCTACTTCAGGTAATTCATTTGTAACCACTTGCTTAACATTTGAAAACAGATCTAAAACCATCTACTCACAAAAATCTTAATATATAGGACGTTATAAGATGTTTGATTTTCAATGTGAAAGATATGAATTATATTTTAATCTTTTGACACACATACTCATTCCCTAATTTATTTAAAATTCTTACTCTGATAGTTAACATTGGTGTAGAAACAAACATTATACATAATCTTGTTTATATTTTCAGGAGACCTTGCAAGACAAAACATAGGTGTATCAAATTAAACAGCAATACATTTGGAAAAATAAAATTTAAAGCCATACATGATTGAAAGAAGGAAGTCCAAATGGGAAGTTGAATGCATATTGCACTGTGTTATAATGAAAACGATTTTAAAACTATGAGGAGAAAACACTCAACAATTCAGGTGGACAAGAAAGGGTTGGAGCAGAACTGTAAGGATGTAAAGCTTTGACAAAACATCAGCAATGACATTTGCTAGTCAAAACATATAGGAGGTAAACATTCTAACACTAGTTTTCTTGTTTCTTTTTTATTGTCAAGGTGGTGCACAGAGAGGTTTCAGTTACGTAAGTAAGGTAATGAGCACATTGCTTGTCAAACTTGTTACTCTGCCCCTCAATTTTCTCCTACTTTCCCTCTCCTCACCCCTCCAAGTTGTACAGATCATTTTCAACATATTATCTTGTGTATATCCTTGTTGCATTGGTTCCCCCTTGTCCTTTGTCTCATCATTCTGTTGTTCCTCTTCCCTTCCCTAATTCAAATATATATATATATATATATATATATATATATATATATATATATATACAATACTACAATACGAGGGTACCAAAATCAAATGCAAAACCAGCAATGATACAAAGATGAACTTTGAACTGGAAAGCAGTTTAAACAATTATGCGTACTGAGGAAGTTCAATGGGCAAATACACAAAGTTGGTAATCATATGGGAGATCCTAAAAATGCAGTGTCTTCATGCATTACCTAAAGAAGACCATCAAAAACCAAGGAGATAAATAGCCCTAGATTCTTCCTTATGGGCTAGCCATGATAAAACTGAAGAAATTTGTTCACTTCCTGTACCATAACTGAAGTGTGGTACTCAATGGAATTGTGACAGCATTGAGAAGGGAATTAGAGGAAATTTATTAAGATTATACAGTTCCTGGTCCAAAGAATCTTCTCAGAAAACATTGGGATTAATGATGGCTGTGGTGGTGAATATCGCATCAAATTGATGGTTGACTGCTTCCGGAGAATAAACTTAAAAACCAGGTGATTTCTATGTTCACTTGCAAAAGTAAATTATCATTGTTTAGTAATAAAAATTTAGATGTTAAAAAAACAGAGGACATAACATAGGGGGAAGAACATACAAAAGAATCAGAAGATCACATAGTACATTAAAAAAACAATAGCAACAAAGAAAGACATGTGTCCATGTCTTGGAGTTCATTTGCTTAACATCATCTTATATGATCATATGTACGTAGTTATTGAGCTATTCTGCTCACCTGCTAAGATTACCCTAGATGTACACTAATTATTGCAAATAAGGGAAACCATGGGACCTGTGTTTCTTTGGCTCTGTCTTACTTCACTTAATATGATTTTCCCCAAGTCTTTCCATTTCCTTACAAATGGGTTGGTGTCATTCTTTCTAATGGAAGCATAGAGTTCCATTTATATATACATATACATATATGTATATTTATAGATATACATACATACATATATACATACATAAACATTTTATTGATCCATTCATCTACTGAGGGGCATCTATGTCTTATCTATATCTTATCAATGGTGAATAATGATACAACAAACATAGTTATGCTGGAAGCTTTAATATGGCCTTGTTTGTGGTCATTTGGGTAAATGCCCAGAAGTGGGATTGCTGGGTCATAGGGGAGCTCTATGTGGTATCTTTTGAGGAAATTCCATACTGCTTTCCAGAGTGGTTGAACAAGTTTACACTCCCACCAACAGTGCATCAGTGTTCTCTTTTGACCATATCCCTTCCAGCACCTGTTGTTATTAGATTTCTTGATTATAGCCATGCTTACTGGGATGAGGTGGAATCTAAAAGCTGATTTGATTTGCATTTCTTTTAAAAAGTATTATATAGTTAGATCATAGGCATCTCTCTCTCATGAGAAGAAATTATAGCTCAAGAGACATGCATTGTCCACGCTTCAAATTCTAATTTGCATCAGAATTAGTTATGACCTGTGGAACAGAACTTTTTCTCAGTGTGGTCACAACCACCCTGACATCCAGCATTAACAAGCAAAGATATAGATAGCCCTGAATTACAAAATGCAGGAAAATTTTTACCTAAAATTTTAAACTAGTATTTTGTCATTAGCAGTGTGTCTAATGCAGATCCTAAGAGATATATTTCTGTCATATATCTTTAGATGAATTTGGTGAAGTTTACATTTGAGCTCTGACTTTCTTCTTCCTAATTTTCCATGTGATCTTAAGCTCTGTGTATAAGTATATGCATGAAAAGTTTATGACATACAATTTGTTCTGCCATAGGTATACTCTCTTTATATTAAAATTATTGAGTACTGAGTGTCTTATCATATGCATTTTGACAATAAAGATTTCAAATTACAAGGGAATAATATGTATATATACACACATAAATATATATACATATATACATACACATTTATACACATACATATTCCATTTAATCTTGAAAATTACCGATTATATAATCATATATAATATTATTACTACTAATAATTACAGTGATGTTATTATTGCTAATGGCTGCCTTTCTAAGATTTTAATTAACTTGTTTTTTCTACTTAGTATTATCTTAGGAATCATTAATAATATGAGGGAATTTTACTATGCTATATTGAAAAGTCACATACATATTATATATGCTTTGAAAATTTTTGTTCCTAGGGCCTTCTACTTTTCTCCCTCACCCTCATTCTGATTTCCCACTATAGTTCCCCATTTACATTTATGCTCTAATCTTATTATTATGATTATTCTTTGTCGGTCATGGGGCTTGAACTCTGGGCCTGAGTGCTGTCCCTCAGCTCTCAGTTCAAGGCAAGCACTCTACTACTTGAGCCACAGCGCTACTTCCTATTCTCAACATTTTAAGCCTAGTTTTTTGTACATAAGTGAAAACATACAATATTTGTATTCTTGTGTCTCATTTGATTCACTCATTATTATGACTTCCAGTGCCATCTATTTTCCTGAAAACAACTTAATTTATTTCTAGTTTATAGTTTAACCGTACTCCTCCATCTTATATTTCCATTTTTTTCTTATCCATTCATCAGTTGCACAACTAGCCTATTGCGAATGGTGCTGTAAGATATATGAATGGACAAGTATCTCTCTTGTATGTTGATTTATAGTATTTCAGTTGCATACCCTTGTGAGGAATTTCAGGATCATTAAGAAGGAATATTTTGGGTTTTTTGATAAGCTTCCATACTAATTTCTATAGATCGGCTAGATCAACCATGATATAAAAGCAAGAATTGACAAATGGGGTTGCATCAAACTAAAAGTCTTCTGTACTTCAATGAAAACAATTACCAGAATGAAGACAGAATTCACATAATGGGAGAAAATATTTGCCATATATTCATCAGATCAAAGATTAATATCCAGAATGCACAAAAAGCTTGAAAGACTAAACAGCAAAGAACAAAAAATCTAACTAAAAATGAGCCAATGAATTAAACAGACAATTCTCTGAAGAAATACATAGAGCTGTTCAACATCTTTAACCATAAAGGAAGTGCAAATCAAGGCTATCTAATTTTCCATCTCTCTCCAGTGAGAATGGCTATCATTAAAGAAGCAAGCAACAACAAATGCTTGCAAAGGTACAGGGAGCAAAAACCCTCACACACTGTGGGTGGGATTGTAATCCAGTGCAAACTTAATGTGTTCCTTTTAGTGAATGGTTTCAATATGCTACATAACAACAGCATTTGAAATAAGGTAGCAATAAAATGGTTATCTCTGCATAGTGCTATTTTACATAATTTTCTGGCATCATGTTTCAATTTTTGAATGAATATGTGTTACCTGGTTTTAAGAAAAAATAACTTTTATAGCATCACTCTGACTATTCAAGGATACACAAGAATTCTGGATTGTAGCTCAGAATGTCCTATTTTCTAAGACAGGATTCTGAATACCTGTAGTACTTCCATTCACAGATGGTATCATTCAGTGGTGGTGTAAAAAAGACTTCTCTTCATAAATCCTGTAAAATACATAAAGATCCTTTCATAAGGGACAGAGTTTATGTTACCTTCTAAGGTGGGTGTGAATGTATACATTTGTTTTGCTAGGAAATGGAATATTTTTTCGAGAATGTGTGACTTTATAATTTATTATGTGGATGAATGGGGCTTGAACATTATATTCTCTTAGTTTCTAAAATTTACAGAAGTACCAAAAATAAATTTCCATCTCTTAAATCATTTGTTAATACCTGAGTGTAGAACTATGGCACCTTCAAATGAAACTTATTATGAGAAATGAAGAGAAATGTATAGAATAAGACAATAACAAAATAATTTCCAATATGGGAGTTTTCCTGTCTTTGTAGAATGGATATGTGGTATAATAGAAAGACACAAGCTACAAAGATCAGGAAACTCTTATGGTTAACAAGGCATTGAAAATGTACCATATACTCTTTTTCAAAAGGTAAAAGTATATTCCTAGAGGAAACATTTTCTCTATAAGCAAAATCTCCTCTGGGTTCTTAAACAGCATCTGTGTAGAGAGACACTTATAAGTTTATAAGACTGTAAATAAGGAGGTAGGAAATTTGAAGTCAGCAATTTACTTATTTATTTATATTATTGGGCATAAAGAGATAGAAACAAGTGATTAAAACATAACATCATTTTAAGTAGCCCCTCAAGTCATTAATCTGTCAATACTCTGCTTCATTAAAAACTCATCAATTTATAGGCGCTGAAACACAGTTTAATTTAACAAAGTAAATTCTAATCAAAGCCAGGTGCTGAGGGCTCACGCCTTTAATTCTAGTTACTCTGGAGGCTGAGATTTGAGAATCAAGATTCAAAGCTGGCCTCGGGAGAACAGTCCCTGAGGCTCTTATCTCCAATTAACCAACAAAAGGTTGTAAGTATAGCTGTGACTCAAGTGGTAGAGCACTAGCCTTGAGCAGAAAGGCTCAGGCCCCAAGTTCCAGCCCCAGGATCAGCAAACACGCAAACATTCCTAAGCAATAATATTATAGAGAATATTTTGAGGAATTATTTTATTGAAAATATGCATTTTGCTTGGGTGCCAGTGGTTCATGCCTATAATCCTAGCTACTCAGGTGGCTGAGATCCGAGGATCGCTGTTCAAAGCTAGTCTGGACAGGAAAGTCCATGACTGTTATGTCCAATTAACCACCAGAAAAGCTGGAAGTGGCACTGTGGCTCAAGTGGAAATCAAGTGTTAGTCTTGAGCTGAAGAGCTGAGGGACAGCAAACCAGATCTCAGCTTTGTGAATAGCTAGGATTACAGGAGAGAGCCACTGGCACCACCTTTAATTAACTTCCATTCTGACCAAAAAATTTCTGTAGTGTCCCAAATTTTTTCAAAGTTTTTGTTTTGTTTTGTTTGTTTTTGTTGGTCATAGGGATTGAACCTGGGCCTGGGTGCTGTCACTCAGCTCTTCAGCTCAAGGAAAACTCTCTATGACTTGAGTCACAGTGCTACTTCTGGTTTTCGGAGTGGTTTTTAAGAGATAAGAGTCTCATGGACTTTCCTGGCCTTGAACTATGATCTTTAGATCTCAGCCTCCTAAGTAGCTAGGATTGCAGGCCTGAGCCAAGGGCACCTGGCCAGAGAGCTTTTACTTTACAAAAACTTAATACATCTTTGATCAGTTCCTGGGTATTCCTTGTCATTCCCAATCAGTTCATCTAATGTAGTTTCCCCTAGGAGTGTCCGTCTCTGTCTCAAAGGATTGTGTCTTAATTTGGTACTCAACTGTCTTACATTCTGTCTACTCTCGACCAAGATATCAGATTCCTGAGAATGAACTTTTACCAACAAATCATCAGTTCCCACGACAGGATGTGGATCATGATGGATACCCTATGGGTATTGTTTGGATGAATAAGCAAATAGATAACTGAATTGGAATGTATCATAATAATTTTCAAGCTTATTATTTCTAGTGTGTTTTGTATTTCCTCAATCTCCAAGGCATAACAAGAGTCCTCGCTAGAGACACCTTGTATTTTATTGTTGAACAAATGTTACTTGATAGTGGTAACACTTTCATTGCATTGATACACAAATAACCAGTGAACATATTGTACATCTTGGTTCATCAAATATACCCCAATAAATCTGGGGAAAAGATAAAGGAAGTAATTAATGAGAATAATGCATTTCTTGGATTATTTTCCATCCCACTATGGCACAGAAGTAGGAATTTTATCCTTTCATTCTAAGCATAGTAAGAAGTTTCACATAGATCCACTTCAACAAGTTAATAGGCATCTCTGGAGCTAAGATACAAGGAGCCAAGGAATTCAAGAATTTGGCTAGGTTAGTAGTGAGGGACTACTATGCTACTCTGATTTGAAATGTACCTGAATTCTTGCTGGTAAACAGCCAAGTTCTGTTTCAGTGAAAGCTAATATTGTATGTTCATGTTAAAACACTTGTGGCAAAGGAGCTAACACCCTGGAGTTGTAGGAACTAGGTATGTAGAAGATGAGGTGAGAGAGGATGCAAGATCCTGACAGTACAGGAACTCACAAAGATTTTTGGCTCTCATACTCAACGAAGAGGGGAAATGAAAAGATGCTGAGGAGATGAGGGGTGTGATTTGATTCAAATAGACCACATTAACATCTGATGGAGGATAAAAATAGATGATAGGAACCAAGGAGAAGGCCTGAGCAGTCATTCTGCAGATAAATGCGTCTGATCTTGGCGAGTAACCACTACCATCTTTCACCTGGAGAATTACACAGTTTTTTCCTGCTCCCATTAATTGTCCACCGTAGCCCTGCTCCAAACTTAATGGTGTTGGCTAGATACAAAATATAGAGAAAAGAATGAGGAAATCATCCATGGGGTCTCAGATCTCTTTGGCAGTCGAAAGAGAGGCCACAGCAAAGGCAAGAAATAGCTCCATGTTAAAAGTAATTTGTGCCATTTTGATTATTAACTTGGATTAAATTCATAACTGGAAGGAGAACAAGCTGGTGAATAATACTAATCTGATGCCTTTTTAATCCTGGAAGTGGCCACCCAAGCTTGGGTACCGACCCAGGATTACTTCTAAGGGCAGAAGGAAGCCTACTTCCAAAAGACATTTGTCCCAGGCACCAGTAGCTCATACTCATAATCATTGCTATTCAAGGAGCTGAGATCTGACACCAAGATTCAAAGCTAGTCAAGGCAGATGTATCTGAGAGATTCTCATCTCCAATTAAACAGCAGCAAACCAGTAGCAGAGTTATAGCTCAAGCGGTCAAGCCAGACTTAAGTGAGAAGGACAAATGTGAGCAAGAGGCCCTGATTTAAGCCTAGGACTGGCACAGAGTTGCGAAAATATTTGAGTGATTTAATGGAAATTTTTTTTAAATGCGTTTATTTACACCCAATAGATGGTGTTCTTTATGTACTCAGACACAAGTGGGATTGTTGAAGATTGTGGAGGGCCATTTCCCCCTCTAGGGAAAACAGCAAATTCTTTACATTGGTGAATTAAAGGTTCTAGAAATTCTTCCAGTTTACAAACAAAAGTTTCTTCAACTTTGTTTCTGTTTTGTTGGTGGTGGTTTTGGGTTTTTGGTTTCTTTGTCCCTGGATTCAAGGCCACAGCATCACTTCCAATTTTCTGGCGGTTATTTGGAGGTAAGAGTCTCATGGACTTTCTGACCCAGCTGGCTTCAAAACAGGATCCTCAGGATTACAGGCAGGAGCTACCCATGCCCAGGCAACCTTTGTTTCTTAAAGTCTCAATATGAATTCCTTGAAGAACACCTTGGAAAACATTTGATAGGGACGCGAAATAAATATAATCTTTCAGATCCGCCTGGAGAATATGGGATTGTCTTCCAGCTTTAACAAGTCACTTCTTTCCTAGACTTACTCTAAATGGCATTAGATAGGATTACTGTTCCATGTATCATTATTCAAGAGGAAGATGTAAGTGTATAAATCGTCTAGGTCAGTATCTGGAAAAGGGAGAATGGAATTAATAAGCACTATTGGATTAATCTCAAGCAGGAACAAAAAATAGTTGTCTTTTTTTTTTTTAGTTCATCATTGAGAGCAATTGCTTAACTTACTTGCACCTCTCATTTTGGGAGAAATTATTACCACTGGTGGAATGCAAGGCCTGATTTGGATGCAATCAATGCTTACTTTTCTGTTTACTTCACATTTACTTCTTCAGACTGCTCATACGAGCTATCATCAATATATGCTTTAGGGAAATGTTTATTGTATGAGATTCACTCAAATTAAATTAAATAGGCTGTCTTAGAGGTTTCATCTCTTCCTTATAAAATTTGTGTTTTTTGTCGTCGAACTGCTTTTTTTCCTATAGATTTATCCATGCTACCATACAGGGATTGTCAGTACTTAGCTTCATAGGCTTTTTTGATATGTATCCAACATACTTTTTTAACCTATAATATATTAATAGGTTAGCTGCATTTATCCCAATAATTAATGTTAATATGGCAATTTCTTGAGATACATATCCATGCTTATTATTGTCCCCTAATTGTCCTGTAATGGCTAAACAGACTTGAATTTTCTCAGCAGGACAGTGTTGTTCCTGTAGTGCAGCACATATTTATATCGCAACACCAACCTGCTATCATCAGGTTTTTTTAATCCAGTTTAAAAAATATAGAACAGAACATTCTTGTGACTTTAATTTATACTTCTCTAATTGCTAGTTCAATTTAGAATCTGCTGCTGTTTTCATGATTTCAATTTCATGAATTTCTTTAATATAACCTCTGCTGATTGTTGCCTTTGAAGAATTAGCCTTTCTTGTTGTTATTGAGAATAACTTAAGGGAGGTTAGTATATTCAACTTGGACAGCCTTTGAAGATTTTTGACTTTGAAAATATTCTCCAATAGCCATGGTGAAACTGGATGGCATGATACAGCATATGAACTCTTCATTTAGTATAGAGATAACCTTGGATGAAATACTTAATCATTTCTATTTCAGCACAAATAAATGTAGCATTAGAAGTATTACAAGTACTTCCTGGAACATAGTAAGCACTCATAGGTACTAGCTCTTATCATCTCTTTCTTGACTCTATTCATGGTATCTTTTGTGTAAAAGAAATCTTTTAGTTTGAACTGTAATTGAATTCCCCATAGTTTAGTATTTGTGGGTTTTATTTAGAAAGTCTTTCTTCACTCCTATCTCACACAGTGGTGCAATACATTTTCTTCTGTTTAATGTATTGTTTGATTCTCCACTTGTGGGATTATAATGTATTGGATCTATCTGGATTTCACCATTGACTACTGTATGAGATAAGGATCTTGCTTTTTTTCTCATAAAGCTGGGCCAGTTGTAACAATCTCAACTGCTAAGTCCCATTGATTTGTGTGGCCACTTGACCATTTATCACTTATACATGTGACAAAACAAACAAAAACTGTAAACTCAGAATATAACAATAGCCTTTATATTTTTGTTGAAAATAGCTCTATGGGGGTAAAGTGTGTTTACTGTGTAGACTTTTCTTAGAAGTCAAGGATTTTGTGACCTTCATTTCCTATTTCTATGATTAAAATGCTATGATTAAATACTCATTTGATCACAATAAATCTCCCTTTTCAAAGAAGCTGGATTAAATGGGTACACCCATATGATTTGGGGATAGCAATTTAAAAGACAATGTTTTGCTTTTAAAAGTCTCTCTGCTTTCCTTTCAAGCTTTATCCCAATATAACCTGGTTTAATTAAAAGTGGACTGTAGACATTAGTGGATTTTTATTTTAATCAAGGAGAGACCAAAAAAGGGATATTCACAGTTATTACAATTGCTGCAATCTGGTAAGGAAAGCAGAGAGAAGAAAAAGAGCTAAAAAGATCATAGTCTGTAAATGGAGATGGCTTTGAGGTACGACTTGTAATTCACAATCTTTAATTTATTTACCTAATTCAACAGCCAGTTTTCTTACATCTACTGAGTAAACTATTTTGAATTATTTAAAGGAAAGAACATCTCTTTTATGTGTATAGCCAAATGCTTATAATAGTCAATGCATGTTAATACTCTCTTTTTTTCTAAATATAAATTTAGAAAGTGAACTTATAATTACAAATGCTATTTTTCATAGTTTAAGATTTTTATTCACTTATTCCATTTGCTGACAAAAAGCATTTATATTTCTAAGTCATCAAGTAATGATGGAAAAGCTGAGGAACAAAATATTTCTTTTTTCTTTCTTTCTTTCTTTCTTTTTTTTTTTTTTGGTCCAGTTGTGGGGCTTTGGGCCTGGGCACTGTCCCTCAGCTCTTCAGCTCAAGGCTAGCACTCTACCACTTGAGCCACAGTGCCACTTCCGGTTGTTTTCTTTTTTGCTTATGTGGTGCTGAGAAATCGAACCCAGGGCCTCATGCACACAAGGCAAGCACTCTACCACTGAGCCACCTTCCCAGCCCCCTTTGTACATATTTGTTAACTGAGACTAGTTAAATCCAGGAGAAACACTTTAATAGTGGATTGACAAGTATTCATGCATGAACTTCCTTGGAGCCAAAACATTAGAATTTGTAATTTGGGCCCTTGTATTCATGGGTAACATATATAATCCTAGCTTTTCAGAAGACTGAGAGCTGAAGGATCATAGTTTGAGGCCAACTTGGGCCAAAAGTAGGGGAGACTACATTTTCAAAATAACACCCAAAAAGCTAAACTATGGGAGTGACTCAAGTCATATAGCACCCAGCCAAGCAAGTAAATTGAACAAGCAAGTGGAGTAAATATGGGAGGCATAAATAGGAAAATCGTCCTCTCTAGAAAACCTAGGCAAATAAGAGAGATTCTATCTTAAGAATAAAATAAAAGGCAAGAGGGCTGGAGGAATAGTACAAGTGATAGGTTATTGTCTATCATGTACAAGATTTTGAGTTTAAACCCTAGTACTGCTAAATAAATAGATGATAGAAAATGGATAGATAGACAGACAGAGACTAGAACTTAAATAAATAGTGGTGTTCTTAGTATCTGCAACAATGGAGAGTTGCATTCTGGGTTTTCACATTCATTCCCCACTCATTAACTCACACAGAGAAACTTTCAGTCCTTTGAGCTCCATTCATGGTAAGCACCATACCTCTCTCTCTCTCTCTCTCTCTCTCTCTTTCTCTCTCTCTCTGTCTCTCTCTGTCTCTGTCTCTCTCTGTCTCTCTCTCTGTCTATAGATATAGATATAGATATAGATATAGATATCCTCCCATATATGTATGTACAGCTTTTAAAATCTTTTACATCACAATTTTCTTGTACCTTTTCTGAGTGTAACTATGTTTAAAAACCAAATATTTCTGTTGTTAAGTATTAAAATCATCTGAAGCCTTGCTATAATAATACACTGTACACATTTGCAAAGTAGGCTATTCCATACATGGTAGTAGTATATAGCAGCTGTACCCCTACTTTTGTGTAAACTTCAGAAAATGCATTGATTACATGAATGTAAAAAGAAATAGGCTTCAGAAAAGCCAATAGGAATTTAGGATAAGGGAGCATCGTGTGAACACTTGAGTAAAGAATCAATACACTATGAGCCTACACTAATTATAAATAAGTATATATATATATATATATATATATATATATATGAGCTCAACCATTCCAATTATATATAGATATGAAACAATTCTAAGATAAGACAGTTTCAGTAAATTGGCCAGGTTGACTTGAATAAGGTGGCCATATGGAAAGGTAAAATGATCTATGAATGTAACTATTGCAGTATGTGCAGTACTCAAATTCAGAGGTAACTAGGAAAAATTTAGATAACTCATCCAGAATCATAAGCAAAAGCAGTAGGAAATGCAAATCCTGTCTCAAAGGTTCTGAATGAAGTTACATTTATATAAACTCAAAAGTAACATACATGTTTGATGACATGAGGTGTAGTCAAAGAAGTTGCTCTCAGAAAATATTTTGTTTTAATATATATGTTTTATTGTAAAGATACTGTACAGAAGGGTTACAGTTACATGACTAAGGAAACAGGTACATGAGTAAGGTAATGAGTACATTTCCTACTAAACATTGTTACCCCCTCCTTTTTTTCTCCTACCATCCCTTCCCTCCCCACCTCCCCAACTTCTCTACCCCCCCAAGTTGTAAAGTTCATTTTCAACATAGTGTCTTGTACGTCTCATTGTTACAATGGGCCAACCTTGTTTCATTATTTCAGCATTTTGTTATTTCCCTTCCCCTCCCCAAATTTGAAAAATGTATATACAAGATGCAGGGTACCAGAGTCAAATACAGTGCAAACAGAGGTTAAACCATGGTGAAGAATGTACAAAATAAACAAAAAAAATTACATAGTATATTATAAGTACATTAAAAACAACAGCAAGAAAGATACAACCTCCTGTGTCCCTATCTCAGGATTCATTTTGCTTAGCATCATCTTATATGGTCATATGTACATAGCTTGTGACCTGTTCTGCTTGTCTGGTAAGATTATCCTAGATGTATATTAGTTATTGCAAATAAGGGAAACCATGGGACCTATGTTTCTTTGGGTCTGGTATAGTTCACTTAATATAATTTTTTTCAAGTCTTTTCATTTCCTAACAAATGGGGCAATGTTGTTCTTTCTGAGGGAGGCATAGAATTCCATGGTTTGTGTATGTATGTATGTATGTATGTATGTATGTATGTATGTATGTATGTATATATATATATAACATATATACTTATATATATATACATAATACATATATATATATCACATTTTCTTGATCCATCCATCTACTGAGGGACATCTGGGTTGGTTCCATATCTTAGCTATAGTGAATAATGCTGCAATGAACATAGTTGTGCTGATAGCTTTAGTATGGCCTTGTTTGTGATTGTTTGGGTAAATTCCCGAAAGTGGGATTGCTGGGTCATAGGGGAGCTCTATATGTAGTCTGCTTTCCAAAGTAATTGAACCAGTTTACACTCCCACCAATAATGTAGTATGGTTCCATTTTGGCCACGTCCTTTCCAACATCTGTTATTAGATTTCTTGATTATAGCCATTCTAATAGGTGTGAGGTGGAATCTCAATGTTTTGCTTTGAATTTCTTTTATGGCCAGAGAAGTTGAGCATTTCTTCAAGTGTCTATTGGCCATCCTTCTTTCCTCTTCAGAGAAGTCGCTCTGTAAGTCTTTAGCCCACTTATTAATTGGGTGGTTGTTTCTTTGAGGATTTGCTCTTAAGGGATTTAATTTTTTGAGTTCTAAGTATATTTTAGGTATGAGACCCTTGTCCATTGTATGACTAGTGAAGATCTTCTCCCAATCCATGAGCTTTCTATTGATCTTTCTTGCTATGTCCTTTGCCATGCAGAAGCTCTGCAGTTTCATGCAATCCCATGTGTACAATCTTTCTTTGATTTGTTTCATTTCTGGGTCTTTATTAAGAAAATTTCAGCCTGTGCTCAGGAGCCCTAGAGTTTCTCCTGTTCTTTCTGTCATGTTTTCAGGATGTGTACTTTTACTTTGAGGTTTTTGATCCATTTGGAGTTGACTTTGGTACAGGGTGATATAGAGGATGATATAGTTTTCTACAGATGTTTAACCAGTTTTGCCAACACCATTTACTGAAGAGGATGTCTTTCTTCCATTCTACTTTTTAGCTCCCTTATCAAATATTGGGGGGCTATGGGCCCATGGGTTCATTTCTGGGTCTTCAGTTCTATTTCATTGGTCCTCAGGTCTGTTCTTGTTCCAGTTCCAAGCTGTTTTAATAACTATGGCTTAATAGTAGAGTTTGAAATCTTATTATTGTTATTCCTCCAACGCTGTTCTTTCTGATAAGGATTGTTTTTACTAATTGGGGTCTTTTATTGTTCCATATGAATTTTTGGATTGCTTCTTCTATTTCATTGAATAATGATGTTGGGATATTATAGGTATCACATTGAATTTGTAGATAGCCTTTGGCAGTATAGCCATTTTCACAATGTTAATCCTCCCAATCCAGAAGAATGGGAGGTTTTTCCACTTCCTTAGTTTTGCTTTAATTTAATTGTAGAAATATTTTTTTCTCTGAAATTTTCAAGAGGTAAAACATATGCATTTTAAAGGTTAAGAGTTATACTTGTGCAGGATCAGGATATATGTAGTTGATACTCCCATGAGAATAAGCATAATAATTTTGACACAGAATGTAGACAGAGAAAAATCCCCAACTTGAGATAAGCTCTGAAATGGTTCTAATATTAAAAGTTTGGGACTGGCATGGCTCAAGTATAGCAAGCTCAAGTCCCTGAATTCAAATCATGTGTACCACCAAAATAAATAAACAAATAACTTAGAAAAGGAAGAAATATAGTGGACACTGAAATAGAAAACCAACGTGGCCTATCAGAGGCGCACATTCTGGCTCAAAAATTAACAGAAAACTTCTAAGAAGAAACTAGTCATTATTTTTTTTTTATATTGACCAAACTACTTGGGTAAAAAGATGAGTATGTATGATAACTGATATGTCACTGTTGCCTGTGTGCTTTATTTTATTATAGCAGGAGTAATTGAATAACTTATACAAGGCTATAAAGAAGTAATTTTAATGACAATAAACTGATCACTTTGGGAATCAATATTATTAACACATGGTGACTCCAAGAAAGAAGTAATTTCTCTTGAAATTTCCCATAGTTTTAAATAACATTCATGGGTCAAACAGTTCCTGGCAATTAGGGAGCCAAAAGAAGACTTTTAACCTCTACTGCCATTACATATAAATTACATTGACATAAAAATAATGCTGTTATATTATTCATGAAAACTAAAGTAGCAGAAAGATGATATTCCTTTGGGTTGCACAATATTTTGCCCTATTGCTTCACTTATCAAATATGGAGAAAGGAAAACAACCTTGTAGTTCAGGATTAGGAAAGTATCATATAGTTCCATTTTTTTATCTTTGACAATGGGAAAATATCTTGGCTGGTTTTCCATCGATTATACTTCATAATGGTAGTGGTTGAGGCATTTGGCTGGGGCCCAAGTTCTTATTTATGTTGAATTGAATCACTTCTTAAGCTTCCAACCTACATTCCCAATGTACTATTCCCTGTACTATTCCTGAACTAATCTCTATAATGTCAGCAATGCATATAGAGTTTGGCTCATGGAAAGGCCAGGGAAAATGAAACAAGTTGATTATAGTATTCTTCCTTAATCCCTTAATAAATATAAATTGTGAACAGGTATTTTTCTATTTGTAGAGTTGGTTTCAATTTGTTCTCCCTAGGAATTATATGATGCTAGTGATTTCTGACTACTGGAAATACAATAACGTTAGGTACAGAAAGAAAAAATATATGCTAATGATTAGGCATCAAGAGAAGTTTTTTTTTTTAACCCATTCTCTTTATTGGGCCAGATTTCAGAAGAAAAACAAAAATAATAAGAGGCAAAGATTTCCTCTTGGCAGGTACAGCTATATTTAGGTTAATAAAGAGAGACAATCTGTCTGCAATTCAATTTTTCAGGGTAGTACTAGGGTGAGATTCATTTTAGCATGACCTGGATTTTAATTTCATAAGTTCTGTTATCTTTGATGTTTATAATTAAGTTAGCTGTGTCATCGTGGTAAATCATTCTTTAATAAAGCACTGAATGATATGTCATAATGCTTACAAAACTCCCAAGTTACCAAGATGTGGCTATGTACCTGTAGATGAAAGACAGATGAGAGATAGAGAGATGATATAGTAGAGACAGATGGATAGAAAGACAGACAGACAGACAGATACATGCATACATACATACATGTATATGTATATATATATATAAAACACACACATACATCATGCATATAAATAGGTATACCCTACATGTTTAAAATACTAACTCTACTAAAGAACTGACTAATGGTATCTTATAATTCTGGTGAATCATAGGCAATTTCTATTATGGTAATTCTGATATACATACTTTTACTTTTGAACTATTTGACTTCACATACATTAGAGGGTTTATTTTTCCTCCTCCTCCTCCTCCTCCCCCTCCCCCTCCTCCTCCTCCTCCTTCTCCTCTTGCCCCTCCTCCTCCTCCTTCTCCTTCTTCTCCCCCTCCTCCTCCTCCCCCTCCTCCTCCCCCCCCCCCTCCTCCTTCTCCTCCTCCTCCTCCTCCTCCTCCTCCTCCTTCCCCTCCTCTCCCTCCTCCTCCTTCTTCTCCCCCTCCTCCTCCTCTTCCTTCTCCTCCTCCACCTTCCTCTAGTTTTTTTGTTTATTGTTTTTGGGTAGGTCATGGGGCTTGAACTCAAGGCCTGGGTGCTCTCCTTGAGATGTTTTTTCTCAAGGCTAGTACTCTATCACTTTGAACCACCACTTCCGGTTTTCTAGTGGGGGGAATTGTAGATAAGAGTCTCATGGAGACTTTTCAGTCTGGACTAGCTGGGAACAATGATCCTCTCATCTTAACCTCCTGAGTAGCTAGGATTATAGGTGTGAGCCACTGGCATCCAGCTGAGATAAAGGTTTTTATTTTTATGTATTTTTTGTTAGTCATGAGACTTGAACTTGGCTTGGGTGCTGTCTTTGAACTCTTGCTCAAGGTTAGCACTGTACCATTTGAGCCACAGCATCAGTCACTTCCTAAAGGTTTTTGTCTGTTTTTTCCAAAAATGTAGCCTCATGTCCAGGGCACTGGAGAATTATGCAGCAAGACAACATAATGTGATGAACATATCATTGACAATAATTTCTATGGGATTTCAAAAACATATAAGGATCAATGTCCCTAGGTCAAAGTACCTGGGAAAATCTTTTTATTAATCCACTTAGCAATCAGTATTGAAGATTTACTATGACCTGAGAACTATACTATATCTTCAGGAAGCAAAGCAGGATAATTGATGTCAATGAGAGAAACTCTTCCATTGCCTTTTATTATAAATTCCTGGCAAATCAATAGACAAGGTGAGTAAATAAATTAATTTCTGATAGATTGAATCTGGTCCTAAAACCAAGGTTCTCATTTTAATTTAAGAAGAAGACACAATAGCTTGGATATGTGCTTGAAGAAATAACAGCCTGTGGAAGTCATTAGCCAATGACAGCCAATTCATAAGAAGTCATATTTGTGATTTTTTTCAGGACCCAAATCATAGCTGCAAGTTATCCCTATACATGCATTTCTTTTTTTGGGTCCGGTCATAGGCCTGAACTCTGGGCCTGGGCGCTGTCCCTCAGCTCTTCAGCTCAAGGCTAGCGCTCTCCCACTTGAGCCATAACACCACTTCCGGCTTCGTTTTTCCTGCTTATGTGGTGCTGAGGAATCGAACCCAGGGCCTCATGCATGCAAAGCAAGCACTCTACCACTGAGCCACCTTCCCAGCCCCCTATCTATGCATTTCATATCTCAATTTAGGGGGAGATAGGGAATAGACTGATTTGGAAAATACGTTTTAGAAATATAGCTTCTGATGAAAATGTCTAACCATAACTTCAGGAATATATTTTTCTTTTTTATTGTTTTTTATTGTGAAAATACCATACGGAAGGGTTAGAGTTACATGGACAAGATAATGAATACATGTCTTATCAAGCATTGTTGTTTCCTCCTTTGTTTTCCCCTACCATCCCTTCCCTCCCACCTGGAGTACCCAACATTTTTGTGCTTCTGTGGTGCCTCTGTCCCCATTACCATCTGTATTTTAGGTGTAGTGAGAACCCTAATTTTTATGTACCCCTTGGTCCATTATTCTCTTTTTTCATACACTAGTATAGCTGTTTGGAGACCATGTGATTTCAACAGCTTTCCTTATCTGGAGACAAAGTTATTTATTTCTAGCTAAGCATGAAGAAATTTATGAAGGCTCATAGACAGCCCTGAATTATTGTAAAGATTGAGAACCAACCCATGATAGATGGATAATAATCTTCAAACTTTAAAGAGGTAAAATTTGGATACTGTGGGAGCTATTGTGTCTTCTGTGAGGAGAGTCACTGAGCAGCAGCTCAACACCGCAGCTCTGGCTGGGAAAGCAAAGTATAAGACTTCTAATCTCACTGCTAGATGTGTTCCCACGCTCTGTCACTGCACTATCTTTTCCCATCCCTCAACCTGACAAAGCCACACACAGTACATATCACAGGCAGAACCTAATTCCTATACAGAACTCAACAGAATCAGAATTACAGTTCTTAATTTCACAAACATGTTACTGCTGAAGACAATTTCTTTCTTTTTATTATTGTGAAAATACCGTATAGAGAGGTTACAATTACATGGGCAAGATAATGAGTACTTTTTTATCAAGCATTGTTGCCTCCTCCTTTGTTTCCCCTTCCCATCCCTTCCCATCTCCTCCCTCTCCACCCCCCTTTCCCACTCCCCCTACCTCTGGCCAAAATTGTAAAGTTCATTTTTCAACATAACATCTTATACATCTCATTGTTGCAATGGGTCCACCTGTATCCCTACTTAAACAATTTGTTTTTTCCCTTCCCCTCCACAAATTATACCAACATCAAATACAATGAAAACAGGGGTTATACCGTGGGGGAGGGACATACAAAGCAACAAAAAATATCATCTTATAAATATGTTAGAAATAATCACCAGAAAGAAAAAAAAACATTTGAGTCCTTATCTTGGGATTAATTTCACCTAATGTCAACTTATCTGACCATTTCTCTTGTCTCAGACATATACTAGTAATTACAAATAAGGGAAACCATGGGACCTATGTTTCTTTGGGCCTGTCTTACTTCACTTAGTATAATTTTTTCCAAGTCTTTTCATTTCCTAACAAATGAGGATGTGTCATTCTTTCTGATGGAGGCATAGAATTCCATTGTGTGTGTGTGTGTGTGTGTGTGTGTGTGTGTGTGTGTGTGTGTGTGTGTGTGTGTGTGTATGTATGTATGTATATATACAGATACATATATATACATATATATATATATCACATTTTCTTGATCCATCCATCTACTGAGGGTCATCTGGGTTGGTTCCATATCTTAGCTATGGTAAAAATGCTGCAATAAACATAGTTGTGCTGGTAGCTTTAGTATGGTCTTGTTTGTGATCATTTGGGTAAATGCTCAAAAGTGGGATTGCTGGGTCATAGGAGAGCTTTATGTGGAGTCTTTTGAGGAACCTCCATACTACTTTCCAAAGTGGTTGAACAAGTTTACACTCCCACCAACAATGCAGTAAAGTTCCCTTCTGTCCACATCCACTCCAGCATCTGTTGTTATTAGAGTTCTTGATTATAGCCATTCTAACTGGGGTGAGGTGGTATCTCAATGTTGTTTTGATTTGCATTTCTTTTTTGGCTAGGGAGGTTGAGCATTTCTTCATGTGTCTATTGGCCATCCTTCTTTCCTCTTCAGAGAAGTTTCTCTTTAAGTCTTTAGCCCACTTATTTATTGGGCAGTTCTTTCTTTGAGAATTGGTTGTTGGGGGATTTAATTTTTTGAGTTCCAGGTATACTTTAGATATGAGACCCTTGTCCATTGTATGGCTGGTGAAGATCTTCTCCCAATCCATGGGCTTTCTATTGATCTTGCTAGCTATGTCTTTTGCCATGTAGAAGCTCTGCAATTCCATTTGTCCAAAATTTCTTTGATTTGTTGTGTTTCTGGGTCTCTGTTAAGAAAATTTTGGCTTGTGCCAAGGAGACCTAGGGTTTCTCCTATTCCATCCTGTAATGTTTCAGAGTGTTTGCTTTGACTCCAAGGTCTTTGATCCATTTGGAGTTAATTCTGGTACAGGGTAATATATAAGGATCTAGCTTTAGTTTTCTACAAGTGATTAACCAATTTTGCCAGCACCATTTACTGAAGAGGCTGTCTTTCTTCCGTTGTATTTTTTTAGCTCCCTTATTGAAGATTAGATGGCTATAGGTCTGTAGGTTCATTTCTGGGCTTTCAAGTCTATTCCATTGGTCCTGGGGTCTGTTCTTGTGCCAGTACCAAGCTGTTTTGATTACTATAGCTTTGTAGTAGAGTTTGAAATTTGGTATTGATATTCCTCCAGTACTGTTCTTTCTGTTAAAGATTGTTCTTGCTATTTGGGGTCTTTTATTGTTCCATATGGGTTTTTGGATTACTGCTGAAGGCAATTTCAATGTCAATGTGAGCCAGTTTCTAATATCTATCATCACACCGAGCTTTCAGTTGTTTGTTCTTCAGAACACTGAGTTATTCACTGAGATTCATTCACTTCATTCATTGTCCAATCTTCCAACCACTATTCACTGAGTTTATAATACATTCATGACTATATTAAGAAATAATTCATACTACTACTTATCTACATTTTTCTTCAATATTTATGGTTTCTATGAGTATTTCCATCAGATTTTATGAAAAGTTATTCTAATTGCTTAATTATTTATCTCTACCAAAATATAATATCAGACAATGCTCATTCAGTAAAACAGAACTAGTCTCGTTATTCCACATGGAAATTCAGGGCACCGAAAATCTTACAAAATTAGGAAAAGGCCATGACAGCAAAGGGGAGAAGTTGCTGCTCTAGCAGAGAGCCCAGAGAGAGACAAAGGATGAGCTTTTTTCTTATATGTGGAAGCTAGTTTTAGCTTATAAACTTATAAGTAAATACAGTGACTGATGTGCAAGTGTACCCAAATGTATTAACTGAAATACAGTAGATTCAAAGAAGTCAAATAGCATAATTCATTCAAGAGGCAAAATCAAAGTTTAGCAAAATAAAACATCAGGAAGCAAATACTTGAAAGGGGCGGGGTGGGGTCAAGGGGAAGGAATAAAAAATAAGAGGAGAAGAGGGAGAGAATGCAGTTAAGAATCCATGTATACCCTGTGAAATTAACAAGAGTTTGGGGAGGGATGGGGAGGAGAGGGATGCATGATCATGTTGAAAAGAGTGATGATGGTCAAGATGCCTTGTATTTATAACTGTTTGATTAAATGGCAACTCCTTTGTACAGTCACCAAATAAAAGGAATCCTCTGTGGCACAGAATGAGGATATTCACAAGAACTTTCAGGGTAAGCTCAGCAAAGTGCAGGAAGAATAAGGAAGCTGTCTCTTAGAACACTGAGTCAGAAGGTTCATGTGAGCTTGCGTGCGAACTATATGAACCTCCTCCCTTAGTGTGATCACAGAATCATGAACTCTCTTGCCTATCTTCCAAGTGATGCTCAATTATTCCTCCTTGCCATGGGCTTGATACCCCTGGAAAGGAGTTCTAGAACATATAAATGTTAGGTGAATAGACGAATGCAAACAGACTTTATCTTTGTGAGTTTATAAAAATTATATGGCCCCTTCTACCCATATCATATGTCAACTCAAACATACCTTTCCACAATATTAAACTTCCAAAACATTTTAATGTGAATATCATTATCCTACTTCATATTCTGCAACATTCCCTATTCATCTAAAATTAAGTACAGCCCTTTCCAAAAACTGTGTCAATTTTTGGAAATGCTCATTTATCTCTTCACTGCATCCCCATCTCCTCCAATAACCCCACACCATCTATTAAAATTAAAAATGCAGTTATGATAAAGGTGTAGATTATCATTATAAATCAAACATAATAAACAGAACCTGATTAAATGAGGAGGAAGTAAAAATAGAAAATTAATTAGTCATTGTAACACACACAACAGAGAGAGGAATAAGAAGGGGCATGTCTCTCTTTCAATCATTGCAGGAGCTGATCCTGTGGGTCCTGCTGGAATTGATAAATAACATCCTTCTACCACTGTCCACACTCTGTCCTTAAAAACCAACTCCTCGGGCTGGGAAGGTGGCTCAGTGGTAGAGCGCTTGCCTTGCATGCCTGAGGCCCTGGGTTCGATTCCCAAGCACCACATAAGCAAAAAGAAAAAAGCCGGAAGTGGCGCTGTGGCTCAAGTGGTAGAGCGCTAGCCTTGAGCTGAAGAGCTGAGGGACAGCGCCCAGGCCCAGAGTTCAGGCCCCATGACCGGACCCAAAAAAAAAAAAAAAAAAAAAACCAACTCCTCAGTGACTTATTTTTTATTTATTTTTTGTCAGCCATGGCACTTGAATTCTGGGCTTGGGCGCTGTCCCTTAGCTCTTCAGTTCAAGGCCAGCAATCTACCGCTTGAGCCACAGTGCCACTTCCGTTTTCCAGGAAAGGCTCAAGGACTTTCCTGCCTGGGCGGGCTTTGAACCTCAATCCTCAGATCTGAGCCTCCTGAGTAACTAGGATTACAGGCATGAGTTACCGGTGCCCAGCTCTCAGTGCTTTATTATTTACATGATCAACTCAAAATTTGTGTTTGGAAGATCCCAAGCTAGTACTAATTCTACTAATATTTGCTTATGTTCATCTTTCATTAATATTTGTTACTTATGATAAACCTAAAAACAACTTGAAGATTACCTCAGGACCAAACATACTTCTTTGCCTCTCTCTTAGTAAAAATCATCTTTAAACACATGAGGGCCCTAAAATGGTCAAAAGGAAAGTTCATTTTCCAGTTTTCTGAATACATAGTCTTGTCTCCTTGTGGAAATATACCATATTTGTTGAATGAAGCCTTTAACATAGATCAAAAGTTAAAGACAATGGGTTGGGAAGGTGGTTCAGTGGTAGAGCGCTTGCCTTGCATGCCTGAGGCCCTGGGTTTGATTCCTCAGCACCACATAAGCAAAAAGAAAAAAGCTGGAAGTGGTGCTGTGGCTCAAGTGGTAGAGCGCTAGCCTTGAGCTGAAGAGTTGAGGGACAGCGCCCAGGCCCAGTATTCAGGCCCCACAACCATACCCCCCCCCCCAAAAAAAGTTAAAGACAATGTAGGAAAGCCTGCTCTAGAAATGGTTCCTAAAGTCAAGGACAATCTTACTATGTCAAGATTTTTTCATTTAATCATATCTGCAAAGTTCTTTTTTTTCTTATCAAGTACTATTTATAGTTGGTAGGAACAGTAAATTTTTCAGGAGCACATACTTGGAACTTTTGGTCACCCTACCACAACAAATCAGAAAAAAAGGGTAATATCAACAGATTCATGTTACAAAAATCATGATCATTTCTACTTTTGTTATTTAGGAGATCAGCATAACCCCATTGCACAAATCTGGAGTAGAGAGAGGAAGCAGGAAAAGAAGCTTACAACAGCAGAATGAGTTTTGCATTTCTTCAGGGAATGCCGCTTCAGATAGCTTTAGGGGACTTGATAGGATACAATGATCCTCATATCCAACAACTTTTATAGGGCATGCATTCACATACCTCAGCTTCAGAGATACATCTTAACTTATATTGCCGGACAGCACACATGAACATTTGTCACTGCTCTAATTCAAGGAAAGCATTTACATCGTGCTATTTCTTCATGCTGCTTTAACTTCCCCTACTGGTGGCTATATATACTCCAGTGTAAGCTATAAATTAGATTATATTTGTGGGCTCTCAGAAGTAATATCTGTATTATTATAATTAATTTTCTTTTCTATTCTTACTCCATTTTGCATAGTAAACTTCTAAAGATATTAGCTACAAATGGAAGGAACAATGACAAATTTTGTCAGTATCAACAATAGAAATTTTACTCAGGAATTTGTAACTTATTTATCTCTTTATTATCTGCTGGAACAAACCTAACCCAAAGTCATAGTGACCTTCTTTGTTGATGTGGTTTTGCTACTGTAAGAAAGCTGATCGTTTTGGAGCTCAAATCAGGTAACATTTCCTTTATAAGGGACAACAAAGTATCAAAAATTTTATGGTATCTCTGAGACAGACATTGTTCAACAAGATGTGCTTATCACATTGTCATCATTTTTAGAAGAGGGAATGTTTTCTGGAAATTTCCTTCTTATGACTGCACAAGATGTTTAATACCAACAGTGGTAAAACCTAACAGGAAGTTTGACTTGGAATGGTTCTGACCTGTCTTCAGAGTCCTCTCTCTCTCTTTCTCTCTCTTTTATTTTTTAGCGTCATTGGTGATTATATACCCTAACATGTGACATACTAGTTTCTACATTTACAATTACATCGACCACTCTGCCTCTAGTTTAGTACCGAGTTCACAAATTACAGCCTCCACATAACCACAAAGCTAGAAACTTTACTGAAATGGCATGCAATTGTTTTATCTCCCAGTTCTAGCACTCATATTTTATATGAAACATTAATTTTGATGCAGATGCAGAAGAATACACACAGAACAGCAAATATCACATCATGCTGCCTATAGCCAAAAGCTTGTGGTTCAATGATAAACTATTGAATAAGGGCCCTATATTTAGACTCTGTGTTCTTGGCCTCTGACGACAAGTACTGATATGAATGGATGAATACAAGAATAAGTGAATAAATTGCTCATAAAGGATATAGTGATGCTGAACTCTTAGCATTCTTGGAGAACAGCACCAACTTGCTTTTCTAGAATACCTTCTTTAGCAAAAATCTATTGCTTCGAGTAAATGACTTTGTCTTAGCACTTATGCCAGTGTAACAATTAATAGCTTAGAACCTATGGGAAAGTTCAGATAATTTTTCTGTCACTTTATCATTTTGTCAGTGTCTCGGATGTGAACCACCTGGTTCAGCTGTTGCATTGCAGATTCACTACACGAAGGGGTTTTCACATTCAATTATGTTGAAGAGTCACTGAATCTAGACTCAATTCATGACCCCTAGGTGGTTTTGACTAGTTGAGACAGACTTTAATCAGACATTTTAAACTGCATTGAAGAATATTTCTTACCTCCTTATGTAGCTGTATTCCTGGAGCATCTCGGAATTTGGGGGTCTATTGGCTTTAAATTTAATTGACTCATTTAATTTCTTTCAACTAAATGATTATTTTGCCTTTCCTTTCACTTCTTAATACAGACTTTGACATTTCTGCTATATTAAAACAGCATACTTCCTATGAGATTGCTTTACTTTTTATCCTTTGTATGCATGTGTTTACTTAATAAAATATTAGTTGAGAATGACCTATGTGTCTGGTAAGAAGTCCTGAAGATCAACTAAATTCCTTCTGCCGAAAACTCATGTTCCATTCAGAAAAAAAATTAATAAAATCAACATATTATTAGGTGCTGGTAGCTCACACCTATAATCTTAGCTATTAAGGAGGCCCAAATCTGACAATTGCTGTCTGAAGCTAACCCAGGCAGGAAACTCTGTGAAACTCTTATCTCCAATAAACTACTCAAAAAAAAAGCTGGAAATGGCATTGTGGCTCAAATAGTAGAGCTCTAGCCTTTAGGAAAAGAACCTCAGGGACAGTACTCAGGCAGAGTTAAACCTCAGTACTGGCAACAAATAGGGGGAAAACAAAGGAGGAGGCAAGAATGCTGGATAAGAAATGTACCCATTACCTTGCTTATGTAACTGTAACCCCTTTGTACAGTATTTTCACAATAAAAAACTTAATTAAAAATAAATAAACTAAAAAACAAACAAAATAAAGCAAAATCCCAACATATTCTGATTGTATAAATTCTAGGCAGATATTTAAATGTAGAAAATAATTAGAGATATAGCTTTATATTGACTTCCCAGAAAAAAATCTCTATGGGGAAATATAGTTTTCAAAGACTCAGCATGAAATTAGGGGAAAAAAATACCTGTAAAGGAAGGTAAAATCTTCCTGGGCAGAAAGACAAGCCAGCATAGAGATAAGAAAATGTTTTCTATAAACAGCCTGATATTAAATAATTTGTGCTTTAAAACAAACTCTCATCTTTGTTGATGCACCACAAAACTTGTCACCAAAGAAAAAACAATGGATGGTTCTTGCTGTGTTCCAACAAAATTGTTCACAAAAATCAAGTCATGTATTGATTAGTCTTTTAAGCTACATTTTGACAAACTAAGCCAGTAAGAGGATCCAGGAGTGTAAACAAATCTGAGATGTGGGAAAGTTCCAAAGGCTAATATGATCACAACTGTATGATTATATTCGAACTTGGATGAACAGTGGTAAGCAATGAACTTGAAACTGAAGCCGTGGCAGAGTCAGAACTGAGACTGGATCAGGGAAATAGACTGCAAATTCACCACAAATACTTGTTACATAGGTATCTAAACTCATTTTGTATATTCTCTGTGTTGGTCCACTTTGGTTGCTTTGTTCAATAGGATGGTAGAAATTATGACATATGCAGAAACCTTGTCAACGCTTGTATACTAGGACTAATTCCCATTTGGGTTTTCAGGTGGAGCTTTCTTTGTAAAAGTCCATATTTACCCTGGGTGTTCAAGAAAGTATAAGGTGACAAGAATACAAAAGAGTGACTTTTTTCTTTTTATTATTATCCCTGAAATAGTTGTACAAAAGGAATTGCCATTTAACAAAACAGCTTATGGATATATCTTTATCAATATCGCCCCTTTCAACATTCACAATCATCACTTCCCTACTACAGACATATGGAAATAGAATGGTGTTTCAGATTTGATGGATGGTGGAATAATGAGTATTTGGATAAAGATTAGAATTAGAGCCAAAAGAATGTTATAATGATTGCACATATAGAGTGAGGAAACAGACATCTGGGATCACCAATCATTGCTCAACTACTTGAGCTATGCTCCTAGTCCTTTATTCTTTACTTAGGTTTTTCAATAATATCTTGTATTTATTCCTGAGATTGGCCTGGACTAGGATCCTTTAATCTTTCTATTTATAATTCCCACAAAACTGAGAAGACAGGAATGAATGACCATTCCCAACTTTTACAGATTGAAATAGGATCTTGTAAACTTTTTCCTCGGCTGGTCTTGAACCTCAGTCCTTCCTATCCCACTTCCAACTAGAATTACACTTATAACTTACTTCTCCGGTCTTACATATGCACACAAGCACTCCATCTGGGGACTTTTTAAAAATAGTGCTTACCCAATGCCTAAAACTACTTAACCTATTTAATGTTACCGTCATCCTTCTCACCAAAAAATAATCCTCCATTTGTTTTGTTTCTTTATCACACAATATTATTTAATAATTTTGGTCTTAAGTTAAATGATGAATGCTACACCGTCTTCAGTTTAAATAGCCAATATTCTGAATCATCATTGATGATATTAAGATTTTATTATTCTCTTCATTTTGAAGTAGGCTTTCACTAACTCTTACTTTAAAGGGAATGTTAAGGAGAAATCTCTCAAAGATCCTTTCCTTATTTATTTCTTCTTCAAAAGAAGCACTGAGAAACTTAGATTTTCCTGAAAGAGAATCAATTAGTCTAGCTAGCTTTGGTTTGTCTAAAAGGCATTTCAATCCTCAAATACTTTAGCAATTAAGTGTTTTCATTCATAGCATCTTAGATTGTATTTGCTGGAAAAGAATTCTGTCATATAACCACTTTGTTTAACTGCAGACCAAATTTCTCCTTATTTCTTTCCCTTTTCCTTTTATTCCTTTCCAGTTTCCTTACTTTCTTCTCCTTTTCATTCATTTCTTCTTAGTTATTTCTGGCTCTTCTTTCTGTTTTCTTGTCTTCTTAGTCATTATTCAATCAGGAACGATTCTAACTGCTAGATGGAGAAGAACAAAGGATTTCATAACTATAACTACTCAGAAGGCTAAGACATGAGAATCATTGTTCAGAGCCAGCCTAAGCAGACAAAATCTGAGAAACTCTTATTTCCAATTGACCACCAAAAAAAACCCAGAAGTGGCTCAAACGGTAGACCACTAGTTATGAACAAAAGAGCTAAGCAAGATTGTGGCCACACACAATTAATAAAGGACACTGAGAAAGAAGTAACTGAAATAAGAAAAATCCCAAGAATGGTTTCCTGCCTTGACCAGTAAATACACTTGGAGAGTGAATTAAAGAGTAGTGGCCTGATGACCTTCTCATTAGGTCCTGCGCAACCAGAGGTTCTATATGCTTCCTACTAATTATGTAAGGGGCATGGCTAACTGACTCCATTGTTCAGAACGTGTACATCATGAAAGTGAACAACTGACTCTGTCTCACCCCTCTGACAACCCTATCGAATAGCTTCTTATCACACTTAACCAGAACACAGGATGTAACTTAACAATCTGAAGCCTTACCTTACCCACCCCTAGAGTTGAGAACATCATCCTTCTTCTAACTAACCCTATGATGGTTCAATATAATGATGCATGTCAAAGCTTTTACATTTTACAAAACACCCCATGAATGACACGATTCATTCGTATTTTTTGTAATATAATCCAATGATGGTAGCAAGTAAAGACCAAGAGGAGGAAATGATAAATTTGGTTTGTTTTCTTTATAATTTAGAATGAATCACTGACTGTGTTTAATTTCTGCTTCTTTCCTGTCTATGAAATTTCAACTTCGCTACTCATAAGTTTAAGTCTTATAAAGTGTTTCCTGCTGAAATGCCATGCTGACTGGAATTCAGCAGCAAATAAATATTGCTGTCCTCACTAATTTGAAACAGTATGAGTCTTAAACCTTTAGCTGTGGGAGATTTATTAAGATTACAGTTTTCATCACCATCCTTCAGTCCATCAAGATAGGCCAAAGCTGGGTAAACTATGTTTTTATACTAGCTGCAATTTCCATTCTTTAAGACTCCACTTTCTCAGACAGTGATCCTGATAGAAATATGAGCTTGAAGAAAATGAAACTCATATCCACATATCCTGGTAAATATGTCTAACCTGTTGTTGCATTGAAGGAAGATCATTGACTATTTTATTTAAATGTAAATGTAAAAGACAAAGTGAGCCTTGCGAACATATGCATGTCATTAGTGACAACTTATTAGTGTTTGCTACTTAAATTCTCCTACTTTAAATTTAATTTAACATAAAAATGTATAGTCTTACAACCTGTCTCAAAATGGTGAATAGTGAATAGCACATTTTTTAACTATTGCAATTTTCTAGACATAGCTTAAATAAGTTATCCAATTATTATATTTATTGGGTTAGAGTAATTGGCCTCTAGTAAATGTTTAAATGATCAAAAACTCAAATCACCTACCTCTGAGATCATTAATACTCATAAAAATGTATTCCAGTAATACTTAAATGTTTTTGATTTGCATTGCACAGCAATATATTGGTAGAAACTTCAAGAATGTTTTGAACCTTACAATGTGTAGAATAAAAGCCAACACCTGTTATGACTCCTTTCTTTATGGACAGGTTTAAATTAACAATCAGTTGATAACTAATACTTTTTCTAATAGACCCAGCATGAAAATAAACTTTGGTGAACAAATTGAAACATTCTATCAGAAATATAGCTTAAAAGGCACTGGTTGACTTATTTCTTACTAGAAGTATAGTGGAAACTTAAGGCCAAAATTTTCCTTTAAAGAAACAATCAATTAAATAATAAATAATAAAAAAGTTATATAATATGATTCAGTCAATATTTGCTCAGCAACTGAACACGCACATGTACAGACACTATGTTTGAGTTTTCAGATTAGACTTGCTTACTTTTGACAACATGAATATGCTTCAGGACGAGAGCTAGGCCTCTTAGATTTCATAAAGATTATCTTTAAATGTATAGTGGTGGAGAAAATTATTCAACTATCAAGTTTACCTTTTTTTCTGTGCTGGTTCTGCTTCATGAACTCAAGGCTTGGGTACTATCCCTGAGTTTATTTTGCTCAAGGATAATGCTCTACTAATAGAGCCATAGCTTAATTTCCTGCTTAATTTTTGTGATTAATTGGAGACTAAAAAAAAACCTCAAGGACTCTCCTTTGGGGCCTAACTTTGATCTAAGATCCTCCTATCTCAGCCTCCCGAGTAGCTAGGACTATAGGCATGAGCCATCGGCACTAAGTTTACCTTTTATCCATGTACTTTGCCCTCTGGGGGGAAAATATTGTGCCATTTTAATTTGAATTTTTTTAGTTAGCTGTGGGAAATAGAGAGATCATCGAACCATTTTGTCACTTGTGTTAAAGAAAGCACTGGATGTTTTTATGCCTTACTTGTTGCCTCTGGAGAGTAATTAACCCAGTTTGAAATTTATGTGATAAAACCCCTCCCTCTCATTACTTTCACTTACTCTCATGAACTGCTCCATAAACTCTAGACATGAATAAACCAGTATAGTTGTTTTATTTCTATGTAAATGTCAAAGCCGTACTCAATTATTAATGCAATGTCTACTATTTCTACTTTGACCTGTTTTACTTTCTTGAATTACCCAAGAACTCCAGGGATTTACTTGGTCAAAACATTACAACTGAGATCAGGCAGAGAAGCACTTTGAATTTGGGCACAGTTCTACTGTGCCTCATGGTCAGAGCCTTAGTGTTGAAGAATAGGGGGACTTTGTTGAGTCTTTAGTAATGCAGAATCTTGATTCCCATTCACCCACTGTGTGGTCCCTCTCCTTCTCTTCCTCCCTCCCTCTCTTTTTCTTTCTCTCTTCTTGCTCTCTCTTACTGTTCTCTATCATGCTGTTTCTTTCTCTTCCAGCTCTCTCTTTCTCTTGTCAGCCCATACCCCTGCTCTTGTTCTTTTCCAGCCTATACCTGGGCCCAGTGGAGGAATTCACAGAGCCTCTCAGTTTCAGTTATGTTTGGAGTCCACAGGGAACGGAGGCCATTCGGCTGCTGTACTGATCCTGGAATACTAAGTCCGTTTTCCTTTTGACTCAGCATATTTACTTTTAGGGTCTTCTCACAGAATCTTGGTTATGTTCACACTGCCTCAACTCTTGGGAAGCAGGACTGGCTGTTGTCTTGTTTTGCTTTCCTGAGCTTTATGGGTAAATTGTGCTGACCATAAGGCAGAAATCACAAGAGAAACCATCAGAATAACTGGCCCCTATGACGAGACTTTATTTGGTATCTATATTATAACTAAATAATATTATTGACATAGGTAGACAATCAACGAACTGTCATCACCGTAATCATGACCCTTTTTAAAACTCTCAAAAATTATCTCAAAATAATAGTAAGTAGGTAATATGAAAGTTTTGCTCATCAAAGATTATTAAGTTCTAACTTCTTACAGTTACTATGATATCCAACTTCTTTACATGTACATCTTTTCAAAAATATTAGTCACGTGACCCAGTCTTTATTCAACAGCCCCGTCTGTCTTTCTATGTGCATTCAGCATACATGAAAATACAGAAAATGATCCATTCGTAATATATAAAGGACAAATGCACCCACTTTTAGTGCCAATATTCGTTTTTACCCTTTGGCTTATTTTTAACTTGATGAAGCTTACTGATAAATTTCAAATGAAGTATTAGAAATGTGTGCACTGCTCTTGGATTTCTTTGATCCAAAGTATATTAGATACTTGTTTGAAAATATTTAGAACATTTTGATTTAGTCATTACAAAAGTGTCAGTGAGCTAGGAAATGGGCTTTAAAACACACACAAAAGGGTTTTAAGTAGTGATCATCTCTGATTGAAAATTATGATTTGAGGATTTCAGAAATAACTGAAAACTAGTAAAGAGTCAAATAGTTATTTTTTAAATTTTATTTTATTGTAAAGATGCTGTATAGAGGGGTTACAGTTGCATGAGTAAGGTGGTGAGTAAATACTAGATATTTTTCTGTGGTTCGTATGGCTTTAGCTTTTCCCCAGTAGTAAAATGATCATGAGAAATGCACAACTTCCTTATAGTGCTTTTCTGCAATCTAGTTTTTCAACTGACATTTAAAATTTTTTTATTTTTTTTCTGAATATGAAAAATTTGTATAAGGGATTGACAATTTAACATCTCCAGCTAAGTGTCCCATACCACTGTTCTGGGGGGGGGAAATGAGTGAAAAGCTCAGTGTTGCTTATTATTAACTCTGAATGTAAGTAAGACCAACCCTTCTAATCGTCTCCCTATGGTTACTCACTCTACTTCTAAAAACATTTCTCCCATAGATTGCTTATCTTGTAGAGTAGGACAAAATGTGGTCTAGGGGTTATTAAGAAAAATTTTCTTTTCTTTTTTTAAGGAGTGGCTGCTGACAATGTCCACTGATTAGAAACATTCCCAGAATTTTCTTGAAAACAAATCACCCTGATTTTCTTGGTGTCATCTCTTCTGTTAAAAGTTTAAGTTTTGGTTTCCTTGCTCAAAATTATATTTTCTTTGTTCAGCTATTTAGAATAAATTGCTATATAGTGTAGAGATACATAGGTTGAAAGAAGAGATTGGATTTCAAACCTCTCTCTGAAATTTATTAGCAAATTTAGTTATTTTTTGTCTTTAGTCTGATAGGCTATTACTGTCTTTTCCTTCTCGGATGTCATTCAGTTTCACCTGTGCATTCAATGGTGATATTCAATGAGCAGTAGAAACTTATAAAAATATCTTAGCTAGGGCTGGGAAGATGGCTCAGTGGTAGAGTGCTTGCCTTGCATGCCTGAAGCCCTGGGTTCGATTCCTCAGCACCACATAAGCAAAAATAAAATAGCCGGAGGTGGCGCTGTGGCTCAAGTGGTAGAGTGCTAGCCTTGAGCTGAAGAGCTGGGGGACAGCGCCCAGGCCCAGAGTTCAGGCCCCACGACTGGACCCCCCCCAAAAAAAAATCTTAGCTAAATGATTAAATGTATAAGGAAATTTTAATACAGTTGGTTTTGTGTGAAGAGAAATTATGATTTGTGTGGTGATATTTGATTGACTTCTGTTGGTCTCAGTCTAAGTGATTAATGTACTTGTCAAATGTTTCCTAAATCTCTGGGATATATAACAATGTGCTGAATAACTTGCTATAAGGGACTTAGTGTGGAAAGACAGCTATTAGTACTCCTTCCTATTGGATCACTTTACTTGAATCTTTCCTGCTCAATCCTGTCACCTTAATTAGTAATCATTTGAACTTAGGGCTTGCATTTCCTTCTTTGCTTTATTCCATTTTTAAAATCGTATAACACATTGTCAGCAACTGATTATTAAAAGAGAGTAGAACTGAATAAACCAGTGAGAGTTTCAAGGAGTTAACAGATAACAAGAGCAATATGAGTGGGTGTGTGCTTCAAGATCCCTACCTCAAATTGCATGCATTTACTTCTCTGCCATGAACTAAGCACCCAATGCTATCACTTAAAATCTGTGCAACATATTTTTCTTTCTGTCTTATCTTCTTTCTCTTCTTTTTCTTTCTTTCTTATTTCTGTGTATATTCTTTTAAAGTAAAAGTATATAGGAAGTAATTGTAAACTGCTAAACTTTTTGTAACAATTAAAAATAATTTTGCCTATATTTGCTCTCCTAAGCTTAAGTAAGACAGTATTTGGTGTAATTAAAACAAAACCAATTTTCATAACAATAACATCTTGAACTTTTAAAACCTGTGAAATTCGAGTTTGAAAAAGAGAAGAAATTTGGTGGAAAAGAGCTGGATGGACTTTACGATAAGTATGGCTGAGCATTTGATGGATTTAAAGCAATTAAAAATGTTTGGTAAATAGATTATTCCCTGTTGGCTTGAAGACACAATTATGTATGAAAACGAAGACCTGTGCTAGATTTTGAGTACCTACCAGCGAATTTGAACAAAAAGTATACATTTTCTTTGTATAAAACTGGCACAAAAGTTGTTTTTGGCCAATGCACATTATGAAGTGATTGAGTGAAAGAGAAAGCATTATTTACTAGGTGAAAATTCATTTCTTGCCATGAACCAATTGAAAAATTTCACATTGTTTTCCATCATCAATATCAAACATATGGCCTGTGTTAATATTATAATTCTTCTACAGGTAGGGAAACAGAACTTGACAGAGGACATAGAGCTGACAAATGACAGAGCAAGAACTGCAAGCCCAAGTCCTGCTCAGCTCTGTTTCATTGTACATAGCGCCATTCATCTATTTACCAGAGATTTAGTGGCTGCCTCGGCTATGCCTGGCACAGCACCTAGGTAAACAGGGGCAGACACTGCACACATTCTTGTTCTCGTCTTGTACAACCTATTGATCTCAGAGGAGAGGGAGAAATCACACAGACATATAAGCCAATGTACATTTACACAGTCCATTACTTGGAGTAAAATAGATTGATGAGTAGGGAGAAAAATGAGTGGCAACTGATTTAAGGGATGTAAATGATAAACTTGGAGTGGTTAGTCATGCTTTCATGAGCAGGCTTACAGAGAAGGAAGTTTCTTAGTGGGGTCTAAAAGGAAAAATGCAATACGGACAGACTAAAAGGAAAGGGAAAGAACCATAAGGCATAAAAGAATGTGAAGGTAAGTGAGATTTGTGCTCCCCAGAGACATCAAGATTATCTGGAGAGGGCGTTGGGTGTTCTCTTTCATTCAGCTGTCTCCCGATTCAAAGTCAGAGTTTCAGAGATCTTCTGAACTGATCATCTGAACTGATGCTATAATCCCATCCCTGGCACGTACAAGCCTTAGTGTTAAAGTATTCGAAGCTGGCTCATGTTCTCCAATCTGATGAAGGATGTTCTTTATCTCCCTGTCTTGCTAGTTGTCCTTACATAGATCCTCAGAGTTTCCCAAGGGGCTTTTCTGATGACATTTCTCACAGCTTGAAAAGAAACAAACTCAAATTGGGGTTTTACCAAATAGTTTCATCATGCCCTACTCTTTTGTATGATGTGTATTTCATGTACTGTAGACTATGTTTAAATTTCACAGAATGCTGTATGCTCTGATGAGCAGTTGATTTAGGAATCACTTCATGCATTATTGCTTTAAGAGATCACAGTCCCTGTGAAATTAAAAGCTGATCTTTCTGCAGCAAAAACATGCCTATTTTTCTTCAGCTCAACAATTCCTCATTTGGGACACCATGAAACAATTTTTTGTTGCTTAAGTCCTTCTTTTTGAATTATACCTTCCAACTGATAATTAAGGTAAACCAACTTCAGTGCTACTTGATAAGGCATACTGTATGGGATTCTTTTTAAGAAAAACATTGATTCCTAAATTACCACAAGCTAAAAAAGAACAGGAATACTAATACTCTGTCTCATTGATATTATTTTTGGCTTACAATAAAATAAAGGTATATGGTAATAAAAGGTTACTAAATATTTAATCTCCTAACTTATTTTAAGTGTATTTTAATTGACTATTCTATTGACCTTTTATTTGTAGATTATTCCTATCAACAGAAAAATTTACACATGCATTTTTTTCAGGCTCTCTTAAAAGTAAAATCTGTTAAAACTATTAAAATATATTATTGGATCATTATAAGGTGAGAAATCAGAGAAGCCATATTTTAAAGGATTGAATCTTGGAGTCTTTATTAAAAAGCTGGCAACTGTGTGGTGGACTCCTGTCTCATAGACCAGCAAATACACTAAACACTGTTTCCAAATTGTGCCATGAAGGCCAGAGAGGAAAGAAAGAATAAAAATAATATCAACAAACCAATTCAGCTTCAATGGAGAGCTGAATTGGGATGTTGAATTGGGATGGCATGTTGACTGGAGTCAGGAGACCAGCGACAGCGCACCAACATGGAGACATATGGCATGGTATAATGGTCCCTGAGCTGGTCTGGGCCTAAATAGGGTCACAGGAAATTCCCAGTACCAGGCACTGGACTGGCACGTTTAATAACTTATCAGTCAAGTGCCCACCCTTGCCTCTAGGGACACAGGCACACCCATTACCTGGGAAGTTTCCCCTCTTCTAGCTATGAATACAAGATGTCAGACTCTACCATCTACCATGTGGCCAAGATGATACTGGCCAGATCAGATCTTCCTATTTCATTATCTATCTTTATGCATTTTTAGTATATCATTTGGATTAATATTCTTAGTATTTAGTTCTCTTGTCTAAAAGTTTAAGCCAACATTTAATAAGTCTAAACTCTTTTTCAATAGATACATTGATTTTAATCTGACATGTTTTCATATTACTATCTTTTAGATAGATAGATGATTGACAGATATTTCAAATATATAGGTATTTCAAAATTTTCAAATATTTTTCAAAGTGTAGTTGTTAACATGTCTTTTTTTTTTATTAAAAGTTTATTCTCTTCTCTCTTTCAAGAAGTCATAGAAAGGAATCAGTTGAATAATACTAGGTTTTTCTCTTTCCTTTTTGTCCCAAAGATTTTTCCAAGTGTTCTCTGGGCTTCATGTGCTTCATGCTGAAGTCAGTTGTTTATCTTTTTTTTTTTTAATTTTAAAGTACTAGCTTTTCTCTTGCTATCTAGTTGATTTGAAAAAGGAAGGAGCCCCAGCACTCAAACATCTTGGATGATCGTTCATTATCTACATAATTATCAATCATATTTATCATTGATTTATATAATATATTATTCATATATTTATATTTTATTATTTTGTATATTATATATTTATTGATCAAGTATTATAAATCCTTTCCAGTTCACATTATTAGAAATTTAATATTTGTTGAGACAAGAACTAGTATGGTTTCAATTTAAGTGTCTAGTGAAGGCCCATCTATTAAAAGTTTATATTAAAGGGTTAGCTTCCAGTACATGGCATTGTTGGAAGACTGTGGAACCCTAAAGATGAAGAAACTAATAAGGGAAGTCATTGAGATGTGTCTCAGTTCTCTCTCTCTCTCTCTCTCTCTCTCTCTCTCTCTCTCTCTCTCTCTCTCTCTCTCTCTCTCTCTCTCTCTCTCTCTCTGTTCCACATCCAATAGGATGTGAGTATCTTATTCCATCCTTTATTCCCACCACAGACTGACAGAGATGCAACAGAACCAAGTGAGCATTTAAGCTTCTGAAATTGTGAACCAAAATAAATCTTTCTTTCTTAGAATTTGAAAGCCTCTAATATTTTGTCACAGTGATGCAAGGCTAACTAGCAAAAGAACCATGAAAATGATTTTAATCAACAATATCCAGATATCCTGCTAGCACTATGACATGAGAGAGATGTAATACCCGAGGTACCTGAAAATGTGTTCAATAGTGTTACTAGTTTTATTATCCTAAAAGGAGAAAAGCCCTTTTTAAGAATCATCACATCAAACCTGAACACAAATAAATGCTCATCATTCTGTACCACAAGGCCTCATTTCATTAATAAATTCCAAGGGTGATTGAATTTAGTAGTGCTCATTCAAATGCTACTTGTCTTGACCTTCCAGATGATTCCTTAATAACCCAATTAAAGGCTTACTGCTGTGCCAAGTAAGTGCATATGTATGAAGAAAATATCAACTGCTATAACAAAGACAGAAAAAATGACTTCCTTGTCAATATGAAGATCATGGAAGTTATCACTAGCTAATACGCTTTCAAAAATAAATAAATATAGACATATATGTATATATATATATATATATATATATATGGTTTTAACATTTGTCATGGAAGAAAGGCAAATACTGTGACATTTTCATCTTAATTCCTCTATAAAAGATAATTCTGAATTCTGAAAATCATTTTAAAGTACTTTGATCAGTTATGACAGATAAAATTGGTTTTTGTGTACTTTGAAAATGTAAAATTATGATTATGAGCAAAATGTTACATGTTAGAGAGCAAGACCAAGATTGCCTTATGAGGTATATGATAAATGGATTGCCAACAAATAATAAGCTATTTATACACGACAGGAGATGGTGTAAATTTGTTACACTAGAGAATAATGCATATAGCTGACATTCAACTAGAATTTTGAATAATAAGTAGGCACTACTCATGCCAACAGTTCATTAAGAACGATTCTGATGAGAAGGGACACCATGTGGAAAGACTCTGAACTGGAACCATCTTTGTTGACTGATAGCATGAATCCATGACTGCAACAAGACAAAAGAAATCGCTCTGTTTCAGGCTCTAGTAGGTTCTAACAAGCTTCTATATTTTACTTTCACCAAAAAATTACCTCCAAAGTCTTTTTTCTTGAAGAATGATAAAATCTAATTTATATTTCATAAAGAGTACATGAGTAGAAGTCTGATTATATAAGGTATGATGTAAATGGCTATAGCACTCAAATATTCCAGTTCTCATCCACCATGGAGTTGAATGGGAGCCTATTACTAATAGAATAAGTCAGCAAAAATGCCCCTCTTTCATCCCATCAGAGTAGTGGCAAAGTAAACATTCCCAGTGACTCTTCTATAAAATAATGGAGTGTCACACAGCCTGAAACACAGTGTGCCAGAGAGATCCTTGAAAAGTCTGGATGAGGGCTGGGAAGGTGGCTCAATGGTAGAGCACTTGCTTTGCATGCCTGAGGCCCTGGGTTCGATTCCCCAGCACCACATAAGCAAAAAGAAAAAAAAACCCAGAAGTGGCGCTATGGCTCAAGTGGTAGAGCGCTAGCCTTGAGCTGAAGAGCTGAGGGACAGCGCCCAGGCCCAGAGTTCAGGCCCCACGACCTGACCCCCCCCAAAGAAAGAAAAGTCTGGATGAGACTTTTCCAGGCTGTTTAGAATATTAAAATGGATGACATTGATCAAAATATATTGTATTCATAAACTGCTTTATTCAATGACAACTCCTTTGTACAACTACTTAAAGATAATGATACTAATAGCAATAGCAATAATAATAAAAAATAATGAATACTAATTGAGGTAAATCAACGCTGTCTCAGGCCTGTTTGCAACCATGACATAACTAAAATTATTATAAGTAACAGCTGGATTAAGATGTAGAAAAAAATAAAAATATTATTTCAGGTGAGGAACATTATCTTGAATTATGGTCGTTAAACAAATGGAGGTTAAAATAAAATGAAATTAAATTTTTTTTGTAAGAAAATAATGCAAAGCTAGTGGATAGATGGGATTACTGTCTTCTGTACAGAATCATTCCATGTTCTGAATTGTGTGTTGGAATCTCAGGCACATTTTTATACTGCTATTACTTTTCAGTATGTGGACACCTGAAAACTACATTTTCCAGATTCCCTTGCTGTGGAAGATCTTCTTTATATCCTGCTAATGAAACATTCTGACTTCAGATTTGAAATAAAGAAAGTCACAGCACATCTTGATGACCTGTGAGGGTCAGAGAGCTTTATGAGATGTCAGACAGTGGATTTTACCAGTCAGATCTTGATGTCAGAATAGGAAATGGCATCTCAGGGATTGCTGCACTTCCTAGTTTGTGGAAGCAGCTGTCTGGGGAGGTAGCAAGCTAAGGTCTCCCCATAGTCTCATCAGCCATTAATTCTGTGTATTAAATCCCTATTTGATGGAAATACCTACTTTGTTCTGTGTTTTGTACTATTTCTTGCTTTGTAAAATATTACATATTAGGCATGGGATGATCCCAGATGCCACTCAATGGACAACTGGATCAAAAAAAATTTAGTGTATCTATGCACTAAATTATCCTTAGTATATTCATTAGAAAGAATATTATTCCTATTTCTTTTTTAAAGAAATGGAAAGACCTGAAAAAAATCTCAAATGAAGTACGTCAAGCCCAGAAAGACAAAGGATGCAAGTTTTCTTTTCTATGTAGATGCTTACATGTTTAGCTTATAAACTTGCAAGTAAATACATTGGCTGGTGTACAAGTAATAGGAATGTATTAAGTGAAACGTGGTAGCTTCAGGGGAGAATTCAAATAGCGCAATTCTTTAGAGAAGCAAAGTTTAACAAAATAAACACTAGAAAGCAGGTACTCGAAAGGGATGGGGTTAAGCCAAGAGAGAAGGGGTAGATGAGTGAAGAGGAGACCAAAGGAATAACGATGTAAAGCATTCAATGCCGATTCTATAAAATTTAGAAGAGTGCTGGAATGGGTGGGTAGGGGAGGCATTGTTGAGAAACTTGGAAGGGATGACAGTGATCAACATACATTGTAATCATAAACTGCTTTGTTAAATGGCAACTCCCTTATACAACTACTTAAAGATAATAGAAATAGTATATATCTTATAGACGGTTATTATATATCAAGTCATCTCAGCACTCAGAGGAATCCTAGATTCACAGAGTTAAGAAAATTATCTATGATCCTTTCATTATACTAGAACTCAGACATGACTTGTAATTCACCAATTGTGTTCATTCTATTAGAGCATGTCTAAATCTTAACATTCTCCTCTATAAAAGAGGGTTTTCAACAATTCCCTTGTAATCTTGTATCTTGTGATTGACAGCATCATAATTTATGTTATCTTATGCTAGCTAGGGGATTTCTGCTTCTAGGAAAAATGACACCTACTAGAGCTCTTTCTCAGTACATTATTATTTCAATGCCTTTCCCATCTGATTGACATTTAGCATAAAACTACCAAATCAGATTTCATAATTTTAAACTCCTATCTGCTTGTTTAGCTTACAGGTAAATGATCCAAGGTAGAGCTGCTGTTATGAATCCAATAATACACAGAGGGAAATAAGAAAATAGACATGATTAAAGTGGCTGGGGAGGTAAGGGGGAAAACCTTAAAAAACTGATTTTTTAAAATGTCTTTCATCATAGAATGAGGAACATTAGAGAAATGGTTAAGATAAGTAAAATGTTACAATTTCAGGTTTTTTTTTCTTAGAAGGATAGTAGGCTCAAATATTGTAAAAGGAGTTTATGTTTCTGTCAAAATAAGCTAGAGCAGGAAATCATGTGCTTAGAAAGAGCTGATTGGAGAAGCCAAAGAGGAGAAAGACATGCATACAGAAGCACCCAAACGCAAACATGAGGGTATGAACTTGTTTGCTTTTAATGTATTTATAAGGTGATTTTTTTATTGCTTTGTATGTCCCTACCCCACCCTATAACCTCTGTTTTCCCTGTATTTGATGTTGGTATAATTTGTGGAGGGGAAGGGAAAAAACAAATTGTTGAACTAGGGATACCGGTGGACCCATTGCAACAATGAGATATACAAGATGCTATGTCGAAAAATGAATTTTACAACTTTGGCATGGGGGGAGGAGAAGGGTGGGGGAATGTAGTTGTGGAGATGAGAGGGCAAGGATGGTAGGGGAAAAACAAAGGAGGAGGCAACAATCCTTGATAAGAAATGTACTCATTACCTTGCTCATGTAACTGTAACCCTCTGCATGGTATTTTCACAATAAAAAACTTACTAAAAAATACATTATATGCTTCTATGGAGTTATCCTTGCACTATTGATATGTACTAGTGAAATATACAAATAAAATATACCTTTTGTAAAAATTAAACACTTGCAGGAAGAACTCCAGTAAGAAAATAAACATACAGCTGGGTGCCAGTGACTCATGCCTGTAATCCTAGCTATTGAGGAGGCTGAGATCCTAGGATCATGGTTCAAAGCCAGCCCCAACAGGAAAGTCTGTGAAACTCTTATCTCTAATAAACCACCAGAAAACCGGAAGTGGCGCTGTGGTTCAAGCAGTAGAGTGCTCGCCTTGAGCTGAAGAGCGCAGGAACAAGGCCCAAGCCCAGAGTTCAAGCCCCACAACCAAACAAAAAAGAAAAATGAAAAGAAGAAAAGAAACCTACCCCTTAAGGGAATAAAAGACATAAATTACAGCTTACTACAGCAATCTAAGGACAAAAATAGAAGAAAGAGAAAAAGATCTAAAAAAAGGAAAATGGAAGGAACAGAGGAGGAAATAATTTTTGCATAATAATATATAAATGGATAACTTAATGTATATGATATATTGACATATCAGAAGAGTACAGAGTTGATAACATTTGGTTTTATCTACTCATTTTGTTTATAAACACACTTAATGCATTCAAAAAGTTGATTGACTATTAAGGAAAATTAGAAGAAAAAAAAAACAACTGTGCTTTAAAATGAGTTACGAAGCCGGGTGCTGGTGGTTCACGCCTGTAATCCTAGCTACTCAGGAGGCTGAGATCTGAGGATCGCAGTTCAAAGCCAGCCCGGGCAGGAAAGACCTTGAGACTCCTACTCCAATAAACCACCACAAAACCGGAAGTGGCGCTGTAGCTCAAGTGGTAGAGCGCTTGCCTTGAGCTGAAGAGCTGAGGGACAGCGCTCAGGCCCAGAGTTCAAGCCCCACGACCGACAAAAAAATAAAAATAAAAAATAAAATAAAATGAGTTAGGAGAAAAATACATTTAGAAAATTGCATATATCCATCTGAAAGAACAAAATAGTCATTTAAGTCGTTTAGGAACACCTGTAATCTCATTCACTCAGGATGCAGAGGGAGGAGGATCGCAGTCTAAGGCTGACCTGTCCAGAATAGGTTGATTTTATCTGAAAAACAAAGCAAAAAGCAAAGCAAAATCACTAGCATATGACTCAAGTGCCAGAGTCTTTGCTAGGTTTCCCCCTGTGTTCAATCCCCTATATGCCAAAAGGATGCACTGCCACATAAGAAATTCTTTTCACATAAGTGAAGAGAGTATCAAAAATAAGCTCTTTGTCATTGGTATCATGGCTGACTCTCCCCATGGTAGCTACACACTGTGAAATGGTCCCAAGAAACTAAACAAAAGCATTTGTGGCTGGAAAACAGAGTTCCAACTGGAAAGAAAGCTCTGAAAGCAGCGTGTGTTCTGCTTTCACAGCTTTCAACATAAGGCAAGCTGAAGTTTAGCCCCGGGATGACAAAGACTGACAGAAAACCTCCCATCTTTCTGGTGTCAAGAGCCAACGTATATAATCTGGGGGCAGACACAGACCCTGAGAAGAGCGGAGGAAATCCTAAAGGCGATGGGCAGAGAGGAGTGATAGGTGTGTAAACTGACCACACTGTGACAGGATCCGTAAACCTGTTTAGCCAGATCAATTGTAAGCAGTTCAGCTGAAGATAAAAGTGCTGATCTGCTATATGGCCTGCTCCTGAAGACACAAGAGTGTGAGTGTGAGTCTGAGCCAGTTATTTTCTTTCTCAAACTCAAACATCAAAAGTATTCAGATACTCATAACAGCACTGGGAATCTCCATCACATGGCATCGCCATGTCATAGCATTAGGCATTAGCTTAGCATTGGATAGAATAGCATAGAATAAGATAACATAACATCGCATTGTCAAGGACAAAACCAAAAGTACTACACAGGTGGAGAATAAGAAGAAACATAAATAACCTATTTTCAAGAGAGAAAGCACTCAAGCAGAAACAAGATCTAATGAGAATTCTGAAGCATCTATTTGCACTCTCCTTAATTTGTGGAAGAAAACTGTATTTGAGGTTTGGTTTTTTTCAAGTAGAAAAATTTAGCAGGTAAGAGAACAACAGGAAAAATTTCTAGATCAAAAAACAGCATTACCAAGAATTAAAACATTGAACTACTTAATTTGGGGGGGGGTATAGGGAGAATGATAAAATGAGTGACATTGATCACCAGGCATTATACTCGTAACCTGATTTGTGGAATTGAGAGTTCTTTGTACAACTACATAATAAAAATGATTTTAAAAAAAGAGTTTAAAATTCATTGTGTATCTTAAAAGAAGTGTGCAAATATCATATAACAGAGTCTATAGATGTGATAATAAACCCACAGAAACTTTGCATTATGGGAAGCCATGCAGCCAATGATTCTTTGGGTCTCACTTACTTCATTTAAGATAATTTTTAAATGTGCTTATAACTCTACAAATTATTTTGTCAAAGATGAAAGAATTACACTTAAACATGATTATTTAAATGGGACTCTCAACATTCACACAATGGGACCAAAGGAGAACACTCTTAGGAGAGGATCACAAGGGCTCAATAGCTGTGTGCAAATGATCATATAAAATGATGCTTATCAAAATGAACTACAAGTAATGGAAACAAGAGGGTTTTTGCATTGTAATGTTTATGGTTCTTGCTTTTTGTTTTCTTCCCTTTTTTCCCCTTTTGTCAGTGTTTTGGACAGTGTGCCCTTTGTCTTGTAAATGAGCTTATCTGAAGGCAAGGTGAAGCATAGAAATGGTGGGACAAAGGGTGAACTAATGGAGCAGTGATACTAGACACAATGTTGGAAATGAGTTATACAACTTGGTGCAGAAAAGCTAGGAGAACATAAAGGAGGGGTGACACTGTTTTAAAAGAAATGTACTTACTACTTCTGTAACTGTAACTCCTCTGCCATCACCTTTACAATAAAAAAGAAATTATGCATTGCCATTGTTAAAAATAATTATGATACTGTAATGAAAATTCAACCGCATGCCACAAGATGCCCAGAAGAGGCAAACCTCATCTGAGAAAACATATTGTGAGAGAACTCATTATAGAGTAGTCTACAATGTTCTATCAGGAACAGCTTAAGATAAGCTAGTCTTAGTCATTCTCTTTCACAGTGACTAATGACTGCCTTCCAGGGATGATGGAAACTTTCTGATGTAAAGGTAATGTTTTCTGTTTTGATGGGCAGTTTAGAGAGATCTCTAGATTTTCCCCAAACAGAACAACTGCACAATGAAATGGTGGTGTAATAACCCATGGGCCCCCATAATCAGCAGGGCCCAATAATCAGCGTGGTCCCATGGGACTGGAGAGGCTGATGCATCACTGCCCCAAGGGGTGTGCATGCCACCAAAGGGGGCGGGGCGTGCTACTGGAGGGTGAGGAGTCAAGGGCCACAAGAAGTGATTGGACAGTGAGCAGCTTGGGGAAGGAACCTGAATGGTAGTTGCAAACTGTTAGGCAGGAGACCCATTGGAGTGGGGGAGGAGCGCAGCCTATATATATATATATAGAGAGAGAGAGAGAGAGAGAGAGAGAAGCTGTGGGTGGAGCAAGGTTGCAAGTTGAGAGAGCAGGGGAACGAAGGTAACAGACTACCAGGAAGACCTGAAGGTGGATACTGGAAAGAAACTAAATAGAGAGAGAGCAAGAGGGGAAAGAAGACAAAAGCTACCAGGAAGACCTGGAAGGAAGGACAGACCTGTGAAATGAAAAAGGCCTGTAAAGGAAGTGATAGAAGGAAAGACAGGAAAAGTCTTGATCTCTGGAGCCTTGGAGCTTTGGAGGTCTGGGGGTAGTGGTTTGCAAACTATTAGAGGGCAGGGCTGCCCACTGGAGGCTTGGAGGTTTGGTGATCGAGGCTGCTCTTGGTTCTGGGTATCTAGCCCAGGACAAAGCAATCAGGCCCCCTTTCTATTGTAAATAAAATTCTTATTATCTTAACTGTGCCTAGATGGATTGTCTCCCTCTTCAGAGGTCACAATTGTGGCCAATTATGTATTAGCTTTTGTTGTTGTTGTTGTCAAATTAAAGCTTTAAGGAATCATATACGTAGGCAAAAGTGTAGTGAGATCTGCAGGATACAGCAGTGTTGATGTAAGGAGTAAATACATTAGTTGTTAAATATGGCTACTGTCCATGCAGATGGTCACGTTAAAGTTTCTATAACTTTACCATGCAATTGAAATTTCCTTTACTTTATGAAAAAGAAAATAGGACATTTTTTACCACTAATTTTGCATGAAATAAAACATGTAATATCAATGGTTATATATTTAACAGCAATATTAAAGAATAAAGTTAGATGTGATGGAATAATATTTGTTCATATAAATTGGAGAAGACATCTGGCAAGAAACAAAAGAGTGCTAAAATGAACTCGTATCTGAGGCCCAACCTAAATAGTATTTGATAATCCAATGAAGGCTTTTGATGAGCTAAATATCACATTTTTGTAACCTAGTAGCATTGAAGAAAGGATGGTTGATCTACATTGGGATGGCTTGAAATGTTTAACTTTTCTTACCTTGTATTATAGGACCTAGCTATTTCCATTATTTTTTTCCTTCTTATTGCGGGAGGGGGGGGGACAGGACTGGAATTTGAGTTCAGGGCCTTGGATTTGCTCTGATAAGCATAAGTCATGCCTCCAATTGACACATGATTAGACTATGGACAAATTATTTTATTTACCAAGTCCCTTTTCTTATCTGTAAAGTTGGACCAAAGTATTCCTTCTAGGGTAGATATGCGGATTAAATTATGATTGTAGATAAGAGGCTGGGCACCACTAACTCACCCTGGTCATCCTAACAGTCTAGAAAGTAGAGTTAGGAAGGATCATGGTTAAAGACGATAGAAAAGTTCAAGAGATCCCATCTCAATGGAGTGTTGGATCCACTGGTGCATGCATAGCATCCTGGCTAGTCAGGAAGCCTGACGTAGTCGAGTTGCACTGAATACATGTTACATGTCTGGGCTGGAAGTAAGACCTTCTCTCAAGAAGGAAAGAAAGAAAGAAAGAAAGGAAGAAAGAAAGAAAGGAAGAAAGAAAGAAAGAAAGAAAGAAAGAAAGAAAGAAAGAAAGAAAGAAAGAAAGAAAGAAAGAAAGAAAGAAAGAAAGAAAGAAAGAAGGAAGAAAAGAAGGAAGGAAGAAGAAAGAGAGAAAGAAAGAGAGAAAGAGAGAGGGAGAGAGGGAGGGAAGGAAGGAAGGAATGAAGGAAGGAAGGAAGGAAGGAAGGGAGAGGGAAGGAAAGAGAGAGAGAGGGAGGGAGGGAGGGAGGGAGGGAAGGAGGGAAGGAAGGAAAGAAAGAAAGAAAGAAAGAAAGAAAGAAAGAAAGAAAGAAAGAAAGAAAGAAAGAAAGAAAGAAAGAAAGAAAGAAAGAAAGAAAGAAATCCCAGCAAAGTCAAGTCCAGAATTGTGGCTCACTGAGAAGAGAGTTTGCCTAACAAGTTTAATGACCTAATCAGGCCCCAGTATTGCTGTTTGTGAGTGTGTGTGTGTGTGTGTGTGTGTGTGTGTGTGTGTGTGTGTGTGTGTGTGTGTGTGTATGCACACATGTGCATGCATGTGTAAGAAATTTAACACCATTGTCATGAGAAAAATGTCCTCCATCATTGTTTTTGTTCATAAAACTTTCATTCTGTTTTTTCTCTGACAACAGTTTCCCTAGATCATCAAAAACTCGTATTAGCCTTTTACCTTATGGTTGACTTGAGCATGCCTTGGAGATCTCTGTGGACACGTGATGTTAGCAGTTCATTAGCTATAATTTTTCTCCTGCTTCATATAAGGGTCCCTTGTTCTGATTCACCTGACAGATGCAGAACTCCCAAAGAGAGTGGTGTTAAACATCCAGCCAACAGCAGCTTTTTTCAGTTCCAACTTCAAATGCACCAGCTAAACAAGCTCTTATTTCAACAAGGAGGTCAAAGCATTTGTTAATGGTGACTGTCATTAGAGTTCTGAAAGGATCCCCTTGCCAAAACCAACTCATTCTGTCTCCAACTCCTTCCCCGATCCTCCTACATTTCCTTCGTTCTCAAGTCTTCAAGTCTTACTTTTACATTTTTCTTAATTTAGTTTTAAACTGTAAGAACATTTTTTAAATAAATAGTAAGCATTATGTAAGGGTTTTTTTTCCTTTATTTTTTATACTATCCTGGTCTTGGAAGAGTGCTTACTACCACCTGACAGCTAATATTGGAAGCCAAGATTTTTTATTGCTATATTTTGGATTCTGTTTTTGAAAAGCTAAAGTAAACCTTAGTCCATCAATTCATTCTCCATAGGCTTAATGATCTTTATGTCCATCTTTGAACAGCAAAGCCTTTGTGATCATGACTTAGAAACCAAAGGCTTTGTTTCTCAACTGACACTGTGGTGAAAGATCTTAGGGTCAAAGCTATATTCTCTCTCTGCTGCCAAGCAGCATTTTAAGGCACCTTCAGGATGGCCTGGCCTCATGTGATCTGATAGAAGTTACTGTGAATCCACTATCGATTTCTGAAACTCGACTTTGTAATTTGCAAGTACGCTCAGAGACTTGCTACCATTTGGGGGTCAAGCAATTATTCTGTGGACCATTGCGAATTCTTTGATGGGGTTCCTCTCTCGGCTGTCTCATTGAAAATGTGGCCTGAGGACATGTGGCTATGCAGAACAATGAACAGTGATGGGGAAAAAAAATGTTTGAGCATCTGTGGTATGATTTTAAAGACCTAAGATTGCCTTCCTGTCATTTTTCTCTCTACTTTGATAACTCTGTGCTTTTGACATTCCAAATCATATCACTAGTGATTTTTATTTATTTGTTTGTTTATTTATTTTGTCAGTCGTGGGGACTGAACTCTGGGCGTGAGTGCTGTCCCTCAGCTCTTCAGCTCCAGGCTAGCGCTGTACCACTTGAGCCACAGCACCACTTCTGGCTTTTTCTGCTTATGTGGTGCTGAGGAATCGAACCTAGGGCCTCATGCATACAAGCCAAGCACTCTGCCACTTGTACCTTCCCAACCCCACTAGTGATTTTTTTAAAAAAGTATTTCATTATCTTGTTACAGGTTAGTGCTTAAGATCAAATACCTGTTATTTAATGAACGGAGTTAGTTCCCTTATTGGGTTGGATAATGTGCCCCCTGATGCTCTCTAATTTCACGTCTTCCCTAATACTTCAGAATGCATCTTTATTGGAAAAAGCTTAATTGAGTAACTAATTAGCTACATTAGGATGAGGTCCTACTGTAATAGAGTAGGCTTGAAATCCAGTAAGATTTCTTTTAAGAAGTGCAGAGGATAGCCAGAGATGAAGAATTCCTGGGAAAGTACCTGGAAGAATAGGAGACAGAGATGACAATGATGTGCCTACACTCTAAACAATGCCAAGTATGACTAGCCATGCCTGAAGCTAAGACAGAGTAATGGAATAGATGCTTCCCTAAAGCTTTCAGTGAGAGCCGAGACCTGCTGACAGCTTGATTTAGGATTTGTAGCCTCTGGAAGTGTGAGACAATAAATTTTTGTTGTCTTAAGCCATCTCTTTTGTGGTAATTTGTTAAGGTACCCGTAGGAAACTAACATAGCTCTCTAGAATATTAAATTTTTATAACATAAAAGCACTAAGCCCTTGAGTAAAGGAAGAGAGAGTAAGAGCTAGTAACACTAAAGAATATCCCTTAATCCTTTACTTAGGTCTTTTAGAACCGGAAAAATTCTGCATTCAATTTCTATGAGTGGATCTTTGTCTCCCACGTTTACCATTTCTGCTTCTTCTCTAGTCTCCAGTCAACTCCAGAACCTCCAGTAAGAATGACCTTCATTTGAAGTATGTCAGTCAGTCTTAAGTAGTATTTCACTTACCTCTGTCATCGTTTCATTTATCCAGTGTGAATGTCTTTTTCTGTGCAAGGGCTAGTAAAACCTTTCAAATAAGAGAATACTCATGCCAGATGCCAAGCACCCATGCCTAAAATGCTAGCCCCCCAGGAGGCTAAAATGTAGAAGATTAAAATTAAAAGCAGGGCAGATGAGTTCCAGGGACTCTAATTAACTGGAAAAATGCCACACTGGAAGTGAGACTCATTAATACCCTTTGTTCAATTATTGATTATGAATTTGAATTACTAGCTGGTTATGTGTACAAGATATTTTGAAATAACTATTTTAAATCAATGTATTTTAAAATAACCTCAAACTAAGTCCCAACTAAGACTATGTACTTCCCCTCCTTATATTTCCTCCACAATATTTTAAGTTGTCATATGAATTTGATCTTGAACTCCAGAATTCAGGAGATCTTCATGCTTCAGTCCCTTAGTATCTGGAATTGTAGGTGTGTATTACCTTTTACTGCTTAAGTTGTTATAGTCTTGTTCAAATTATTGACTCCTACAAATTTAATACAAATATCCAGAGAGCTCTGTATTTTCATTAATCTTGCTAACACTTAAAGGTATGCTTTTAATGTACACATTATATATTTAGTTCAGAATGCTTTTATGCTGGTTCAGTTATAACCTGAGATGAAAACTTCCTATCCACCTGTGTTTTCCTTTCCTATTTATGTTTCTTTTCAATTTAACTATTATCTCCCTGAGTTTGTCTTAGTTTCAGTGCTTTTATGATATGTCTTCTTCATTTTTAATCCCTTTTCTATATTTTATATTCCAAAATATTATTATATTCCCTCAGATGACCATGTCCATTTTACTTCTCTATATAAATTTATTTTTAAAGTCTTGAATTCCCCTCCCCCCACACAAAAGATTTTCCCCCATAAGCTAAAATGAATTATGTTAAGTTACATTAATTGGATCGTCTTTTTTTGTAGTTGCTATCATCATCTTTTTCCTCTCGCAGCTGACCTATTTATATTTTTTGACTAAGGGTATTATCCTATTCCTGAGTTGTGATTGTCTTTCCCCTCACCTTTTTATTCTGGTTATTGGATTTCTGTAATATCATTTCAATATTCCTTAGTAAACGAATAGTTCTGCCGAAAGTACAAGATTTCCCTGGGAACAGTCATTAGCTGCCTGACTTCCCAGTCTCCCTTTGAGGTCCCATTCAAATTTCCCGACAGTTTCTGGGAACAAAGAAACCAATGCTTCCTTTTCTGTGAGGATGCCATTCCATTCCTTAGGGCTTTATGAACCTCAAGAGAACAAGATGTTCCCCGCCCCCTTATTCTTCTTATTTTGAAAGTTATATCTTATTTCAAGATTCTACCATTCTGTCTTGAAGGTTCTCTTCCAACAGACCTATGCTTCTCTTTTTACTCAAAACTGAATAATCTTGAATCAATTCCTGTTTACTCCTTTTCATTCCTTCTTTCCAATCTCCACATGTTTTGCCCAAGTTCTCCACACCTGCTTGGCCAAACACAGAGAACTGATAGAAATCAGGCAGGCAGAGCTGCCAGGAAGAGGACAGGTTACTAACTTTTCAGAAGTTCATATTTATTTTTTGTATGAAAAATATGAATTCTGACATTTAAGTTTGAAGATTTTCAATGTGCTGTTGTAGATAACATATGATGTGTGCCAACAAATCTATTTCCTATATTACACAATTGTCATTCTCTAAAACAAGGGCTATCTCAATCTCCTTTAAAAATATTACTTAATTTGAAAATCATCAAAAGTAAGAAGGTATCATCATTTAAACAATGAATGCCACTCCTGCATTATTTAAGTATTTTATACTGAGCACATCTTACTTGTTTTAGCATAAGTGCCGAGAACTGGATTAACTTAGGAAAAGTTAGAACCAAGATTATTTCATTTGAATTCAGTAAATTATTTTGTTTGAGTATTTTAGAGTTTGAATAATTCTAGAAATGCGCAGGGAAGGAAGAAAGAAAAGAAAGAAAAAGGGAAGAAAAATTAAAAGAGGAAAATCCCAAGAAGTATTATTTCTGATTAAGTTGATCATATAAGCATAAACTAGATATTTGGTTTTGTAGCATGCATAGCATGTGTGTTACTTAAGTAAATAAGTATATTTAAAGAAGCCATGTGCTTATAATCCTAACTAGTTATACAGGTTTTAAAAATTTTAAAAAATCAATATATTCATGGAAATAGTGAAAAATTACTGTAATGTTTCCCAAAAAATGAGAAAATGGTCTTCTAAAACCAAGGCCATAAGGGTAATTAGTAATTTGTGTCTGCTTAACTGTATGGTAGTTTTTTTATTCAAAGGTACAGAGGGTGTGCAACCATATGTCTGTGTTAAATGGTACTGGGTGGAGTAACCAATGCCAGTAGTGAAAGCATATCTAAAAATCTTCATTTGAAGAGGATGAGAATACTTAGAAATCTTTTGCAGTTTGAATTTTAATTTCTGGTTTGGGGATGCTTGAAAATAATGCTTTCCATGCAATGGTATGTTCTTTCAACGAATGAATAAGTTAAATCATCTAAGTAAGAGCCCCGTGGTAGGACTCTGGGATAATGTCAGTGATTTGTCTTTTTATATTGTAGTAGTGGAGACAAGTGAGTGTGTTTTCCTTTCCTCTGTTGATTCAGAAGATCTGACTGTTATTTTAAACATGAATACACTGCATTCAGAAGATTCTGAAGTTTGGTTTTAAACAATGTGTATTCTCCCTATCCATGCTACATCTATTCCAAGACTCCCTCACACAGAAATCATGCCAACCAAAGAGTGGTATAGAATGTTTATTTTTCCATGGCTGCAAGAGAGAAAACAGTACCACAGCAATTACGTTTTATGTCTCTCAGAAGGAAGAGTGTAAGCATTACCAGAGTGTAAAGCTTTGTCTCCTTTCTGTTATCTTCAGTGACACGTTTGGCTACAGCTAACATTGAACAAATACTTTTATCTCCTTGGTGCTATTTCATCTTTCCATAATCATTTTTACTATTGTTGAAAATACTAAGATTAAAGTCCCTTTTATATTTTAGTTTGTTTAATATAATTTCTAAATCTTACTGAGAGCCCTGGATCTTATATGTTTGTATGGGAGGAGGTATATTTTCCATGAATACAAATGTTAGTTGGTCTCAAATAATATACATATTATTATGTGGGAAGGGTTGTTTATATAGTTTACATAGTAGTGCATAAGAAAGTATGCAGCTAATGGTTTTTATTGAAATAGTTCATTTTGATGGACTGAGTTCATATTTTAAAGTCCATCATAATGTACTCCTCCCATGTGTTCAATTAATAAACACTATTTTACATATAGAATGTACCATAAAATATATTCTAATACTGTCAGAAGGTTTAGTTAAACTTATTATGTGTATGGAATGAAAATAAAAACAGAAGGTGTCTGCTCATTAGCTTTCTACAACTGTAAAAATACTTATCATAATCGATGAATCTTTACTCATGCAAAGGAAACGTTTATTTTCTTTTTTTCTGTTGATGTTCCTGTCCCACCCCCACCCCCCGCCCCATTCATAGCTGAGGTTGCTTGGGCTGGTGGCAAAATGTCAAGAGTTTCAAGGCAAAATCACTCACTGCCAAAATATGTAAAAGAGGAGTCTAACAAGGTACTGGCATTTCCTTCAAGAGCACATCTCTAATTATATCAGTGCCTCTCTCTACGTTTTGCCTCTTTAAAAGTTTCCACAATTCCCCAGAGTGCCACAGGTTAGAGATAAATCCATTAAGGCACGGGCATTCAGAGTACCTTCTAGAAGCAACCTAAAGCAAATATCTTCTATATGGTCTATTAAGGTCTAGTTACCCAACCGTTAGTTTATTAACAAATAGCATATACATGAAGCTCTACTTAAAACTGAATTTTATGGACTTGATAAAAAATTTAGCAGTCCCGAATAATCTTAACTGCCACTTTCTGACCAACCAAGTGAATGTGTCAATATTTACAGTCTGGGATCTCTTAAATATTCTAGGATAAACTAGTTAAAAGTCTTCTCAAAGTTCCCAAATATAAAAATAAGTACTTAACATGAAAACATCTTCATATAAAAGATTCATGTAGATTGAAGATTTCTATAGATTAAATGAATTGTTGTTTTTTGGAGTTTGCTGGAAATGCACAAATCTGTGGTATGTTTAATTAGGTGTTTTTCTTCAAAAAACAGATAGCTGTATATATATACCACTTGTTGATGACACATATAGGTAAATACTTAGTTAAAATGTAGGATTTTTTTATGGATAAATTTCTCCCTGAGTATGGAGTCCCTTGAAAAAAAAAAGAATCAAAGTTAACTGCTCACAAAGTTAAACTGAGTATCTGCAACACTTTACTATTCAAGAAGATAATAAACATTGCCAAGAATTTTAACTGACCTAAGGTAATGATTCAGTTATTATAATAAATAAATTGAAATATGTAGAGAAATTAACAAAATAAATGAAATATTAGAGCATCAATTAAACAGACCAACACATATATTCTGGTCTTCTATTATTCACTAAAGTGTATAGATATAATTTTATCTGGAAGCAATAGTGGCCTTAATTATCTGTAATTCTCTCTGTTTCCATCTTCATTTCCTGCTTGTTCCATTAATCTAGAATCCTAAAACTCTTGTGTCTTTATCTATTCTAAAGTAATTTAAGGATTTTCATTTTATTTTATCTACTCTCCTCCCATAAAATCCTATAGAGCAACTAATATCTTCATAGGAATCAATAGAGAAATTTCTACTTCTTTCAGACATCATCTCTTGTAACCCTTATTCTTTTTAGTAACACCTGTCAGCTTTCACCAATGACTATCAGGACAGAGTAATTGCTACACTTAAAAAATTACACCTATACAAAGTGGAAGAAAATTTGACCAACTATCTAAAAGATACTTCATAAATAATTTTAAAACCTTTATCTCTCATCCTTTAAAAGTTTCTATATATAAACAATAAAATATTGTCTTTACCATATCAAAATATTTATATTCAGAGTGAAATATGTAAATATGATCTGGCATAATACATATATGAAGGGAACTGCCCCATAGACCATATAAGTAATGGTGAGAATTCAAACAAAGATCAAGTTGTACGTAAATAGGCAAAACAAGAATATCAAAAATCAGGGCTGGGAAGGTGGCTTAGTGGTAGAGCGCTTGCCTTGCATGCATGAGGCCCTGGGTTTGATTCCTCAGCACCACATACGCAAAAAGAAAAAAGCCAGAAGTGGTGCTGTAGCTTAAGTGGTAGAGTGCTAGCCTTGAGCTGAAGAGCTGAGGAACAGCACCCAGGCCCAGAGTTCAGGCCCAAGACCGGACCCCCCCCCAAAAAAAAAATAAAAAATCAATCAAACAAACAAAAAATCCAACAGCATGATACCACTTGGGCTCAGTTTGTAATCTATAGCTATAGATTATTGTGATTACTTTCTACCCAGAGGGATTTATCTTGCTCAATTTTATTTTAAATGTAGTCAGTCATTAGGATGCTAATCAAATAATGGATTAATTAACTGATTTTGCAGAATGTGAGTTATTGCTTCAGAAACTTCTCAGTTTTTCTCTACATTTCCACAGGACTATCACAGGACTGTATCACAGGACTATCTTCTCTAAGTTGAACTTTTGAAGAAGCTGAAGGAGAAGACAAATCCTTATATGCCCACAATGGTGTCTGGTGCAGACAGTAGTCCATAAAACCTTTGATGAGTGTCTTAAAGAAGGAAGAAGTCACATTCTAGTGAGAGGATTATTTTTGTAAGAATAAATGTACAACTTTGGTTTTTAAATAGAAAAATGGTCCTTCATTGAGAATGTGGCTCAGTGGTAGAGTGCTTGCCTAGCATGCCTGAAGCCCCAGGTTTGAACCCTCAGTACCACATAAACAGAAAAAGTTGGAAGTGTTGCTGTGGCATAAGTGGTAGAGTGCTAGCTTTGAGTAAAGCAGCTCAGGGACAGTGCCCAGGCCCTGAGTTCAAGCCCTATGACTGTCAGACAGACAGACAGACAGACAGACAGATAGATAGATCTGTCCTTATCAGTTTTTCATCACTCACAAATCACATGATAGAAGCAACTTGATGGAAGACAGATTTATTTAGGCTTTGGGTTTCAGAATTTTCAGTCTGTGTTCACCAGGCTCCTCACAACTTGATTACCACCACGAAGCAGAGCATCATGGTAGAAAGGATACAGTGACGTAGCGGACCTAGAAGCAGAAACTTAGAAGGAGGGAGGGCAGGCAAGTTATGCAATTCCAGACCACTTTCCCAGTGAGTTACTTCCTCCATCTAGGTTCCATCTCCTAATTTCTACCACCTACCAATAATGACATCAGATAATGAATTCACCAGTGAGTTGATCCATTAGTTAAATTAGAGTCCTCATGATCAAACCATGATCCAAATATTCCATCCCTGAATATTGAGGAATAAGATATAAATTTATGTGTCTTCAAAGAACTTTCTTAGATTCAATTCATACTGTCCATTTCCTGGGCCACAAAGATTCAAATTCCATCTTATATAAGTTGAAATTCATTTTGTTAATCTCCAAGAGTCACCATGTTCTCTACAGTCACAACATTCTTCAAGTCAGTTTTCAGGTTTAACTCAGAACAGAACAGAACATAAGAGGGGAGTTGGAGATTGGGCACCTAATTTCAAAAGTTCCTTTTAGTCTCCAAGTCCAATGGGATTTATTACTACTCTCATCTGTACCTGTAATTTCCCAATAAGGCTACGTGTTAGTCTTGGTCCTCAGTGAATGGCATGGTTAGAAGTTGGTAGAACTCAAGAATTAGAGAGATAACTGAAAGTTAAGCCAAGAAAGGTTCTTGTTCTTGTAGGCCTATTGAGATCCTAGGTCCTTCTTTTCTTCTTTTTTTTTTTTAAGTTTTTTATTGTGAAAATACTGTACGAGGGGTTACAGTTACATGAGCAATGTAATGAGTACATTTCTTATCAAGCATTGTTGCCTCCTCTTTTGTTTTTCCTCTACCATCCCTTCCCTCCCATGTGTACAACTACTCTATTTGAAGTGACCAACCTCATTCACCAGGATATAGCATATAGCACCTCAGTGCAGGTCCAAAAGTAACAGAGACAAGAGTAGTCAATTGAAACCTCTGAAACTATTTACCAAAGCAAATCTTTCTTTTGTAGTTGATGGTGATGGTAATTATGGTTATTGTTGTTGCTGTTATTATTGCAAACATAGAAGGAAAAAACGTTTTTGTAATGAACACTTCTCGTGAAAATCTCCATATGTATTCTTTTTACATTTTTTATTTTGAAAAGTAGTCTCACAAACACCCCAAAATTGATGCAAAAATTTCCCATATAAATTTGGCTCAGCTTTTCTAAATGTTATAACTTTATCACTTTTGAGCTCTTACCTGAAGCTTCACTCTGTCTTTGTCTGTTTCTCCATTTTCTTCCCTACCTCCCCTTCTCTCTCCCTCCACTCTTTCCTGCCCTCCTTCTTTTGCCTCTCCTTTCCCTTTCTGTTTTTCCCTGAAATGTAATTTATGCCAAGATGTGCTTTATCTTGAAAGAAAGAAAAATATCTTAATCCAAGAATCAAACCAGAATCAAATGTTGCATGTAGGTATCATATCTACACACTTTCCATTATCCTAAAGGTATTTCATCTTTGTTTTTAAGGACATGGCAATTTTAGCTTAGAAATACTCTTAGGACTTTTTTTAAATTTAGACAATGTTTTGCCCTTTTCATTTTGAAGCTATCTAAAAATAATTATATTTGTGGCATTGTTTATTAGTTTGTTTTTAGTTCTTAAGCACTTTATCTTATTGATAAGCACTTTAAGCACTTTATCTTATTGCAATCATTCAGGATATGAAAAAACATGTACATACATAGTTTATTGTTCATTTTTAAATAGACTATATTTTAAATCATGAAGATTTATACCTTTCATCCATATACATGCAAACATCATAATATTGAAATATATTTTGTATTTGTTATAATATTACATGAGGACAAGAATCTGAATATTACTTTGACTTACCAAAGAAAATATAAATAAGCTGATGCTTGATAGTCGGTCTGGTAGCAAAGTTGAGGTAGTTTGCCATTTTTCTTTCCTCTTTATTATTATTCTTTCAACATTTTTTAATAGTTCTCATCTCAAACACTTAATTAATGATGTAACATTAGAAGTTAAGATGCAGTTTGGTTTTTGAATCCAAGATGCTGTGAATATAATTAGCCTGAGTATTAGCATAAATGACCTTTCTGATATATGGACAAGAATAATCTAATGGGGTTTAATTTAAAACTGAAGAACGAATCTGAATTTTGTGAAATTGAATTACTCAGAGAACTTGATAAAAGTCAATCTAGTTTTCAGAAAAAGCAGATGGCAAATTATTTATGTAAGAAGTGACAAAAAAAGTTTACAGAAGTTCAATTCCATTCAAATTGTTGGACCTAAACTACTGCTGAACAAATCTTAATACAAGCAATGTTTAGAGATAATTGTGCATGCTGAATCCTCACATATAAATACTCTCTATAGTTCTAAGTTCACATCATTGAAAAAGTGCTTGAGAGAGATGAAAACTGTTAATTTTGAAAAGAAGAATAATAAAAAGTACATTTAGTACTTATTTGCCATCTGCTGGCATTTAAGATGAGTCATTCCTACACTTCCAACACTGATCTTTATTAGTACAAAACATGTTTATTGTTATTGGGAGAAACTAGTGAAGAGCTGATCAAAGTTTTGGTAAATATATCAGGGTCAGAACCTAGTACATTTGATAGTCCTAGAATACGTTAGTCTATATATTAGTCAATGTGTTAATCTGTTAAAATGTGTTAGTTCATGTTAGTCTGAGCTCTCCAGAGGGGGGAAAAGCAGTGAGAAATATATTTTAAAATAACTATCTATACAAAGATTTCTCTATGTATATAAAAATGGTTTCTATGACTCATTGGCAAATATATTGTGAGAAGCTGATAAATCAATATGTACAGTCATAGGTTGGAGTCACATTCCAAGTTTTGGTAAGAAAGAAAATTGCATCTAGTCTTTTATGACATTCCAATGTGTATTTAGCATAATGTACATGCTAATTTTAAATAAAACTATTTTAGAATGAGTTATGTAAGATCCATGCATGTAGATGCTTCCAAATACATTTCAAATGTGTTATTTTTTCCACATACTATGATTTGCATAAAAGAATGTGTTTTAATGTGTGAGGCATCCATACCCAAAACAAACACTAACATATAATGTCTGAAGTTATGTGCGGAAGATTATTGTATTACTCCTAAATTGGTGGTGCAGGGCTTATGTATTGGTCTATGTTCAAATCAATGACTCATCATTTTTCCTCTTGGAGAATGATAAATTGTAGTGATAGATTAAATGATAACATTAAATGATAACCACTCCTGTAAACTCCTCTCTGTAATGTGACCCTTCATAAAGTTTCTTTGAAGTAGCAAATAAATCCTGAGGACAAAATGGGTTCATAGGCATTAAATCTCTGTTAACTGAGGAGAGAAAACATGTATATGGAGAATTCAAAATTAAGGCTTTATATTGTATACCATAAGAAATGGAGTATTTATAATTAACTAAAACATTATACTTTATACCATAATATTCCACAAAGATCATATAAAGCATAGTTAAGACAAATAACTTCATTATAAGCTGTGATTTCAAACACCCTTTTTAGGTCTTCCAAATATCCATGATTTTTCTTTTTTGTATTTGAAGACTGAGATACAGGAGTATGCACAAGATATTATGTTGGAAATGAACTATACAACTTTGGGGGAGGGGAAGCAGGTGTTTGGGGAGGGAAAGTGGGAGAAAACCAAGGATGGGGTAATAATGTTCCACAAGAAATGTACTCATTATCTAACTGTAACCCCTCTGTACATCACCTTTTCAATAAAATAAAGTATTATTTTTTAAGACAGATAAAATTATTAAGCCCATAATACTGAATCAGAGGAGGCACAAACTAAAATTTACACTGTGATTCCTCTGTGACCAACAGATACAGCACTTTCAGTTGGATCAAGTTATTCAACTGAACTTCTGATTTCAAGCATATGTAGGACATGATTAATTATATCATATATGCTGACATGGTACGTGTAGGCTAGGGATTTGGAGGTCCAAAAGTTTAAATCTTATAGAATAAAGATTGAAAACAAAAAGAAACATGGAAATTTTTCTGTTGTCTTCAAAATATATCCCCAGTTTCAATTAACCATTTCTAGCCCTGTAAATTTCATAGCTATCAGCTTACTCCTTTATTTTCTCCTGTTGTTTACATAATATCATGCTAGTTAAAGACTTACCTGATCATCATGTGTAATATAAGAGTCAGTACACACATCCAACATTATCCTCTTCTTTACTATGCACCAATAGTTCAGTAGAAAGCAGTCTGAAAAATGATGTGGAATTTGTTTTGTTCACTACTAAATTTTTAACCATCCCTTGCTTATCAGAGTTGCTCAGTAAATTGTATTTTGCCAATCCTGGGGCATGAACTCAAGGTGTGGGCACTGTCCCTAAGCTTCTGTTTGTTCAAGGCTAGCATTCTACAACTTGATCAGCAGCACCACTTCCCATTTCTTTTTCTGTTTATGTGGTACTGAGGAATCAAACCCAGGTTTCATGCATGCTAAACAGCATTCTACCACTAACTCACATTCCTAGTCCCCTCAGTAAATAATGAATTAATATATGAAGATATGAATGAAAAATGAATACATATTTGGATGGCTGGATGAATGGATGGATGGAATGGTAAAGGAATAAAGACTTACACCTTCTGAGTATCTTTATTGAGATAAAATCATTAGATATAATTTATTAAATTTTCCATTATATATGCATACTTTAGTATATTACCAATCATATAATAATGAAGGCAAAAATAGTAAATAATACCATGAATGGGGACTAGCTACATGAATTGAATCAGTTAACCACTCAAGCCATTATTTCTTATTGTTTTTCTAGTGATCTAACTTATTTTTACTAATAAGTTGTTTTATATTCAATGACAGAAAAAATATGTCATTTACTCTGACAGACACTGTAAAGTTTGGTATTTTAGAGTAATTTTGAGGGCCTTTATCTTTTTTTTTGGGGGGGGGAGGTGGCTTTCCTTGTAGTAATAAAAAAAGTGTAAGAAATATAAAAAAGGATATTATAATACAAATTCAACATTTTTCTGCGTATAATTGAGATAGGATTTTTATATATGTTGAGATATTATTCATTTTTTCCCTTTGAAGCAGGATCTGTATACACAATTATTTTTTAAGGTTGAAATATAATTATAATATATAATTATAATATATAATTATAATATATAAAATATAATTGGGAAAAAATGTAACATTATTGGATCATTAAAGAATAATGCTCATGGTATCACATTAGATTTGATAAAATAAAAAATAAGATTCTATCCATTGTATTGTGCTTAATAGTTTATGAGTATGTTCATGCACAACTTTAGGTCTCACCAGATTTGAGGAAGTGAAAAGTCAGACATTGTTATTTTCACTTTTAACCAATTATGGACTTCCCACAGCTAAAAAGGGAGGATACAAATCTAAAACTGATAACCCTGACTTCTTTCCTTGAGGCAAAGAAATTGTTAGAAATATGGTCCTGTGTCCCTGTCCTAATCAGAAATTCTCTGTGGAAGTTCAAGTTCAGGGCAATTCTTAAAAAGTGGGAAGATTTAGTGGAGAGTGACAGTGGCTTATCTTAGTTGACCTGGTTTGTTCATCCATAAAAATCATTGAAGTCAGAAGAAATAAGAGTTTGAAAAGAAAAAGAGAAAGTTGGCACCTTGTCTCAGTGTAAACGCAAGCCCGGAGTGCAGAGAAAACTAGGAATAGAATGGCAGGCAGCCAACAGGAACTGCCAACTCAACATCTTCCCAAGTGGAAGGAGATTCAGAAGGCTGCTCCCAACCTGTGTGCCTATGGCACTGGGGGTCATTCTCATACCCAGCCTTGTTTTCAATGCAGCAATCTGATGAAACCTTAAAATCACCTGGAGGGAGGTTAAGCGAGATATCTGGAAAATGCAACATTGTCTCTACACTGCAAAATCGGAAGACAAAGAGATATCTTAAAAGCAAGCAGAACCATTTCTTTGCAGCTTCATTAGCATCCAGAAATGGAAAGGTCAGGGATGAGTTTGATAAATTCTTGGGTTTCATGATATTAGGGAAAGGTCTATCAAATTGGTTTCCCAACAGGGAAGTGCTAGTGATAAAGTAGAATTTGAATGTAAGAAACAAAAACAAAAAAAAAATGATACTTTTAGTAACAATGAGTTCTCATAGGTTTAGAGTTGGACAACCATCATTGAAATATATGACTAAGGAATTTTTCCACAGGGCTACTTAGACACAGATACAGGAAATGTTTGGAAAGCAGTTTGTTTTCTTCCTCTTTATTAGAATGCTTATTCCTTGAATTATTCAATAAGTCACAGATTTCAGTATGTCCAATATAATGTTTCTCACTTGGTAACAGGCTACAAAAACTAAGAAAGCCATAGCAGAACAAAAAAAAAACATGTATTTATGGACTTGTAAGGACAAACAGAATTAAAGTGTCTTTTTTAAGTTTAGCTTTTTAGATGCCTGGAACCATTTTGATAAGAAAGATAAACAAGTATTATTTAAGTTTGAGAATGCAGCGCTCACTAAAGGACTGAAAATACATCAAAAAATGAGTGTGCATAAGTAACTTCCTCTTTTCTTCAACCTCCTTTTGTACCTAGCTGATAATACTGAAAGAAGCACTGATTAAATATGTGCCACCTGATCAGCCCTGATTAGTTAGCATCTCTTCAGATAGAAAATACCTGCGAGAGGGAACTGAAAAAGAGACAATGAAGTACACTGGAGTCTCACTTTCAGAGATTCCAGTCCATGATGAGTTGGCTGGTCAAAAGTCACTGTTTTAACCTGAGGTAAGACGACATTGTGATAAGAGCAGGTGACAAAGCACAACGATTCAGCTGAGAGCCAAGAAGCACAGAGCAAAAGGACAGAGGGACCTGGATTAGAGGGTTACTTACCCAGGTAAACCCTCAATGACATAGAGGCTAGTCTTCTCAGTCGACTGTGTCCATCTCAGGTAGAAACCAAGCTTTTGACTCATGGACATTGAAAAATATATTTTTTTTGCAATGAAAATGCTAATGTTTGACTCTTCCTTAATTATTTGAATCATCCTAATGCAAAGGCAAAACGTTTACAATCCTAAACCTTTTTATGTTTTCTATGAGATAAAGGACAGTGATATTCGTTAACCTCCTTGAATTTTTGTTTGCATTGAAGTGATATTTGTGCATACTGAGTGAAGGCCGGAAGGGATGGCCTTGACCAATATATGTTATACACATACACTGATGTGCTGATTGAAACCTCTTTCCACAGCTACTTATTGACAATAAAAATAAAGAATTTTAAAGCTTGATTATAAACAATAAAGGAATGAGTACATTTACTTTTATTCATATTGGCATATTTACAAATCTTACTATACTCATGTATGCTCCCACCTCCACTAAGAACTAAGTAAGGCTTCACATTCTTAAGCCAAAATAATATTTATAGCTTTATTTGACATCATAATTTATTATAGTTAAATGGGTCACCAACAACTTGGTCAAAAGATATAATAATCCAACTCCCTGTTTTCTTCGCTGACCTGGTGTTTACATTTTACCACTTCTCCTTCAGCCTTGTTCATTCTGTTCCTTAATATTATATTGCATTTGCAGCTTACCAATGGAATGGCACACATAGTAAAGTTTGTTCTCATGGATGTCATGGGACATTACCAATCACATGTCACCCTGTGCTACCAGGCCTGTTCTGGGAAGCATTATTATAGATTATCTCTATTTTATATTAGATTTGCCATATTTGAGAAATAACAAAAAGGAAGGATTGTTTTATCATTTACTAAATGTTGGTGTAATATCATGTGGAACAAAACCAAGAAGATTAGTACATGTCCTTTCTTCCCTCCCCTTCCCTTCCTTCCTTTCTTCCCTTCTTCCTTTCTCCTTTCCTTCCTTACTTCACCTCTCTCTTGTTCCTATTTTTCTCTTTTTCTCTCTGTCTCAATAGTACTGGAGTTTCAATTCAGGCCTTTGTTCTTTTTTTTGGGGGGGGGGGTCCGGTTGTGGGGCCTGAACTCTGGGCCGGGGCGCTGTCCCTCAGCTCTTCAGCTCAAGGCTAGTGCTCTACCACTTGAGCCACAGTGCCACTTCCGGCTTTTTTCTTTTTGCTTATATGGTGCTGAGGAATCAAACCCAGGGCCTCAGGCATGCAAGGCAAGCATTCTACCACGGAGCCACCTCCCAGGGCTTTGTTCTTAAGCACAAATTGTACACCTGGATCCATCCCCTTTCACTGTGTTTACTTGTGTGATAATGTCTTGCTTCCTGCCAGAGTGTCTGGACTGTGTTCCTCCTATTTTACATTGACTGACCTTGCTGGATGACAGACAAGCACCATAACGTCTAGCTGCTGTTTGAGATGGGGGTTTTGTGAATTTTTTGCCTGAGGTGGCCTCAAACCAATATTCTGTCCATCGCAGTTATCTAAACCAAGTAGGCATAGTGGCATTAGCCATCAGGTCAATATCTTTATTCAATAAGAACAAAAGCACAGCGAGTGGAGATCTCATTGGGTGAAACCTCTCACCTCTGAGATTTCCTTAGCAACCCCTCAGTCTGTCTTCTTTCAAGTGTCTCTGGGGTCAGGGATCATAATGTGAGTGCTTTAAGGATTCTTGTTTTTACACTAGTGTCAGCTTACCCTGAAACACTCCAAGATCAAGCCAGCCTTGCTATTTCAACTAATTCTGGAAAATCTTCAATATTGTGTTCTTTGAGTAATTTAAATAGTTTTTAGAAACCTTTCAGAATACTGGACAGATTTTTGTCAGATTCTGGACAAAATTTAAAGTCAAAACAACTCTAAGACTCCATAACTGAGGACTAAAATTAATTACATGAACATCACAGAAAAAAAACTTGAATTTTACTGATTAGTTGTTTAAATTTAAATCACATGCCATTTCCTTTTATATTTTGACCCATATAGAGACATGGGGATTGAAAAGGTGGTGTACCCAAGTGTCAATCATTAATTAGAAAGGTTTGTTAATTTTGTAGTTTATTCTTTATGTCACATTTAATCGCTTAGCATCATCAAAATTCCTATGAACTCTTCCTATGCCATGCGGTCAAGTTTCAAGTTTACAGAGTACCCTCTGTCAGAGATTTGTCCTGAGTCCCAAATGTAGGATGACAAACTTAGCCCTGTTTGTCTTCTTTGCAATGAATTAAATTACTGCACTGATAAGCTTTTGCAAAGCAGCCTCCAGTCATTAAGATGTTGTGTATTTTGGACTACATTTAATTCAGAATTGCTCGTCAAATTTCCAGCAACTCCACATTAAAAGCAAAGATTAATCTCCTGCCAATGTTTTTTTTTTGTTTTGTTTCATATCATCTAACAAACTATGCTAATGTTTGGTGTCTAATAAAAAAAGAAAACCTATTTTCCCTCACAATATTCACTGGAATTATCATATCATAAACATTGAACAAATTATCTCGCTAGTACGGATGTGTGCATGCAGAAAACATAGAAGAAATGCACAAGGAAAGGTGCATACTACCTCCTCTCACATATGTACCAAGGTTTACAACTCCAAACATGAGCTTTATTTTTACTTGTTATCAGTGAGGCACATATTCCAAGTAAGCAGTTTCTGACTTAGAAAACATTTTTGGGTATTTGTTTTCAATAGATTATTTCCAATGTCTTCAAAGAGGGTGTATTTTTGTTCATTTATATATATATATATATATATATATATATATATATTTCACTATTGGTTCAGATACACCACAGTAAGTTGACATCAGAGCCCTGGTCCCTCAAATTTGTGAGATCTAATACCAGTCACCATGCAGAACGTATAGTATGAATATATTCATTGATAATCAAAAGTGCAATATATGGTTAACCTTATAATGTGTAGGGAGTAATAAATGAGGGAAAGATGTAGAAATTATGTATCTTGACTAATGCCAATCATAGAATAGTTGTCATCATTCTCAGACAGAGCAAAGATAGGCAACATATAGAAGGTTCAATAATACTACGATTAAGATCAATGTGTTTTTATTACCTTACAATTTCAAAATTTCTTGAACAGTAATATACAAATTGAGCTAACTAATTTGACCAAGTATATGGCGTACCGAAATTCTCATGCAAATAATAGCATACATTGAGTATAGACTAGCTGATAAATTACATACTTTTTATTTTAGGTATACCTTCTACTCACTACTTAAGGAGGAGTCTTGCCAACTTAAGAGCTGTCAATCTAGACAGGATTTAAAACAGATTTGGAATGCTTGAGTGTGGTGTTTAAACTGTGTATGTGCCTCTTTGGAGGTCAAATAAAGGAATAGATGTTAAATTTTGTAACATTTGACCCTTGACGTGAACATTTTGTAAATTTATTAAATGGCAGGCTTAGATAGTGTTTTAAAATTCCATCTTATCATAAATTTTGCTGTGGTATACTCTTTCCCTTGACAGCTCATTAAAAGTGAAAAACTCTCCCACCTTGTTTAATGGGCATCCATAGGACAGTTTTCTATATGAAACACCCCCTTACTACGTTTCTTGATATTTTGAAAGTGCTATGGTCAGAAGGGTCATTTATTTATATGCTTGACTTCCTGAGAACTGTGCTCTTAAATAATGAAAGTCTGATTTTTTTCCCCCTAAACAGAACCTCACATTACTATCTTAGCCAAAGGCTTGCAGGGATTTATCATAGTGCTACATCATATGTTTCAATCTGACCTGACAAGGATATATAATATAGTTTAGTTAGAACAGTTGATAATGTCTGAATAATAACTCTTAACCTAGGAAGCTCTGAAGTAATGAAAAAGGGATGAATTTGCATGATTTGTGCCATCAGCAATATTTATAATGTAAGAGGCCTTTAAAGATTAATACATTCCCCAAGCAACACATGAAAGAAGAAAGTTTACTGGATGATCATTCAAAGCTGTGTTTATTTGCATGGCTTTCATCTAAAATTTTTCTTCATTTCTTTTTTCTTTCCCCCAATTAATATAGCATACAAAGGGAACATTGATATCTTCCTGCTTTTAAAAATATTTTCTCCAAATTTAACTCTTTTAATAAAGAAAAGAAGACCCAATATTGCTGGAAGAAATAGTTGATTGACTGTCTCTAATTAGTTATATGGCCTATATAGTACTTTCAAAGTTCTAATATCATTAGTTGCTTATTTTGAAAATCAAATAGCTTAAAGTCTTTTTTACCCATAAAATACTTGTGTTGTTATTTTATCTCATCAATTGGGAGAAGGAGAAATTGAGTCTAAGATCCCTAAACAAAAACACGCAACCACAAAATGGTATTTCTAACCACTGAGACTGCATCCCTTAAGAAATATGGTCCTCGTAATAATATTTGTTCTTGAAATGATTTCCAAGACACTTGTGAATTTATATCTAAAAGGATAAAAAGTTTTCTAAAAGTGGTCTCATAATCTGTACATTCTATTTCAGGTAGAAATAAAATAATTCCAGTACAGTGTTAAAACTGAAGACTTTCAGGATAAATTATGGAAGAGTGTGCTCCAATAAAACACAGAGATTAAATCATCTTTGATTTCTACCTATATACTAATTTTGATTGCTTTGGAACATGAAGATGTGATTATATCGTATCAGTTCATTTCTACAACAATTGGAAGATGAAATTTGAGGAATTTTGACAAATACCTCCTTTATTTTGTGAAATTGCATTTACTGGTAATAGGAAGTAAGATGCTTACTACAGACAGAAAAGTGAACAGGACACAAGACTGGCCCTACTTCCTCACACACCTGCTTTGCTGTCTTGGCACAAGTCTTCTTGAATAGTTTTCATTCTCTTTTTGGCAGATTGGGTCTCAATAAGAGAAGAATTGCAGATATTATGACTTATTTTATAATATTCCTTTGAGGCAGAAATGGAGAAATTTATTCTCCCTTATCTCCTGTCTCATGAAGCATGGCCTAATATTACTTTCATTTTACAAATGAAGAAAGTCATTTTTGAAAGGCAGCCAAACTAAGTCAAGAAATAAGCAGGGGCAGAACAAGATATTTCCCAGTTTCCAATATTTTTTCTTCCACATTGGAACAATCATTTCTCCTGGGAGCAGTTAAAGCAACATAAAAAATAGGGGAAAATACTTTTATCTCCTGCTTACAGGCTCACTATATTCCTAAAATAGGCAATTGATTAAGGATAATCAATTGGTTCCGTGTTTGGAGTGGTTAAGAGTTAAATTTTCTGCATGCAGTGTAAAGCTACATTCCATTATTGTCATTTGTCATGTCAGATTAAATGGATCCACATTAAAAATATTGTTTCACAAGAATGATGGTCTTGACTTTATAATCACAAGACTTTCTGCATGTAATTTCTTCATCATAATAGTGCATACTATGTCCTGAAGATTTCTTTACATTGAAAACTATACACTCACTGGAAACAGTTTCTCAGTTACTGACCTGCACCTAAGAAATGTACTTGCTATCTTGCCCGTGTAATTGTAACTCCTCTGTACGGTATTCTCACAATAAAATAAAATAAAAAGAAAATTGAAAAAAAGAAAATTCAATCCCTCCTGTTGTTTCTGTTGCCCCTACAGAATCAGTGAGGGCTCCCTTCTAATTCTGAAGCATCACGTTCTAGCTGTGTGTGATAGGACACTGCTGACTGCTGTAATTGAAGCCTAAGCACATGGCTTCTCTGTAAAACAAGCATAATTCTACTTTTATCCAAGAGTTATTGTAAGGATTTGCATAATGCAATAAATTAAGATGCCTCAGTATATATTAAGTGATTAGAATGCTAAGTCGATCATTTCTTTTTTTTTAATTTAATTTAATTTTATTTGTGAACATACTGTACAGAGGAGTTACAATTACATGGGCAGGATAATGCGTACATTTCTTACCGAGCATTGCAGCCTCCTCCTTTGTTTACCCTTCATATCCCTTCCCACCCTCCCCCCTCCCCCCATCCCAATCCTTCTCCTGCCCCCCCCCCCCCCCGCACCAACATTGTAAAGCTCGTTTTGGACATGACAAGTTGTACTTCTCATTGTTGCAACAGGTCCACCTGTATCCTTAAACAACTGGTTTTTCCCCATCTCCTCCACAAGTTATACTGACATCAAATATAGAGAAAGCAGGGGTTATACTGTGGGGGAGGGACATACAAATTAACAAAGAGATAATCTTATAAATGCGTTAGAAACACATGCATGAAAGAAAAAACATTAAAATTATGTCGATCATTTCTAACAACTTCCTATGTCTACAAAGAAGTGTAGAATACGTTTTGTTACAGGCAGGAAACACATCATAATAACTGTTTCTGTGAATTTTTATCACAACACAACAGGGCATGGAATATGCTCCTTTACAGAAGGACCTTGACTATTATTTGCTCATTCTTTAAGCATTTCCTTGCAATGCTTAATTATCATAAATGTGCACCTATCCCATTATTTTAACTCTTAAGTCAGTATTTTGAAAGAATTAGCAGGACTTTTAATTCTATGCAAATGGTGCATCATTTGCATAGAATTAACAAACTTGCATCTTCATTTTCAAGCCATAAATGTACAGTTAGAGGACCTAACTTCCAATTGTACTTCTTTGACTCAGTAAACTGCTTTATTCTTAGCAAGTCACTTGATCACAACAAGAATTTTTGCCCTCATTTAGCAAGCAGAGATAACTCTATCATTTAGGAGCCTGTGAATCACTCAAAATAATGCAGAAGAAAGCACTTCCAAACTTTATTCTTGTACCCAGCTTTAAAAAAAGTTAAAAATGTAACTTGAAAAGAAGTATAAAGCTGGCTTTTCTTATGTCTCAAAGCACCATAATATAACATTTAGTTGCCTTTATGGAGTTGAAGTGACAATGTGATTTTGAAATATGCTTGAATACAGTAATTTGCAGATGGATGTGATTTGCTTGCAAACAAGAGCTACGGATAGTATGTTTCCATGTCTCCTTAGATCTGATGTTTCTCATTAAGCAGAAGTGTGATCACAATGTGTATAATTCTGGCAAGGTATTCATTTGCACCAATGCCACGTTGGCAGCACCGTGATCCCTAGCTACAAATGAAGAGGTCAAACAGCCAACATCCTACTGAACGGTGAAAAACTAAAGCCAGTCCACCTACAATAGGAACAAGGCAAGGATGTCCACCCTCTCTACTCCTCTTCAGTATGGTTCTGGAATTCCTAGCCAAAGCAATAAGGTAAGGAAAGGACATAAAAGGGATTCTCACAGGAAAGAAGTCAAACTATCCATATTGGCAGATGGTGTGATCTTATACATAAAACACACAAAAGACTCAATCCCCAAGTTCCTGGAGCTGACCAACATCTTTGGCAAAGTAGCAGGATAGAAAATTAATCCATGAACATTAGCAGCCTTTCTGTATGCCAATAATGAACAAGCACAAAAAGAAAGCATGAAAACAACTCCATTTATAATAACCTCAAAAATACCTAGGAAATTGGAAGTGGTGCTGCAGCTCAAGTAGTAGAGCGCTCACCTTGAGCTGAAGAGCTGAGGGACAGAGCCCAAGCCCAGAGTTCAAGCCCCACGACCGACAAAAAAAAAGAAAGAAAAAAAAAAGAAAAATACCTAGGAATAAACCTAACCAAAGATATAAAAGATCTTTATAGTGAAAACCATTAAAATCTCAAGAAAGAAATTAGACACACCAGGAAATAGAAAGACCTTCTATATTCATGGGTAGTAGAATCAATATTATAAAAATGGCCATACTATCAAAAATGATATACAAATTCACTGCAGTTCCCATCAAAATTCCAATGATGTTCTTTAGTTAGATAGACAAAACAATGCAAAAATTCGTATGGAACAACAAAAGACCTAGAATAGCCAAAGCAAATCTAGGCAAAAAAACAAGAACCCCCCCCCCCCCCCGCCTCACCTCCCCAAATGCAAGTGGTATTACAATACCAGACCTCAAGCCCTACTACAGAGCTACAATATTGGTACAAAAATAGAAATGGACATCAATGAAACAGATTAAAAGCCCCCAAATAAAACCATACGTTTACAATTACTTGATATTTGATGAGGGAACCAAAGACATACACTGGGGAACCATATCCTCTTCAATAGTTGGTGCTGGGTAATCTGGGCATCCATGTGCAGAACAATGTAAGTAGATCTCAATTTGTCACCATACACTAATATTAATTCAAATTGGATCAGAGACCTCAACATCAGAACTGAAACAGAAACTGCTATAAGAGAGAGTCTGAGAAGCATTAAAACCTATAGCTACAGGTAGAAACTTCTTGAATAGATCTGGTCACAGGAGCACAACAGAGAGGAGAGAGAGTAGTTACTAAACTTTCTAGTTTAGACTGTGAAAAGATCTTTATCAACAACATATCAGACAAAGGCTTAACATCCAATTATCACTAAATGGGCAAAGTAGTTAAGGAAAGACTCACAAGAAGAGGTGAAAATGGCAAAGAAACACATGGGAAAATGCTCATCATAAAGGTCAAAAGGGAAATACAAATGGAAACAACTCTGAGATTCCATCTCACCCCTGTTAGATTTGCCACATTGTGAATTAAAACAACAAATGTTAGAAGGGAGGTGAGGGAAAAGGAACCCTACTGTACAGCTGGTGGGAATGCAAACTAATATGACCACTCTGGACAACAGTCAGGATGTTCCCCAAAAATCTTCCCTTCTTCCTACCCATACCAATCCTGTGCATCTACCCTGAACATCATGAGCCAGGATATGATAAATACATCTATATTTCCATGTTCATTGCTGTACTATTCACAATAGCCAAGTCATGGAAATAGTCCATATACCCCACAGCATATGAGTGGATCCCAGTATATATGCATACTGGAATTTTTACACAGTAATTAGAAAGAACAAAATAATATCATTTGCAGGTAGATGGATGGAACCAGAACAAATGCTAAGTGACCTAAGAGCATATTCTCCCTGATATATGGAAATCTGATCTAAATGGCCATGGGATACAATAAATTACAAAGGGTTCTAGATAGTCACACACAGTGAGACCAAAAGAAGATAGTCTTAGGAGAGAAACACAAAGGTCCAGTATCTATGTGCCTCTTCATATCTATATAAAATAATATATATTGAGAAAAACCCCAAGATATGGAAATAAGAGCTCTTTCTCTTTTTTCAGTTTGTATTTTTTGATAATTCTAACTTCTTTTCTTTATGTATGATGTATGTGTATGGGTATCTTTGGTAAGATGGGGGTCAGGGTACAGAACTCAAGGGAAAGATGGTGAAAAGAGCAGCAGTAGAGCTCACTGGACACAGATGAAAGTGAACTACACAACTTATGGGTGGAAATGGGAGGGAGGGATGGGGAGAGAGCGAAGGAATAGAATTAAAAACGGAAACGAGGAAGTCAGATTGAGAAACATGAGTGAGATGAGACTTTTTTTTCACTCCTAGACTGATCTTTGACCATTCTAGAGGAACACTTTTGAAATTAAACTCTCTTATAAGTATATAACAAACATATACAAGGCTCTTTCCATTCTGCCCAGAGGCTTGAGTGAGACATTTTCAACTACCACGTGGAAGACCTTGTTTCTAAGATTTCCAGCAGAGACTATTGGATTCAGAGCTGACATTCACACCAGGATCCAGACTTAGGATATTTCCAGCTTCAGTTGCCTCTCTCTCAAAGTTGTCCCAGCCAAAACTCATTCATTGAGAGCTCACAAAGGAAGACTTTAAAAAAATACATATACCTTGTGTAGAGGAAATTATTGTTTGTAAGGATCATTTTATTTTGTATAGGAAATTGTTCACTTAAATTAAATGTTAGCTACATTACCGAAAATGCTGTTACTTTTCCTCTTGTTCATTTTTTGTAAAAAATTTGGTGACCTTTTCTCTACCAGAAGCCTGTGGAAAATGAAAAATTACTTGTAATGGATTGCAATCTTCTGCAAAGGCTGCTTTTGGAGTCCATTAAAAAGACTCAAAGCTACGCAGTGGTCAACCCTAAACAATAACTTGTAGATCTGTTTCCTAGATTGTCAGAAAAGGAAAGGAGGAAGAATGTGTCATTCATTAATTCCATTTGTTGTTTCATTGATGGAAAAGATGGTGTTCCCATTAATGATTTGCTAAGGACTTCCAGCATATTGTGTTAAGTGATAAAATAAGAAAACCTCAGTCATATTTTCATAAGCTTTTAATTCTTGAGGAAGAATACAGAAGTAAGTTGGGGAAAAGGCAGGCATGTCCTGTAAGGCGAAGAATAGAGAATGACTACATTGAATTTTACTGATTAAGAAACAAATGTCAGTAACTAATGAACGTATGTAAATTTTCTTCTAGGACCATTACTTAAACTGCCCATAGATTTCAGTTTCTGTCACTTTGCTGAATTTGCAAGTAATCTAAAATACTGAATTTTCTACTTCCTGGAGAAATTCTCTGGAAGAGCAAAAATCAGACCTTTCTTCCTGTGTACTTACTTTTGAATTGCTTCAGGATTTTACATTTCCTGCTGACTGATGAAAATCCTCCACACTTATAAATCCCCATATATAAAGATACAATGTGTTCACACTTGCTTATGAATTCTTTGGGCAGTTAAGTAGTTTCTTTTATGAACAGTCAAGATCGAAGAGAAATAGGTACTTGTTTCCATGCAATATAGAGCTCAGCTGATTAGATTTCAGGGCATTTAATAGAAACCTAATTTCAATTTGAGTTTGTCTCATTTCTACCAACAAATAATATCAAAAACTTCAAATAGTTTCAGCTATAGAGTGTAAATTATATTTTATCAAAATAGACAAAATATCAAGATAATTGTTTAGCTCTTGCTTAAAGATCATATAGTACTTACTATTCAATTACAAATTAGGCCAGGCGCTGGTGGCTCACGCCTGTAATCCTAGCTACTCAGGAGGCTGAGATCTGAGGATCACGGTTCAAAGCCAGCCCAGGCAGGAGAGACCGTGAGACTCCTATCTCCAATAAAACCACCAGAAAACCGGAAGTGGCGCTGTAGCTCAAGTGGTAGAGCGCTTGCCTTGAGCTGAAGAGCTGAGGGACAGTGCCCAGGCCCAGAGTTCAAGCCCCACGGCCGACCAAAAAAAAAAAAAATTCAAGCACTCAATTACAAATTAGAACCAAGATAATTATCTTTGATCGGTAGAGCTGTTCTACATGTTCATCTATGAAATATTTCTAAAAATTTGTGTGGTTATTTATGTTTATCTCTAAAGCAGAAGAAATAACATCAAAATCATTTATGATAAAATAACTGTCAGGTTCTAAAACTCTAAAATGTAAACATTTGAGTAAACAAAATAATTGTACTTATATTACACAAATATATGTATTTTAAAGAAAAATGAAATGGTTCCCCGGGGGAATTTTGAAATAATCAAAATTATAGTTTGTACTATAATTGTACTGAATTCTCTTCTTTTTCCATTTAACCCAACAGAATGACTATGTAGGTCTGTCAAAGCAGCCATTTCCCCCCAGAGCAAGAGAGAAAATGAGGAGGAAAATAATGTCCATGATGACCATCCAGGTCTCTTCCACCCTCCTGTCAAAGGTAACAACATGATCCCTTTATCCCACTGCCTGATCCTGATAGAAACAACAATGCAAAGAGGAAATACTTAGACACCATGAAGAGCTTCCTGGAAGCTGAATCCTACCAAAAAGCACACACTTTTAAGGTCAATGAAAATATGTCCATTCCAGAGTTCCAAAGTAATAAATAACACTGGCTCCCTCGTGAAATGTGGGAATGGCTGACTGGCATTTGAATGAAATTTATTCATCATCAGATTTCTAGGAGAAAGGAAACCCAGTGCCCATTTTCTCAGATGTTCATCTGTGTTTTGCTGAATGCATCCCTATCAATTTAATAAAATAAAATAAAATGTTAGCACATGATGACATAAATAGCTATAGATTGATTGATGTCATGAAATAAATGATAATACACATACACACACATGAACACACACACACACGAACACACATAAAACAGACTAGGCTGTAGAGCTGAACTGAAATACATATATCTCAGATAAATTAAATCTGTAGTTTTCCATATTTCCCACCGAACCATAAAATGTTTCCGGGGTAAACTTGTGTATATTACAAAGTGGACAATAATAGTACAACTATCTAGTGTAAGTGTTCAGCTTTGATAAAGAATTTACTGCTAAGAAACAGAAGGCTTCTCTCCCTACATGCTGGATACTGAGAACATTAGAGCTGTTGCTTAAATCATTAGTGTATTTCTGGGAGAAACAGAAGAGAAAGAGAGATGTATTATCACTATAGTGCTCTCTCCTTATCTGTCAAGGATAAGATCATAGGCCATCAATGGGTGGTAGAAATACTATACTACACTATAGTATACCAAGGCCTGTGTCCATGAGCAAATGAGCAAAATGGCTACAAAGGGACTAATGGGAAGGGAGTGTACACTACATGCACTCACTGAACAAAGATCATTCAGATCTCTGGTGACATGGAGCAGCACTGCAATGGATTTCATCATGCTAGTCAGAATTGTGCATGATTTAAAATGTATTGATTACTTTTGGAATGTTTCCATTTATGTGTTTGACCAATTGTTTGACAAAACAGTCATCTGCATAAGAGCAGACCACTAACTCCAGACATGGCTATTTATACATACCAGCCCAGTCAAAAAACCAGCAAGACCACATCTTAACAAATAATTGATGGCACACGTCTGTGCTCTTAGCTAAAGGGAAAGTAGAAGTAGAAGAATTGTTGCAAAGATACTGAGAAAAGGAAGTTGAAATTCCAACATTTCCTTAAAGTTTATGAGTCCAAATGACCTAAATTCCATCTACTAGGGCTGACCTTCTAAATGTTACACCACATTCCCAATAATGCCACAGATTGGACATTAAGTCTTTTACACTGTCCTTTCAGGAGCATTTAAATCCAAATCACTGTAGTAATCTATTTCAATATGCTTTATTTAAATCTATGTGTATCTGAAATAAAAGAATAATAATAATATTAAGCTGAATAATATACCGGGTCAATGGAAATAAATCAAAATTGTCCCGAGGAGACTGGATATTAATCAAATGAAAATAACAGTGAAGAGGAATATAAGTGAGCATGCATATTATAACAATAATATTTCCAAACATTTCATAATAACTGTGCAAAGTATTCAACAGTGGGTCTTTTTGTGTTTGTTCAAATGGATTATCACCAATCGGAAGTTAAAAGAAGGCTAGGAAAACTGTGGGCTTTCCAAGTCTTATTTTTAATATCCATTAATCTTGAAAATGCAAGGTAATTATTCCTATTATACTACATTTCTTTCAGCAATAGAGATATTTTCACACCAAAAGAGGACACTATTAATAGGGTATAAATAATAGATGAGGAGACAGATGGTGAAACAATTTGAACAAACATCAAATAACAAATGCTTATTTTGGCAAATGTTAACAACATACCTATTTCTATCATGTTAAAAAGTGTCCTCAATAGGGCTGGAGTTATCTTGAGCTATTTCCAAGAGCATGCTGGTGCTTCTTCAAAGTGGAATCTAGTTCAGGGAACTGGATTTCTTGTGGAGCTGCTGTTCAGTCAGGAGACTTTAGATATTCTTTGTGCTACAGCTTTTCCAGCCAAGATATTACTGCATTTCCTATATGGTTCATGACTTTAAAGTCAACTGTTTGGAAGACGTCTGTAAGAAAAATGGTGCCCGCAGAGAAAACTTCATACATCTACATTAGTAAATATAGATAATTTACCTTTAATTTCCCCCATTGTTTTCTTGGAATTAGCTGACTGTGATATTAGAAGCTTCTAATATCTCTATATGTACCATCTCTCTTTCTACCATTAGTATATTCTTTCTTGCAATCTCTAGAGTATGGTATTTGTCCCTGACATTTTATTTAAAATGTGTGTGTGTTCTTGGGCAGTTTCTTGATGTATTGCTTTGTTTCATATGTTCAAATCCTTTGCATAGTTTTATTCATATATTATTCTTCTTGTATAAGGGATTGGCTGTTTTTAGGCTACAGTAATTAGTTCCATCCATATATATATATATATATATATATATATGTATTAATATATATTGTTTAAAAGCCTATGTATGGTGCCCATTAAAATGTAATTCCTAAACTGTGTTCTGCAATTGCTCATTAAGGGATTTTGTCTATTCCCTGTAATTGTGAGTGCATACATTAATTAAATCTTATTTCTTTGTTCAAGAAAGAAAAAGTCTGTGTATGGCTACTTTCCAATTTTTTGGTATATTGATTATTGACAGAAAGATTTCTAGAATTTTAATATGGTTCCCTTTGCAGGATTTGCCATAAAGAATTAAATTTATTATTCATATTAATGAATTTGTAGTCCATAATTATATGATTTGATTCCTGAGTTCTGTCAGTGAAATCTTTTTCTATTTAAAATCATAACTAACTCATATTATTGAGAAATTAAATAAATAGTTTACCTTTCAGATTTTCAGTTGTAATTTGGTAATTACTATTATGACATGAATAAAAACTGACATTTTACCCTATAGATAAACAATTTTCTATATGCCACAAAAGACCTATCTCTCATTTTCTGAGCAATTTTAAGTCACCTGCTATACATAGTGTGAATTTGATTCTATTTCTGAATTTTCTGTCTTTGCTTATGGTAAACCAATACATTACAGCATCCATTTTCTTTAAATGCTCTCTATCAAATTTAACTTTTAATTTTTTCATTTGGATTTGAGATTTGACTCAAGTACCTCTTCTGAGCTACTCATTAGAATTTCAATATTGGATTCAGAAAACTTATCTTTGTAATGTTAATTATTTTAATAAGCAGAGATCATTTCTTTCTATGGACCTGTGCTTATTTGAAGACTTGCATGTCTTTTGTTAAATCCATTACTAGTTGATTTATATGTTTTGTCATTGCAAAAAAGGCCTACTTTAGAGTTAATTACCTAATTTTTCCTTCTTAATCAACAAACTTGCTGGAAATTATTGGTGATCATATATTTATGGTAGATACTAATGGATTTCCAATATTATTCATCTTCTAATAATAGTAGATCATTTCTTTTGCTTGATTCTTATATGGATAAAACTTAATTCACTAGATGTAACTTCATCTATAATCTTCATGCTGTGTAATTTACTTTTCATGACTTTAATACAAATCACTTAGTATTTGTATTATATACAAATATGTCTGGCATTCTCATTTTAGAAACAATAAGTAGTGTTTGGAATAAGAAAACAACGTTCCAATCCTTGCACCTTCTTTGGCCATGTTAGAGCTGAGAAGTAAACAGACAGATTTGTTATTAATAACCATCACAAAAAACATTCATCTTCTGGGCTGGGAAGGTGGCTCAGTGGTAGAGTGCTTGCCTTGCATACATGAGGCCATGGGTTGGATTCCTCAGCACCAACTAAACAGAAAAAGCCAGATGTGGCGCTGTGGCTCAAGTGGTAGAGCACTAGCCTTGAGCTGAAGAGCTGAGGGACAGTGCCCAGGCTCAGAGTTCAGGCCCCATGACTGACAAAAAACAGAAACAAAAACACTCATCTTCTGGAAACCAGAAATGTAGAAAGCTAAAAGAAAGTGAATTTGTGAGTCTGTTCTTTTTCCTCATTTGGAAGAGGACAAAAAAGGTTGTATTTATGGTTGGTAGTAACATAAATACACAAAAAACTGGGGTTTGATTAATTGTTATAAATATTCTAGAGCCATTATTGTTCTCAGTGTGCTACACATTCACTTTTCTTTTCTTTTTTTGTCAGTTATGGGCCTGAACTGTGAGCCTGGGCTCTGTCTCTTAGCTCTTCAGCTCAAGGATAGTGCTCTACCACTTGAACAACAACACTACTTTCAGCTTTTCCTGCTTATGTGGTGCTGAGGAATCGAACCCAGGGCTTCACGAATGTGAGGCAAGCACTCTACCACTGAGCCACTTTCCCAGCCCTACACATTCACTTTTATAAATGTGGTTAAGGATATAATGTTTCTGAGTTCCACTATCAAAGTTTATATTAGGTGTTTGGTGAATAACATATTTCATGTTAATTGTGCCGATAGTAATAGCTGATTAAGAAGAAGCCAAATACTGTCAGGTTTTCTCTTTGGCAGAAAGACTGAAACACAATTATTCAAAGCATATTGAACTTTAGTCATTTTCTCCACAGACTGTCAACTTTGAAGCCTACTAATTTTGAGCATTTATATGTCATCACCAATCTTTGCCAACCCAACTAGCACACCTTTGTTTAATTAGTCAGCACTCCTGGTATCCTTGTCATACTTCTCATTTAAAAGCATTCTTATATAAAGCATACAAAATGTATGAAAGAGAAGAAAGGGTAAGTTCACCAAATAGGTCATCTTTTTGCGAAGCATATACTGTACTTCAAATATAAATTCATGCCATGTGTACAGGCATGCTGACTAAGGCATAACTTCTTGTTCTTCAATTAGCATTCTTATACCTATTATAGTAGGTTGGTCAGGTTAATCCTGTATTGTGGCTAGTTGGTAAGTTAGACTTGATCATTGCTGTGCATGTATAGGAAACATGGTTAGTTTCATCTCTCTTTAACCTTTCATGCATCCATTGGAAATATCCCTGACCCAAACAGAAAAAAAGAGGGTTTGCTGTGGTAGTTTTACTCAGTTTAGAAAAGTACTAATGACAAGAGCTACTAGAAAAATAAATGGGGTTAAGAATGGAGGTTAGAGAAAAGGCTAAAACCCATTCTGAAATTCAACTGAGTGGTTGAACTCCAGTGGTGGTGGAAGGTATGTTATGAGTGTGGAATGGATGATGGGTGAGGTTCTTGTGTCAGAAAAGAGAGTATTGCCATCAGGAACAGAAAGGAAGTGAAGAGAGAAGCAATGAGAGACGATGTGGTAAGTGGGAAAAGAAGACGCCCCAAACCACCTATGACTAATAAAGAACTAAGGTAGAATTATTATTTAGTACTAAAGGGTTGATGCCTAATCAGACTTGCAAATGCCTGCTAGAGGCCTGGCCTCGTGGTGTATGCTCAGCATTCCTATGACATTTGAGATCTCTCCACAAAAGCAAACCAATATCAGCTGTTTTTAACCACTAATATGAGGTATAAGATACAACAGTGTATTTTGATATAGACAGTTCCAAGTACTTAAACCTACTTAACTAGAAATTAAATGATCACCTATTTGGAATCTCTTTAGGGGTGTTTCCTATGGAAAAGAATTTGAAACTCTAGGGATATTTTTCCGTGTTTGGACTTTCTGATTGTCCTTAGAGACTTGATATGAGAGCACCTGGCAAGGAGGCAGAGACACATTCACATCTTTGTAAGAAAGAAGCAAAGATCTAAGCTCAAAACATCTGAAAGAATTTTCCCCCATGGACATTTGCCTGCTCTGGAATCTGTTCAGAGTTCAAAGCTTAAAAGCTTTGGAGAAAGCTTTTAAAAATAAAAGTTTTACGCTATCAAGATTTTGAGGAGGCAATGATTAGTGTTCAGGATGTTGGGATTAAGAGCCCTGGGAATAATACTTCCATGTTCTCTGCTAATTTTCTGTAAGCAAAGAGATCCAAAGCAGATAAACCACTGTAAATCCGTACCCTAGCCCCAGTTCAACTTAGTTTCTAATTCAATTCAATTAATTAGATGATCACTGCAGTATAATACTGAAGGCAGAGATCATCCGGTGTCTATACCTAAATTGAAAGGGAGGGGGGAGAATAAGGAAGAGAGGAAAGAAAGGAAGGAAGGAAGGAAGGAAGGAAGGAAGGAAGGAAGGAAGGGAAGGAGGGAAGGAGGGAGGGAGGGAGAGAGGGAGGGAGGGAGGGAGAGAGGAAGGAAACAAAAGAAAAACTTTAAAACCATTAGAAATATGGTGAAATCTAGATACTTGTCTGATTAGTCAATAACAGTAAGAAAGTTAATGAACAAAATAGAATAAAAGATGAATTGTGTGAAATATAAAAATTTTATCATTTATATAACCTATAAATAGATGAATAGTTATAATAAAATAATTCAACAAATATGAAAACTGAGCAAGGCAGTTAGATCACATCTGTAATCCTAGTTTCTTGAGAAACAGAGACAGATTGAATTTCAGGGACTGGCACAAAGGCTTATGGTTCCTCTAAAAATTTAAGGGCCTTGGTGTATCTCTCATCCTATCTATGGCAGCTGTGTAAAGGAGTAGTTCCTAGCCCAGGATAGCCCTGACACAAAGGCAAAAGTCAAAACATCTGGGAATATATCTTAAGTGATAAGAGTTGGTTAGTAATCAAGAGGCTCTGAGTTCAATCCATCACAAGAAGAAGAAGTTGGAGGAAGGGGAGGAGTTAGAGGAGAATGAGGGGGAAGAAGAAGAATTGTTTATACTGAGGTATTTGTCAATGGGTCTTTGTGAATTTATCTGTTCTTTAAAATGATAGGGGAACAAAGTTTATTGTATAGATCCATACTTTTACTTAGCTATTTTGCTTCTTTCTAGTATTCCAGGAATCCTTTATTCATAATTTCTTTTCTGCTTAGATAATATCCTTCGGCCACTTTTTCCCCATGGAAAGTTCTAGTGATGTTAATTCTCTCATTTGTCCTTATACACGAAGATATTTTCATAGAAAATAAAATTATCAATTGACAGGATTCTCTGCTTCAGTCCTCAAAACTGGCAAAGCCTCTTTACTCTAGCCTAGAGGCCAGATCCTAGAGGATCTCTGGAACTCAGAAATGGACTTTTCAAATTAATTTTCCTTCCAGGCAAATTTTCCACTCTTTCTTTGTTCCAAGTTATTTACTTTGTATTAGCTTTCAGAAATGTGTAACAAGATTGATATATGTGTTCGGTAGGATTTTCTGCTTGCATTTTTTTTTTTTTGTCTTCTGAATCTATATGCTTGTAACATTTGCCAAATTTGGAAAGTCTTCAGAATCATCACATCCATCTGATGACTGTTGCTACTCTGTCTTTCCCTGCTCCTCTGAGGTACATATTTCACATTTTAAAAGAAACAAGTAGAGCCCAAGTTGCTGCTCATTGTCATTATCTTTTTTGCATCCCTCAGCATAAGTAATTTCGATTAACTTATCCTTCAAACTCATAAATTCTCTCACCATATTTACACTACTTTTTACTACATTTCTTACAATTTTCTAAAATTCCAGTAAAATTGCTTACATTTCCAGTTAATTCTTTCTTACATCTTCCATTTCTTCCTTGAAACTATTTATGTATTATTTATTATTCACTTCTTTATAATGATAATTGCTCCAGAATATTTTATTCTGTTACTTCTCTCATCGCAATGTTGAAAGCTACAAATTGCCTTTATTTCTTGCATATTACTTCATGAGATTGCATCTTGTGATGCTTCCTCTTTAATTAATTTTAATTCTTTTAATAGGAATTTTCTGAGAATTCTGTACCACAGAAAGTGTAGAAATCACCTTATTACACTCAGAGAACAGAATCAAATTCAGGTTCCCTTTTTTTCTATTTTTCTTTGTTTTCAATAAAATTTTATTGTGAAGGTGATGTACAGAGAGGTTATGGTCACATAAGTCAGGTAATGAATACGTTTCTTTTTGAAAGTATTTCCCCTCACACCTTTCTCTGATTCCCTTCCCCTCCCCCACCCCGTTCCCTTTTGGCCTGTGTTGACACATGAAGGTGGGAAAATGATTTCTTCCCACTGTGTAAGGGTAGAAATTATTAATTCTACCCAAGGTATATGCTGTCTCCCAAGAAGCATTAGTTGGGAGTTTCCTTACTACTTCTCCCCAACTGGTCATTGGATACCTCATGGAGATGAATGATGTTTTGCCTCATTACCATGAGACAATGCTGTAAATCTTAACTCCATACTTATATTCTGAGGGACAATTTTAATGGGAGCCAAATTTCTGATTCACGGGCAGATGTCTAAGCTCCACAATTAGCTTTTCCTTGCATGGTAAGAAATAGGTGATAGGTTTCCCTATAGTAAATCTGTATAGTAGAGTGGGTATTATCTAATATTTTCATGTTTTACTAGATTACCATTTCCTTCTCCCTTGTCTAGTAAAAGTTTTTTGAGATTTGGTTATATACATAATATTGTACATATATAATACTTTATAATAATGCATAATATGCATCAAAAAGGTTTATACCAACAACATGTGCTATATATTATATATATATTATATAAAATATATTATATATTTAATATCTATTAACCTTTCCAACCATATGTGCTATTTTATATATATTAAATAAAATACATAATATATAAATATATTTAAAATATATTAACCTTACTATGTTGCCATATATAAAGTCAAAAACAGTGTCCAAATTCCTGTCAATAAGTTGAAAACAAAACAAAGAAATAAACCTAAAATGTTGTTAATTTAGGTAATTATGCTTTAAAATATTTAAAATAACTTATTGGATAAACAAGAAAATATTTCTCATTTGTATTTCTGGAATTGAAAATGATTGTGACTAACTTAGTAATACAAATAAGAGACTCTGGAAGAGAAAAGCAAATAGGGATACAGGTGGACCCATTGCAACAATGAGATGTACAAGTCAAGTCGCTATGTGGAAAAATGAACTTTACAACTTTGGTGCGGGGGGGGGGTTGGGGGGTGGGGATGGGGAAGGAATGGGAAGGGGAAACAAAGGAGGAGGCAACAATGCTTGATAAGAAATGTACTCATTATCTTGCCCTTGTAATTGTAACCCCTCTGTATACGGTATTTTCACAATTAAAAAAACTTTCTATAATATTAAGAGGAATCAAATGTCAAGCTATAAATCTATATATGTAATATTAATAAATGTTAAAATATAGGTGAAATTTTAGTGATTTTTACAGATACACAAAATTCCCCAGTGATGTTTGCATGATAAAAAGATAATAAAAGTTCTTCAAAATGAGATTAATAAAAAAAGCTCTGACAGCAAATAGAATTTGATGGTAATGTTCTGTTTACTTGCAAATATATTTTATTGTATAAACTTTTTGAAATGATAAAAAGTAATCCTAAAACTACTAAGTAATTACTATAAGGATGTAGAATACAAATTTGATACCTAAAAGTCATTCATTTTGCCTTCTAAACACAGATCAGTAGAGCTTAAAATAAAACACAATTTCATTTGCACCAATACCTCACAAAATAATATGTTTTATTTTGTTTTCTTTTGTTCAGATAAGGATGCTTTTGCTTGAAGAAGCCACAGACTACAATCTTCCTTCCTCTATACACTCAAGTGGCTGGTATTATAACTACACCACTATTGCCTAACTTCATTGTTTGCTCTTTAACTGAACACTCTATAGTAACATAATGAATACACTATGTTGATAGTTTTGTAAATTTTACAAATCAAAGAAATTAGTCACAAAGAGAGTATGTAATTGTCATCAAGTTCACAATGAACACTAACCCACAATAATAGAAATAAAGATAATAGTCTTGTTTATAGCTTGATAATGACCAAGAGAGGAATAAATGGTACTTTCTAGTGTTTAGATCTCTTTCTTGACTGGATTTCTGGCTTTAAAGTAATGTGCATTTTAAGGATGCCTAAACTCCCATGATTTGTGCATTGTTCTATGGGCATGCTTTAATGTAAATTAAAACAAGAGAAAATAAACTGTGTGTTGAGGATTGCTTATAGACCTTTAAAAATTATTTTACTGAGAGTTGTCCTTTGTAGGTTGAAATTTAGCTGAACAGCTACTTCTTGACAAAAATTATGGTCATCCTCTTTGCTTGTTATTTTTGTAAAAATATATCGCTTTCTAGATATGAGTTTTAGCTTTTTATTAAGGATATGTACTGTGCAGGACATGGGACAGAAATGAATTTTGGAATTATGCTAATATTTGGTGAAGAACCAAGTCAAATCTTGTGGAAATTTAGTGGCCACAAAGAGAGCAACAGGTTTCAATTTCTTAGGGACTATTTTGATTCTCATTAAATGGAAGAGACAGAGAACATTTTTAGTGATAGAATTTTAATAGGATTATTTGACACTTAGGAGATAGACACAATGCTGACTCCTAGCTTCAAAGCTGCGGAGGGTGGAATGACAGGCCAGAGGAAATAGGTGCTATGTTTGCTGTTACTGTTGTTGTTTTCTTCTGTGGAGGAGGATGGGGAATGTGTGCTCAGGAAGTCCAGTCTGGTTTCAATTAAGAAGTTAAATGCTAAGAAGAGAATCCAAATCTGAAATTTCCAAATGACAGCTTAGATACAGAGTGCCAAATTTTCTGCCTCTCATGCTGTGCTACTGAAAGCCAAGAAAAACTAGACTCCAACAAAGGGACTTTTCATACTATCTATAGTGATTCCAATCAAGAAATCTCTTCAGGCTGGGGCCATTAAACTAAGTGCTCCATGCTTGGCCCTGAATTAGCTGATACTGACTCCACTGCTTACATCTTCTAACACATGTTATCACAACTGTCTGTGCTTATGCTTTTCATTTGGAAAAAATAGAGAGAGACTACAAGAAGAAGGCACTAGTTGGACTCACTGTATTTTGGGGATCATAATATTTTCATTAACTCTGAGAGAGTATTTCAGTGAATGTGTTAACACTTGGAAACATATGAATCACATTAGTGGATAAAGTACAGAGTCTATGTTGATGAAGACTGTCAATATTGCCAGTATATCCAGATAATTGTGTTTAAAAGATCAATGATGTGCACAAATCACACCAAACATCCGTATGTTTGTAAAATGATGTAGGGATAATGTCAAATTTTGTGCTCTTATGACAATGATGGATTCTACTTCTACAGCCTTCCTGAGGCTGTATTATTGACTAATAAACTGCCATCTCATGATTCCATAATTATACCTTAAATGCCTATCATGTATAATATTCTCCAGAATAGTTTACATACAGTACTTCATTTTCTCTTTGTGAAATAGCTTCCAGTTAAGCAGAGCTGACTATCTCCAACAAGGAGATAGATGAAATTAGAATAAGAAGCATCAAAACCATAAGGGATTGTAAAAAGATGAGGATGCATTTTTAATCAAAAGTTATTTATCACTTATCCATGAGAGTACAATAGTCTAGAATTGAATGTAATGGCTTAAAATTGTGAAATCATACATCTACTAAAACGTAACATGTTTTCATGTGTTCTCACATCTATTGTATGATATAATTTTTCCCCTAGTGTTGCTGTTTATTAAGGCATTAAACAGCTTTGAAGCCCAAGCTGGCCTTGAACTTGTGATGGTCTTGCCTCTACTTCTCAAGTGCTGGCATTATAAACACCATGAGTGCACAACCAATTATACTTTTTAAGATGAACACTGAGCTAATATTCCCTCCATAGCTTGATAATAATGGGATACTCTTTCTTCCAAAAGCATTTCTACTAACTATACTATTAGAAGAAATGATTTGAACTTGCATTTTGTCTTTGTTCCCTTGGGCTTCTTGTTATATGGATTACAAGGCCAAGAAATGAAGTCACAATCAGCCAGACAGTCACGAGAGGAAACAGTTAAGAGTGCATTGTACTTCCAAAGTATGATGTTCAATTTGTTAGGAATATTAAATACATTTCTGAATTGATATTTTAAATAAATTCTGATATCTTATGTACTTGCATTCATTTGATCTGTTTTGCCCTTTCTAAATGGAAGCAAGACCACCTAACTCCTGAAGTATTGTTGTCTGTAATGTTTGAAGCATAAAACTCACTTTATTAAATTTTTTATCATAAAGATACTATACAGAGGGGTTTTAGTTACATGAGTGAGGTAATGAATACACTTCTTATTGAGCATTGTTACCCTATCCTTTGTTTTTTCCCTACTGTCCCTTTAACCTCAGTCATCCATCTTGATGGCTGTGTAATAGACTTTGTAACTTTTCCATAAATACATAAACATTTTCACTTAAGGTGAAAATGCTTCCCTGAGACATGAATTTGTATTTTGTGCCTAAGTAAAAAAGAGGGCGTTAATATAGAGATTAAAATCACAAGAAATGATAAAACTTCTGATTGCAAAAGATAATCATATTTTAGAATGGTTTATCAAAACTTGTAGATTAATCTGTATTTTTCAGTACATATTTAATACTCTGTATGCATATATATACTCAGTTTAATTAGTTACTATGCTATCTAAGGATGAATATTATCAAGTCAATGATAGTAATTGTATAATTTATGAAATAATGAGACATTTAGGAACATGAACATATCAAATGATGGAAAATAAAATAATGTGTGTATATGTGTATGAATGTGTATGCTAATAGTGTAGCCAACAAAACTCAGCTTCTCTTCCTTTCCCACTGTTTATAGTTAATTTCTCCCCTTTAAACTTGTCATAAGGTCGCATATTGAGGGTTTCTTAAATTAACAAAAATAGGATTTTGCTAGAAATAAGGCATTTAAAAATCATTTAAAACTAGTTCAATGATAAGAAAATTACTGAAATGTGAGAGGTTATTTTTAACCTTTCCAAATACACTCACAGTAACATGATTGAATCATACTATAAATATATTTTCATATTAATTTAAATAAATTTAGGTGCCATCTGTAGCTATTTTTGTGATCTTTAATTCTAAGAGTTATAACGATTTATTTAGTGTTTGAATGATTGTTGAATATGGAAGAAACATCACAAAATTGTTTTTAATTTTATCTATGTAGTGATGTGTGTGCAAATCTACGTGTATGCATGCATTGTGTTCCATTTTGAAATGCACATAACTTGTACCTTAAACATGTATAAAAGTTGCTTATTTTACATGCTACCATGCCTGAAATAACTCACATACTTGGTTAATTACCATGAACAATTTCAATTTCTTGCTTGAATTTTCATTTCATTGAAGTTAATGTTTCTTCTTTTAGAGTTTACTCTTGGATCCATTATATCTACTTTTTAAAGTATACTTACTAGGTAATTTTTTCCATGACTTGGTGAGATTTGCAGCTTACAGACATCCAAAAACTGAAACATTTTACAAATGGTAGGATCCAGAGGCCCATTCTTTCACCTATAATATATTCTTTTATATGGGGAGAGAGTAAAACGGGTTTGGACTCAGGACAGGAAGCTTACTGGGTAAGAGCTCTACTGTTTGAGCCAGGGCTTCAGACCATTTTTAGTACTGCTTATTTTCGAGATAGGGTCTTCATTCCTGCCCAGGGCCTGGGTGGCCAGCAGACAGTCTATTCTGGGCTTCCTGACATAGCTACAATAATGTCACTAGGCCCAACTTCCTTCACTAAGATTGAATTATAGACTTTTCAGTTGAGGCTGGCATGGAACCACAATCTTCCCAATCTCAACCCCACAAGTAGCTTTACAGGTTAAGTGTCAGTAGCACTTGGCTCTACTTCTATTCTGTTTCACAATGTGTAATAATGTATAATTTTGCATCTGTTATAATTGTGGAAAAATATAGATCATAGACTTTACTTTCTTAGTTACTCTGTCCTGTTATTCACTATTCAAGTAAAGATAGTTACTAATACTAATTATCAGTAAATCGATAGGTTTCACAACCTATTAACTCCTTTAGAAAGCAATTACTTAGGTATGTGGACATCTCCCTGGGGGTTAACATCTCTTTTGGCAAACTGAATTTTAGTTGAGGTAAGTATATGTAACATTCCCTTGTCTATCTACATAGATCCAACTTAATTTTCATACAAACTGGCTTGACACTGTGGTTAGAAACATATTACTTGATTATCATATATTGTAATATTTTGTGGCTGTGGTTCTTGTCTGGAGCAAGAAGTTGACTGATGTGACACCGGCTATATTTAGTTTATTATGGCTGCAATAATAAGAACAAAGATTGGTCTAAATTTTTAGTACTGGCTATACTGTGAACATTTAAATTTTAACTGCTGTATTTGAAAGTCTTGACATTTTTAATTGTTTCTTTGCGTGAATTGGTAAGGAGCCAATTTAGTACATTAAAACTTACAACCTTAGTACCAAAAACACTCCCAGTTTTTTTCCCATTTAAATATATTTATTTGTAGTGGGGACATAGTTGGAAATAGGGATTCCTCCTGGCTTTTCTTCTATAAAATATAGGGATAAATAAAAAAATTACAAGTGCCATGAAAGTTTTAGACCACATACACTAAAATATGAATTATATTTGTGATTATAACAGAACAAGTTGACAATTTTGAATACATTAAAAAAACTTTTAGATTGAAACTTAACGATTCACTGGTTGAAATGCTATTAGAAATTAATGAGTATGAATTCAACAAAGCCATGGCAAAGCACCATATCCACTCTAAAATTATTTTAGTGCAAGCGATGGAGGCCTTTGCTTAAGAGGGTACTCCTAGATGGAACACGGAGAAGACCTAATTATCTCTCAGACAATCAAACCAAGAGAGAATTGTTAGCAAAGCCAGGCCTAAGAGGAGGTCTTCACCCCACTTGTGCCATATGTATGCGACCTTCTCTGTGAAGCCTCTAGTCTTCATTAATTTGTACACATGACATCAATGGCACCAATTTTAAATTCAGAAATAGAAAAATAAAACCTTTCTTTTTTTTTTTTTTTTTTTTTTGTCTTTTTCGGTACTGGGGATCAAACCCAGGACGCTGCACTTGCTAGGCAAGCGCTTTGCCACTGAGCTACATCCCAGCCCGTAAAACCTGCTTTCTACCCAGGTACATTTGAATGTTCTCAATAGCCTTACTCTCAATGACCTTTTCAGGGAAATATAGACAGACATTTTATATGTCCCTCATCTACTGTTCAACTACATCATGAAGAATAAGTTAATTATGTTGATCTTGAAAGGTATTACTATTTGCACTCATCTCCTTAACCTCACCAACACAGATAAAGACCCACTTCCGCTATTTCCCTTCAAATAGTGGCTTCTGTGTTTTCAGGAGGTTCAACTGCAACTTGTTGTTTCTGTGCCTCAAAAAGATTTAGAAACATCCTCTGGTTTACAAGGTGATGATGATAAAGTGAACACATTCTAGTTCAAATGCATTTACTGGAAACTCACTTACTGAACAACACGGTTGAGGCACGCATCTGCACCATGTTCTCATATGGCTCTCTGTGATCTGCTGCTAATGAATACTGCCTGGTGGCATGAATGACTATTTGACTCCCTATCTGCATGCCAAGAAATTCAAATTTTAAAATGCTGTATCTACACATTGTTCATTGCTTTTGCACTATCTAAACGCTGAAAAGCCATACCTTGATGCATGCTATGTGAAAGAGAGGGAAGTTGTGTACATGTGCCCCTTCTCAGAGTTTTAGCATTAGAAGAGATGAAAAAAGAAATGTGCTCACAGTTGAAGTCAAGCTATAGGCATCAATCTTTTTTTTTTTAATTTTTTTTTTTGGGTCCGGTCATAGGGCCTGAACTCAGCCTGGGCACTGTCCCTCAGCTCTTCAGCTCAAGGCTAGCGCTCTACCACTTGAGCTACAGCACCACTTCCGGCCTTTTTCTTTTTGCTTATGTGATGCTGGGGAATCGAATCCAGGGCCTCATTCATGCAAGGCAAGCGTCATACCACTGAGCCACCTTCCCAGCCCCGGCATCAATCTTTTGTGTCATTAGAAACATGCACCATGAAAGTCTAAATTCCTACCAACCTCCCCTCCCCAAAGAAAACCATATTATATGAATCTCCTATAACAGTGAATCCAGGTAACTACAGCTGTCTCAACCACCTGCCTAGCTTCTTTATTGATGCTAACATAGTTGTTGAAAATTGTTCATGATCTTAAAAATCTTTTAAAAAGCAGAGGGAGGGATTGTAGATCTAAAAATACTGAGAATTTTATTCCTATTATTGGTTAGTATACTTTAAATCTGTAATATATTTGTAAAGCTAAATTTTAATTTTATTTATATTTTTTATTGTGAGAATACCGTACAGAGGTGTTACAATTACATGGGCAAGATAATGAGTACATTTCTTATCAAGCATTGTTGGCTCCTGGTTGTTTCCCCTTCCCATCCCTTCCCCTACTGCTTATACACATCTTTCTTCTGTCTAAACTTTAAACTGAATCACTTTAAACTTCAAAACTATTCTTAAGACTTTGTATGAGATGCAATTTCTAACAACATTCATGTCTTTGGATACATGCTTTCTCCTGTATAGGATGTCCCTGCATAGCTACACATCCCAACTGTACCTTATACATAGTTATTTGAAACTAAAAGCTCTCTTTTAAGGTATGAAATAGTAAGGAATTCTAAAAATGTTTTGCAAACAGTGATTATCAGTGACTCCCTGGTAACTGTTTGAGAATCAGCTTATAGACCTTTTCTTTTACAAACAATTCTACCTTTGCTGATAGGATTAATTTCTCCCAAGATTTGATAATATTCATTTGTCTACTATCTCTGTCTGACTAACATCCTGAAATACAAAGACTATTCAACAAAACAAAATGTAAAAAGTTTAAAGATGGATCCAGTGTCCTGTGTCCAGAGTCCAGTGTCCTGTAATTCTGTCACTTCAGCGGTAGAGACTGAGGAGGCTAGAGCAGTTTCAAGCCAGATTAGTCAGAGAAAAAAATCTCATCTCAAAATGAAACAATGCAACTAGATACTTTTATAAAACAGGGAGTCTAATGTATCTCTGCACAACACACGCATTCAATGAATGTGTATTCACTGTATCAATAACCTTTTTACTCTTCAGTGACCTGTTTTATATTCACCTAACAGATATTTATGAATGTACATTGTGCACCTGTTTGTTGTACCATGGAAATAGAACACTGAGCTGCCCTTTACCTTCCCAAGAACTGAAGAATTTGTTTCTCCATTTCCCCAATTATTCCTTATTCTGTGAGTCTCCAGGTCATACATTAGTGATGTGAGCAGAGGATATTGTAAAACTAAGTGACTTCTGGAATTGGACCAATGACAAGCAGATCATTTGAACAGTGCCAACACCACTCTAATGACAATAGTTCTATTAATAAGGTACAAATATGGGGAATTTATGAAATGTTAGTGTGATTTGCCTCCTGAACTCAGGGAGAATTTCTTGAATGGATAACATTTTGAGGTAATAGTAACCTAGGAAAATTGAATCACAGCCATGTGAGTGAAATACCATTCTACCTGAGGTTTCACTTCACTCTATAATTTTATCTTGCCCTTTACCAGGTCTCCAAATACCACACAAACATATTTATGACAACAGAGATTGCAGCTGCCTTTCTTCAAATACTTGTACCATAGACCCTTCCACATGTATGGGGAAATTCTTTTTTAAAAACAGCAAAACTTTTCAAACCATGTTCTCTTGGACAGTTCGGCAAAGACTTGATTGCAGTTCCCTTGTTATTTTTCTCTTTAGGAGATAATATAACTTCAAACTATTTTTGAATTGTATGAGGAGAGACAGTGTGTATTTTCTACTTTAAAAGCAATTTAAGGTGGAGTTCTCTGGCACAAAGGCAATTCAAAAATAGTTGAAGCTTAAGAGTTGAAAGTCCCCCTTGTCTGGTATATATCGAAGAGAGTTATTGGTAATTGGAGATGCTTTCAAATGTTTGGTACAAAATGCAGAGATGTTGTTTTATAAATACTTTGAAGGCAACAGGAGTGCCAAATTGAAGATTTTGTGTGCTCAATAGAAATTCGAAAAGTTGTGATCCATCAGGTACCATTTTAAGATGCAGAAGATAATTACATGTAAATTTTTTAAGAGAGGCAAGTAAGGACATCTTGATATTTCATGTGGAAAGCCATTCTATTATTATTTTCTTGAGATTCATTAAAATGTTCTAGAATTATGTTAGCATAACAACCAGATGCAACTGTTATAAGAAAGTATTTTTTATGAAAAGATATTGATCCCAATCATGCTCTTCTATTTATATTGGGAAAATTCCTTACCTATCTATGCCTCAATTTTATAATCAATAAACATATTTATCATATATAAATATATAGCACACCTTTTTATATCAGTGAACTAGCTTCATGGGAATATTGTTTTATACTTATATATCCCACATTTATATTACACATAATTATTTAGACCATAAAATGCTTTTAGGGAAACAAGTATCATAGGCCATACAAGATTTGAGTGTTGTTGTTTTTTTGTTTTGTTTTTTATTTTTTTTGTCAGTCATAGGGCTAGAATTCTGGGCCTGGTGCTGTCCCTGAGCAATTCAGCTCACGCCTAGCGCTCTACACTGAGCCACGGCGCCACTTCCAGTTTTCTGGTGGTTAATTGGAAATAAGAGTCTCATGGATGTTCCTTCTCGGGCTGGCTTTGAACCACGATCCTCAGATCTCTGCTTCCTGAGTAACTAGGATTCCAGGCGTGAGCCACTGTTGCCTGGCTAAAGGAATGCTCTGATAATTATATTTTAATAAAAGTATTTTCTGTCTCCCCGAAGTGAATATTAAATTAGAAGCAAAGTTTTGAATGTATAAGTTTCCAAGATAAGAAATTCACTATTTCTTACCAAATCCCATACCCGCAATTGTCAAAAAAAAAGGCTCAACCCACAGCTACTTGGGTATCTCTGCACACATCTTTAAGACTGAATGAGTTCTTAAGGTTCCAGGCAGAATCCCGCTATGCAAATGTCAAGGTGGCTATGTTCTGATAGATGGAACAAGAATGAAATTTTAACATTTAAAGTTCAGATCATTTTCAAGATGGGAGCCTGAAGTATGTGCCCTATCACTTTGAGAAATGCTGAAGTTCTATGCAATAAGACAGAAAGGGATGATGGTTAAATAAAATGAAAACACACACACACACAGACACACACACACACACACACACCCCTAAAGAGAGTAGAACAGTTGTTAAGAAAATGAATGGCTGTATGGACTAACAAGTAAAAATGAACAGATGATATAAAGTTATCCAATCAGAGAAAATGCCAGAAACATGTCTGTTTAAAGTCATGTCTGAGGTGTACTCTGTTGATGGTATACCTCAAGACAGGGTATTTATGGAGACTTAATAAATTTAAGATTTAAGGGCTATTGTAAAGTGAAACTTGAATATAACACTCCCTGTGTACTGTGGTTGGATTATAAAACGCCACACACAGGCATCTATCCATTTGATACCTAGAATCACTGTATGGGAAGTGAGTGCAACCAGAGGGTTCCAAATGATTCCGTGCATACATCCCTTAATGGATTTATAATACAGTGGCCTTATTTGGATCTGAGAACAAACAAAAGGTGAGTCCAAACTGGGGTCGGTAGGTCACTGGAGGCATGTCCTTGCTCTCCTCGTTTGCTCTCCTTTCTGCATGCTGGGTTTTGTACACCATGAGGCAAGCTGCTTCCCTGTACCTCATGGTTCCAATGCAAGGAAGTTTCACCACCTGACTGGCTGTCAGACTAATACTTTTGAAAGCATGCGCTAAACTCAACCTCCCCTCCCATAATCTCTCTCTTTTTTTTTTTTTTTTTTTTTTTTGGTCAGGCATTTGTCACAGGGGAAAAAAAAGCTCACTTCTGTCATCAAAGAAAAAAAATTCACAGTGTTTTGACTGAAAAATCATAATGATCTCTGATTGCTTTGTAACTTAGAAATTGCTACCAGATGGCCAACCTGACCTCCTCTTCTCTTCTGGCTATAGGTGGGTAACTTTCTCCAGTGATGCCACCTGGTCTTTGGCTTCATGCCTGAGTTCTAGACAATGGAACACAAGCAAACCATACTCCATTCCGCTTCTCAAAGGAGGCTTGGAGAAATGTCCATGCTCAACCTTCCTTGCTGCCTCAGTTGTTAGTTAGGTGTAGGTGAGGATAACCAATTTGAAAACAAGAATTTAAAGATATCTGAAGGATAGATGGAGATGCCTAGAAGACATAAGAATGAACTTCAATCCCCAAATCACTGTTGGAAATAAAGCTGGTGGCCACCCACAGTTACCTGCCTCAGAAATAAATGTCTATGGTGTTTAAGACATTGAGTATTTTTTCTTATTCTGTGTGTCACATAAGCTTTGTGTATTCCCTTATTGGGAATAATTGATACATATTGGAATAAACACACAAACATTATCTAAAAGGGTCCCTGTTCTGAGGAGTTCTATGTCATTTGATTCTTATTTTCCTACATGTAATATCAGCTTTCTTTGTCTTACAAGTTAATGTTATGCTCAGAAATATTGGTTTGTCTTTGAGTCTTTCTCCTCACCCTAAATTTTATTGATGTCTTTGAAATGAGAGTTTTATGTATTTGCTCAGCTTTGGAAACTTTCCTGCCATCCTTCCATCATTTTGCTCCTATCATTATCTTCTGATTTATGATTCCACACACATGTGGAGAAGATCACTGTACCATTTGGTCACTGAGGCTCTACTTGCTTAAAAGTGCCTTTTCTGTTTCTCTTCATGTTAGATAACTTCTACAGACTTCTATCATCATATTTAGTGATCTTTCATTCAATAGTATATAATTTACTATCAATTTGTTGGTTATTATTTTTCACTATATCAGTTCCATTTGGCCCTTTGGAAATTTTCTTTTTTTATTTTATATAGTCCTCTTATAATGTCATTTGAAATTCTTTATTTTTATCTCCATAATATATTATAAAAATTAAAATATAACCCTACAGTAAATGGGGTATAACCATTTGATTCTGCTATTTTTGTGAACACATTATTTTTTTGCTACTTTTTCCCATGTCTGGGTTCAGGTTTGTTTCAGACATTATAAACTATGAAACAGTAAGAACGAAAGTCCCAACTTACTTGCTTTGTGGGGTTGTCTCCTAGAGACCACAAGCCTTGCCATTGCCCTTCTAATTACAGTGAGAATCGGACATTTAGTCTTGAGTTGAGTCAACTTCAGTCTGCCATATCATATTCAATTGATTAATTTAAAATGTGATTAGTCCTGTATGTAACCTCTACTCCCCTAAGCACCTCCTTGAGATTGTCGGTGTGTGGATTTGAAGGTTATTTGACTGCAATTGGGCATAATTTGACTAAATGTTGTGTTTATTTGGCAATTTTCCTGGATCCAAGTGTCACCTAATTTACAGGACTGAGAGTATCTCATTTCAAGGCTGTTTCCTTGGCAAATGGCTTATGGGAAGGGGAATTGTCTGACTGGGCCGTTTGTATCTGTATTCAGGATTTTCTTTATTGCAATTTGTCATGCCAACTCACACTGTTAAAAACTTCACTGCTGTTCTTCCTTCCTGCTGCCCCACCCTTGCATTGTTTGTTTCTTTCCTCTAGTATACCCTCTGCTCTGCTCCCCTTAAATTTACTCTTAGACTTAGTGCTGTTTCCGAATGAAACAAATTGCAAATCTAAGATCCCACACAAAAGGTTGTTTCCTTATAAATTCAGTTCACAATTCTCCACCATTCTTACAATACAGTATGTGTGTGTTCTGTGTGTTTCCTATTGAGAATAATATATGGGTAGGATAAGAAGTTAATCTGCCCAATTACAATGAGAAAATGCAATATTCATCTCTACTAAGGCTTTCAAAAACCTTATCACTTTTTTTTTGTCTTGGGAAAAGGAGTTTTGAATTTCTGAGTTTAAAAATAACATTGAAATATCATAAGCTTCTATCAAAATATATATTGTGTAAATTAGAGATTAGAAATTATGGCATAGCTTTTTGTTTTCTTTGAAATTTAATTTCCTCATGAAGTAGATGATATTTTTTCTAAATATCAGGAAATTCCTATAATAAAAGCCAAACTCTCTTTTGTTTTGTTGTTAGTCATGGGACTTGAACTCAGTGCCCAGGCGCTGTATATAAGCTCTTTTGTCCAGGCTAATGCACTACCTCCATTTGATGCCACAGCACCATTTCTGGTTTTTGAGTGGTCAATTGGAAATAAGGGTTTGATGGAGACTTTTCTGCCTGAACTGACTTTGAACCACAGTCCTCAGATCTCAGCCTTCTGAGTAGCTAGGATTACAGGCATGCACCACCAAAGCCAAGCAAAGCCAAACACTTTTAACTATACATCTAATATTTTAATAGGCAAATTATTAATATTTCTCTAGAGATAAATCATTAAAAATGATTAATTACCAGTCAACAGAGACATTTAAAACTAAGAACACAACTTGATATAGAACTGGAGCAGTACCAAGATACTTTCAAACATATCCTTTAGTTGTTGGATCTAAGATGGTCCATGGGCCCTATGTGCAGGATTAAAAAAATCAGAAATATCAAGTTAATAGGGTAAGTTACTTGCTGTTGTAATACTGGTGCCTTGTGTCATTCTTTTTAGTCTCTTTATGATTCCAAGCCTTTGACAACCACTAGGATATTGGTAGCTGATGAGTGTATCCATTACCTGGCCAATTTCAGTGTCCTCATTCATTGTGGCATAACCTATTGGTAGTTTTCAGGCAAAGACATTCTTCTAAGAGCAAGGAGTAAGAGAGAAAGATGGGGAGGCAGAGACAAAGGCAAAGATATCACAATGCAAGAAAAGCTGTCTTTCAGGCATAAGTATATGTATATGCTTTCCAAATAACCTTTAGTGTATGTTACTATTCAGCAATTATATCTTGGATGACCTTATGATATATAGTTAAATTAATTTTTTATTGCAGTCCTATCATAGCTAGAGAGGGTAAGCAAACACAGGGGTGTAGCTAGGTTTTACTTAGATATCATGTATACAAAGGGCAGCAGGAGATATTTACCCTGCAGAACACTGCTACAGAAAATCCTCTAATCCAGGGTGCTCCACTGTCACTTGATTCCACCGTGGCTCTTTTAAATTCTGTTTCAAATTTAAGGCTGGGAAATATCCTTAAATCCTTGTGTCATTGATGTCAAGGTTCTAGATTAAATGCTCTCAATAGATTAAACCCCAGTTTGAATGATATTCAAAAGTCATCAGTACTACATGAACGTAAGAAACCATGCTATGATTTAGAAAAATAATTTCTAAAAAAGAAAAAAAATAATAGTAGTAAAATACTTAAAATATCTTTCATGCATATATGGTATCTCTATATATCCAAATCATCAAAGACAGGCAGTGTGTGTTCAAAAGACAATATTAGCACACTGATGTTTCCATTATGGCTCTTAGATTCTAACCCAAGTTCATCAGTGTCTAATAACATATTAAAAAAGGACATTGTCAAATAACACAAAACAGACATATAAGCATACACACATACACTCACATATATACATGCTATAAGATGCCTACTTACAATACTTATTGAAGACAATTTAAATCTAAATATAACTAGATCTAAATCTAAATTAAATCTAAATTAGTTAAAATCAAAACATAAAGCAGAGGAAAGAAGCAAGACAAATGATCAACCAGAATGGATGTATCTATACAACAGAACCATGAACCTGGCTTATCAACTATAAAGAAAACAAAACAAAATAAATAGAAATACAAAGAGGAAACATTTATATATTTAAAGATGTTCAAAAGATATATCATGCAAATGAAGTACATCAGTTCTGAAATTCCATATTAGAACTATGTAAATAATGCCCAAATACATATAAATAAGTGAATATATCATATAAATTTAAAGACAATTGTCTTTTAAAATTTTCCAATGTATAATAACATTTTGAAACAATTTTAATATTGGACAGGTTTAGGTTAGACAGCCAGATAAAATTTGATTTTCAGTGTAATATAATATTTCTGGATCCCTACCAATGAAGCCGATATGGTACCACAAATATGTTAAAATATTCCTAAACACAATATCTTTCAAACTCTGGCTAGAGTTTCCAATAAAGACAAAGTGCCTTAAAAGATGAACAGACTGAATGGGAAAGGCATTTTGGCAAATGCTGATGGAATGACACAGTACAATAGAAATAATCCATTTCATTATAAAAGGTAAATTATTACATGATCTTGTATAAATGTACCTTTTGTGTACTTGATAACATGTAATATTGCATGGGTATAAACACAGTTTTACAGTCACTTAAAAAAATATTGTTCAGCGACTTATTCTGTGTGTGTGTGTGTGTGTGTGTGTGTGTGTGTGTGTGTGTGTGTGTGTGTGTGTGTGTGTGTGTGTGTGTGTGTGTGTCCTGGTACTAAGGCTAGGGCTGAGAAAGCCTGGATGTTGTCCTTGAGCTTTGATGTTCAACCATTTGAACAACAACTTTACTTCTAGTCTTTGGTCGTATATTGGACATAAGTGTCTCATGGCCTTTCTGATCAGGCCTGGCTATGAACCATGATCCTCTTATCTCAGTCTTCTGAGTAGCTAGGATTACAAACATAGGCCACAAGTGCCCAACTCAGACATCCATAAATGAAAATTTATAAGTGAAATTTTGGAATTCTTTCAAAATATTATTCCAGAGTAGGAACTGAAAAAAATGTTGAGTACGATGAAAATAACAAAATGTTGGTGATGATTTTAATCTCAAATTGAAGTTGTTTGTACTATTTTATTTACATTAATGATGGATTGAAAACTCACAATAAAAATTTTTGAAATAACTATTAATATAATATCTTAACAATGTGCTATTTATGGACAGCAGCATTCATGTGGTTCGCGTGTATTAAATATTGCCATAAATTCATTGATATTGATTTGACTGATTTTATAAATGTACAGTTTTATGTGTACTTTTCTTCTTGAAAACTGTAAAATACTATATATATATTTTTAGAATGCTACCTAATTTGACTCAATTTCTTCATAAATCTTCACAACCATGGACTGATTATAATAACTATTCAGAATTAAGAAGCTACCTTTGCAAATAAATAAAACAAGTCTAAGAGTTGATAGCATCATTTTATCAGAACACCTCTCTGCATCAAATGTTTGCTCTTCCTTTACATAGACAATGAGGATCTAATTTCTCTATTGACTTTAACAATTGTAAATACAAGCCATAGTAAAACTGGAGCCATCAGGCTGCTGAAGTTATTATGCACACATTCTAAAAGTCATGTTGCTAAGATTTCTTGGAAAAGCAGTTAAACTTACCTTGAGTGTTGCATTTTTGATGGCAGAAAATCAATATAATAAATTACCTATTTTATATCCACCTATAAATACATTAGATATATTCTGATCATTCTCCACATTCTTGTAAATTTCTCTAATGCAGGCTGTTTATGTTCCTCTATAAACAAATACTTTCCAGATAGCTAGGTTTTTAACTTTAGTGCACAGTTAACTATAATCTTTTACATGCCATAAATTTCCACCTAAATCATTTCTCATTTATTAAGCTCTAGTAACATTCAAAGTTAATTGGAAACTTGAATTTTCCCCTAAAGCTCATACCATACAAAGGTCAGTGAAGAGGTAATAATAATTATTCCTAAAAAAAATGTGATACAAGCTGAGGTTGTTAATAAACCACTTTATAGCTCTTTTCCTAGAGATATATTTCAAAAATGAAATTTCTGAATAAATGTCTAATAATATTAAGAAATTTCTAAATAGAAGGAAGAGACGGTCTGGATACTTAAAGATGTGGGCTTAAACTCCTCAGTTTTATTAATGGTGACAGCAATTTAAGAATTTGAATGGACATAAAATTACATAAAGAAGGAGAGCCATGAAGAAAAAAAACCTAATTTGACATAAATCAACTTAGATACAAAGAAGTCAGCTCCATTCTTCCTTATAAAATTCATTCATTAATGAATTGGGGTTTTAAATCCAAATGTTCTCATCTACATTGACCTTGGGGAAAGTATCTGTCCTCTTTGATCCGTATCTGGGCGTGGAATTCTATGGTTATTTCAGATCCCTGACTTCTGGGTTTATCTCAAGGGGCAAAAATCTCATTTGTCTTCCAAACCAGAACGTGTTGGAAATGAACAGAACTATGCATAATTTTTCTGGGAAAAGAAGCCCTGGTTAATCTGGAAGGTCACTGGGTCACTGCTGTCTCCAGTATCTCGTGATGAGGTGTGGGGGCGGGGCGGGCTTCTTTCCTGCAAAGTCAGCAGGATTCTAGGAATCCATCAGGTGGTCACCCAGAGAGAGCATTGATAGAAGACACTGGATTCCAGAGCAGCTCAGCAGAGCACACAGAATCTTCACCCATCCCTTGTTTGCAGGTCCTTTGAAAATCCATAATCTCCATTTAGTTTGCATTTGTAGAGACATGCTTAGCCTCTCTCCTCTTCAAGGTCACAAGAGTCTGACCAAGAATTGTCCTTCACATTCTACCTAAATGATAAGTTTTCATCTAACATGATACCATTGGTGAGAGAATTAGCAACCAATGGTCCTTCCTGTGTTCTCTTCTATCTGAGAATCAGCTGAAGTTTAACAATGTGCTTCAGTCTCTATCTATATTTATTTACTGTATACTTGAACATAGATTATTCCATATTGAGTGTGTACTATAAAATGTAACAGACTTGGTAGAAAAAATAAATGTAAATATCTCATTAATAGCATTTTATATTGGTTACATTTTAATGATTGGAAATGTTTGGTTATATAAATTATATTATTAAAATTCATTCACCTTAGTTGGGTGCTGGTGTCTCCCTTCTGTAATTTTAGCTACTCAGGAAGCTGAGATCTGAGGATCATGGTTCCAAGCCAGGCTGGGCAAAAAAGTCCCTTTGAGACTCTTCTCTCCAATAAACTACTAAAAAACAACAACAAATGCCAAAATGTGGTGCTGTGGCTCAAATGATAGAATGCACACCTTGAGCACAAAGAAGCTCAGGGACAATACCCAGGCCTTGAGTTCAAGCCCTAGGACGGGGGAAAAAATCACTCACCTTTAAAAATCTTTCAATGGATCTTAGAAAACTTTATATTTTATATATGGGTGGGTGACATTCTTAGTTTACCACATTTCTATCACAGTAGTCCCTGTAATGTTTTGCTCTGCCTTGCATTTTGTTGATATATTAATGGGAGTTTTGCTTTTTTCTGTCTTTTACTTCATATTTCGTTATTTTAGGAAGCACCAATGGGAACTGATTCCTTCTGTACACTATTGAAAAATGATGGTCAAGCCACCCGTAAACTGTCCTGACAATCTAAAAGTGCCCAAACTATCTGATAGACTTTTAGAACAAGAACCTGTACATCTTTTTGTCCCTACTACCTATACATGTTGTCAAGAAGCTTGGAGCCAAGTTTATACCCAGCATGTTTACCAGAGTGTATCAGGTAACAGGTTGTGGTCTTCATAATAAACTTTAACTTTTGTAATAAGTTGGGGGAATATATTTTATGTAAACCCACCTGACACTCAGCCACACATTGCTATTTCTTGTGGACCCTGTTAAAAGCACCATCCTGACTCATTTAAAGATTCCTTCAGACCAAAACTAGTCTCATAAATTCCTTGAGCGTTCTCTTACTCTACATGCCCCCTGTTAGCAATTACAGAGCAGACTATTTCCCTACTCTGAGATAATTAGTTGTTCCATTTTCATAGACTGAAAAAAACATGAAATTTTATATTTCTTACTCACACTTTTAAGAGTATATTCATTTTATTCCATCATAAATGTGAATGAAGGTGTGTGCATATAAGAATAAAAAATTCCTATATATACAAGACACTATGTTGAAAATGAACTTTACAACTGGGGGGGAAAGGGGGAGGGAGGAGTTGGGAGGTAGGAAGGGAGGGGATGGGAGGGGATAAACAAAGGAGGGGTAACAATGTTTGAAAATGTACTCATTACCTTACCCATGTAACTGTAACCCCTCTGTACAGTATTTTTACAATAAAAATATATAAATAAATTCCTATAATTTCCTATAAGTTAAATGTAATTTCCATCTGCGTTTATTAGTTTGAGTTATTACTTCAAAACTCCTTTCATAGCATTTCATACTTTGTAGTGATTAGTAATAACATCAAAAAAAACATCAAGAATGATCTGAGACTTACTTAATGATAGTACATCAATACATAATACCTTAATTTTGTTTTGCATACTATATACTCTGAAATGCAAAAATGTAATCCTGTGTTCTGATTTATGGATTGAACATTGACTTCTGAATTTAGTATCCTATAGCTAATAAATAAAATGATTTTAAAACCCTGTTATTTCTTCATGGCTGCTTCAATTAGGTTTTGGTTAGTTTAATCTATCCCAGGAAATGCGTTTACATGATGATGGTTCAGAAGAAATGAACTATTGAAATTTGTTCTCCCCAGAAGAAACTGTGTGGGAGATGGCTCTGAATATTATATTATCCCCTCTACATAACTCTATTTTGTTTGCATATTCTTTGTTGTATTTTACTTATAATATTTTTGCCTCTGTATACTGTCTATCCATAAAATGGAAAATTTGCTCTATAAATATAAATAATAATAAGTATAGTAAGATAAATTTATAAATATAAATATCACATACTTATATAACGAGAGCATCTGCTATCTGGACTTTTTGGATTATAATTTGTTTCCCATTGTCCCCTATAAAAACATGCTAAAAATGCAAAACATAAGATTTACCCGAATTTTCCTTAATTCTACTATAACAAATTGCCACTAACAACTTCATGATTTATGCTCTGATTTATTAGGTATATGCATAAAGAGGAAGCAACTTAAAAACAACTTTAGAATAAGAATAGAAGAAACCTAATGTCCTCATTTTTCCCTTACACTTGTTGCTTTGACGTTATGCAAATAAAGTACTCACCACAATATTCTACTAGGTGTATTTTGTCATGTTTTTGCACTACCTCTATAACTCTATTGTTCCACATTCAGTTTATTTGGAAAGAAGACTTTTTCAAAGTCAAACCATTCCTGGTATCCTTATCCAGAGGGATCTTTAAGCTACAGATACTTAAGCACAACACAGTGGCAATAAAAGCAAGGGTCTAATCTGTGAGGTCAAAGTATTAATAATCAGACTAAAAATCACCTAGAGTATTTGCACAATACAAAACCAGGAGAATTTCCAAAGGGACTAGTCTGTAACTGAAAGTGATTATTTTGCTGGAATCAGCTTTCTAACAAACTCTTTTTCAATCAGACCAGTACAATCAACTTCATAGATTAATTAATCTAGGCTCTGACAAAGAAAATTCCTAGAACAAAATCACACTAGATTGCAAAGGAAAAAGTCGTGAACTCTGGGTGGATTGCTGTAGAAAATAACACAATTAGAAGTGAGAAAGCTTAAAGTAGATGTTATTTTAAGATTCCTTTTAAATTAGGTCACCAATCTAAAGGAAAAGAATATAGAATTTGGCTGTTTTGTCTTCTCTCTAAATTCCATTCTTGATTGATCATTTAGGCAGAATGTACCGATGTGGTGTGGCCACAAACGACATATATTTATGGGTCTTTTTCATGACTCTTGAGAAATAATTTATCTTGTCAGAAGTTAAATCTTGAAAAATTAAATATGGCAGTTAGATTCCACAGTATCTTGAACATCTTATTAACTATAATTCAAATCATTTGAGAGGTTCAATAAAATTCAGGGTTTTTTCCCCTTGTACATGTTTTATTTTATTATACACTAAATAAAATACCAGATTTTATCTTAGGACAGAATTTAAATAGTTGTTTGTGCAAGAAGATAGTGTAGAAAATTGTCTTTTATTTCAGAAATAACACAAACTAAATCCTCTTCTTTTCCATGTACATTGCTTTATTTTGTTATATATTGTTTTGCTGGTACCAGGGCATAAAAACAGGGCCCCTTGCCTTGTCATTTCTTGTTTATGTCTAGAATTCTAGAGCTAAGTCATACTTCTAGGAATGTAATGCTTCTTCATTCCTCAGGAAGTATCTGTGTATATCTCAACCCAAGTATTATTCTATACATAGTTAGTATGTCATACATCTCAAAACCCATGGTATATAAAAATAAATAGGAAGTCTTTATAAATTCCATTATCTCTAAAAATTATTCTTATTCAGTTCTCATTGTGATACATAAAAGGTGTTCTGAACTAGTAACAAGAAAACTTTTTGCTGTTTTTGTTTTATCATTAACCATTTAAGACCTTATAGGTTATAATAACCTACCCAGGGGTGAATATCGGAAACAAGAAAAATGGTCTAAATAATCTCAAAGTATCTTTTTTTTGTTTTTGGAATCTAAATTTTCTGACATACCTTCCTTCTACAGTCCCTTCTTCCAACAAACCTTTCCAAGATTTTGTTATGTTTTAGCCATTTGTTCTTCCACGTGTAGAAAAACAACCATGAATCCTCCATGAAATTACTTTACTCTCATATAAAGAACCAAAAGAGGATAAATGAAGTAGTAAGGTGGGTTATAAAGAAAGCATTGTCTGTAGGTTACTCTAGACTAGGTATTCAAGAAAGACCACACAAGGTGGTTTTAGGATTAGAGATGAAGGACAAGAAAGAAGAGCTAGAAAAGCATTCTGATTGGAGTGACAACAAGAACTGAGATTTTTTTTTAAGTTATAAGTAGATTAACGCGAATCTTAGTTCACTTGGAACTTGGTGGACCAAGGGGATGGTGAAGTGATCAATGTTTGGCAGAGAGCAGATTTCTTCATTGCTCTGTGTGGATTTTATTCCGATAATGCCTGATAATGACATAAACTGGCTTGCTATTTTTAGATATCCTTATGTCTGATGGATTTAAAATACGAATGGTAGAAGAAAGATCAGTAAGGAGAATGTTTGTTGAGATAAAAATGATCACTGGGTGGAAGCTTTCGAGATAAATGTAACTGGATTTGAATCAGAAAATGTTTGGAAGGAGTAGTTGAAAGGAATTGTTAAAATATTTAGATTTGAGAAATAAGTCAGGGAAACAGTAAAGTGTTAGGCATGAGCAGTTAAGCGAATAACTTCATCATTTACTTTGGTAGGTGGTTTAACTCACTTTCTGTTACTGTGATGAGATATTAGAAGATTGATGCTGGATACAAATAGGAGGCTTTAATCAAAACAACATTGAGATACCACCTCACCCCAGTTAGAATGGCTATAGTCAAGAACTCTAATAACAAGATGCTGGAGAGGATATGGATAGAAGGGAACCTTACTGCATTGTTGGTGGGAGTGTAAACTTGTTCAACCACTTTGGAAAGCAGTATGGAGATTCCTCAAAAGACTCTACATGACCCCGCAATCCCACTTTTGGGCATTTACCCAAATGATCACAAACAAGACCACATTAAAGCTACCAGCACGACTATGTTTATTGCAGCATTATTTACCATAGCTAAGATATGGAACCAACCCAGATGCCCCTCAGTAGATGAATGGATCAAGAAAATGTGGTATATATACACAATGGAATTCTATTCCTCCATCAGAAAGAATGACATTGCCCCATTTGTTAGGAAATGGAAAGACTTATAAAAAATTATATTAAGTGAAGTAAGCCAGGCTCAATGAAACATAGGTCCCATGGTTTCCCTTATTTGCAATAACTAGTATATGTATGAGTTAAGCAGAAAAGGTCAGATAAGTTGATGTTAGGGAAATGAACCCCAAGATATGTATTCAAATGTTTTTTTTCTTTCAGGTGATTGTTTCTAACACATTTATAAGAATATTTCTTTGTTGCTTTGTATGTCCCTCCCCCATGGTATAAACCCTGCTTTCACTGTATTTGAGGAATAATTTGTGGAAGGGAAGGGAAAAAAACAAATCGTTTAACTAGGGATACAGGTGGATCCATTGTAACAATGAGATGTACAAGTCGTTATGTGGAAAAACGAACTTTACAACTTTGGTGGGGGGGGGAGGAGGGTTGGGGGACGGGGGGGGGGGAGGGGGAGAATGGGAAGGGATGGGAAGGGGAAACAAAGGAGGAGGCTACAATGCTTGATAAGAAATGTACTCATTATCTTGCCCATGTAATTGTAACCCCTCTGTACAGAATGTTCACAATAAAATTAAAAAAAAGTAAAGAAAAGAAAAAAACAAATACGAGGCTTTCTTAACTCATGGTTTTTGAGGCTAAAATTCCAGTATTGGATAACATCATTAATTTTGCCTCTGGTTGAGGTCCTTAATAGAAGAAGCTTGTGCCAGGTGCTAGTGGCTCATGCCTGTAATCATAGCTGCTCAGGAGGCTGAGATCTGAGGATCACTGTTCAAAGCCAGCCCGGGCAAGAAAGTCTGTGAGAGTCTTATCTCCAATAAACTACCAGAAAGCCAGAATTGGCGCTGTGGCTCAAGTGGAAGAGCACTAACCTTGAACTGAAGAGCTGAGGGACAGGCCCAGAGTTCAAGCCTGAGGAGGAGAAGGGGGAGGGGGAAAGAGGGGAGAGGAGGGGGGAGGAGGGAGAAGGGGGAGGAAGGGGGAGGGGGAGGAGGGGGGAGGGGAAGGGGGAGGGGGAGGGGAGGGGGGAGGAGTTGGGAGGATGAAAATTTTCTTAAAATTAGATTCCTGAGGACTACATTAAGCCCTTCCAAGGGCATATCCCCGATGACGGAACTAACTTCCACATGGTTCTCTTAAGGGTTATACCACCTTGATAACATCAACCTGGGACTAAGCTCCTAGCACATGAATCTTTGAGTCATACTAAGACTCTAGCTAAACCACAGGCTATAGAAAAAGAGTACTGGAGAAGGCACTTGAAATATTAATTAGAACTTATAAACCAGTTAATGAAGACGTTCTTGGATATCTCATTGAGGATGGTCGGACAAGTGGGAATACAACATTATTAAGGAATCATAAAGCCAAAACACTGAATATTAGCTTTTACTTGGTAATTGATTGTGTATGTAAGTTCTGAGTGATTTGATTGTGTCAGTGATACATTGCTCTTCCTTGGACACTTCCAGAAGATGCAGCTGATTTACCAAATCTACCTGAGGGAGATGTACCTCCAAATGTGATCCAGGGATCACATTTTTCTGGATAGAAACTTGATCTGTTTAGAAAACTGAGAACAAATTGCTTTCCCAAAGTTGAATTCAAACCAATTCAGTACACATAGATTAAAGCATGAAGCCTGTAATAATTTATTAATTAATATTTTTCTGCCATATGGACCAGATACTTTCTAAGCAAAAGTAACCTGTTATTTTCACAGTAGGAAAAAAATTAGATGAGCAAATGTACTGCTTGAAAGGCTAACCTTTAATGCTTCTGTTCTGATGCCAATCTCAAAATAATTTGGCTTCCTATAGAATTTCCCACAGTGAAAAGAATGTCACTAGTGCTGATAGAATTGCCTGAGTTGTTCTCCAAGATGGATTTACCAATAACACCAGAAATTCTTCTGGGAAGGTTTTGTTTCCTGGACAATTTATGACTCATGCTAGAATAAATGTTATTAATACTCACCTCTGCAAATCATGCTTCAGACATCTCATACTGACCAGTATAAAACCATCTGTGAGATCTCTGTTGGATTCTTAGGCATATTTGTACATACTTTAATTGAATGTCAATTGAATCTGTTACTTCCCTGGTAACAATGCTATACTTCTTTTGTGTAAGACCTTGGAAGGGAACTCTAGGCATCCTGCAATATCAAGACTCACTAACTCAACTTTCAATACATTTTACTGGATTGTATTTATTGAAACAAGAAAGGCTATTTTTCCCTCATAATTTTTATGGAAGAAAAATAAAACCTAGTCTGACAAATTTGAATTACTCTATATTCAATTAAACATTATTTTTCCCAACTTCATTATTTTATTGAAATAAAGTAAATGCTTTATAGAAATGTACTCCATCAATTTGAGTGCTTGGATGACATTATTTGAAAGGTTATTTCTGCCAGTCTAGTAACTCAACAGTAGTTATTTAAAAGGAGTTGCAACTCATTGGACAATTTCCATATTATCTTTGATGCTAAAAGCAGTTCTTCTATAAAGGAATCCCTTGTTCACAAATGGTAAACCAGGATGTAGGAAATCTCATGTCATAACATTTAGCTTATAAATAATATTGGTAGTCAAATTTCCTGCATTTTCCTCAGTTGAGTATTTTGCTGGATGATTTATCAAGAATATCTCATTTGATTGGTACACAGTTTTGTTAGTTAGGTAGATCATTAGATACTTTCTCTTCTACAGAAGAATAAACTAAAGAATACCAAGGTAAAATACTATAGTCTAGGCCAGAGAACTATCCAAGGGTGGCTCAAGGTTTATACCAAGTGAATTCATTCTCAAGGGTCCACAGGCTTTCCTTTGGAATCCACTATATAGACTGTCCTGTTGTAAGTGTTCTTCATTTCCATGGGATGGGTTGGGAGGTGTGGGTGAGAATGTTACAAGAGTATTCATATACTACTTGGTATAACTACTTAAAGATTATTAAATTATTTTTAAAAGATATAACTCCAAAGTTTAATCATCAATAATTTGAGTCTATGGCTCATTTCCACTGATACTTATTAGAATATATATTATTCATATTGTAATATATATTATCTCTTGTAAGAAAACAGTGTTTTAGCTCTTAATAAAATGAAAAACTGACAGCCAGTCAAGTTTACAAGTGAGATCCTATACAATGAATACTGGAACCATTTACACCTATATTGTCTCTTATATATAGATACATAAATAGAGATTAAAATATAGAGATGATGGAGATAGAGATTAGATAAAGACGAGATAGAAATGATAGAGATAGAAATACAAGTATAGGCACATCACTCAAAAATGTGATGAAGATCCCAAAAGAAATACTTGGTGGTGGTGTGTTTTTTATTTTGTTGCTGTATTTTTTTTAACTGTAGCTTGTCGTTTTGATTTTAGGCATACTGTTTTGACATGGATTACAATAGCAAAGAAATCCAGCCAGATGTTACTCAGGTTCTGTTATTTGTTCCTCTTTCCCTTCGAGCATCTTTAGTCAATGTTTCCCTATATTCCTCACACTTAGGTTCCCAACCCCCTACTCTCTAACATTTCTTATTATTGAGCATTAATTACTCGTTCACTAGAAAAAATTATGTCAGGAAGAAAGAATGAAATAGCCCTTTCAGTGTCCAAGCTTTGATTGGGCAAGCTAAAATAAGAAGAGGCAAGTTTTGAACTATAAATATTCAACTTTATTTAGCTTATGCCATCTATCTTGTATGGAGTGTTCTTACATTGGATTCTGCAAAACTCATTTCTTTCCTGTTCTTTTGGGCATGAGAGACTCTTGTTCTGTCCGATAGAAAGTGAGAGAGAATGAAGGAAAGGAGAATTTCTTTAGTATACAAGAATCAAGCCCAAAGTTGGTCACCTGAAATGCATACTCTTTAAATATACCATTCAGCTGCCAAGACCATGACATGCTAATAGAGCCCAGAGAAGTATAGGCTCATGGCTTACTAACTTTGTTTTTATCCAAAGGGTCTCACCCTCAACCTACCTGCACATCTATCTTTTTTGTAAATATATCCCCAAGCCTGCATTAAAATAAGCTTATAGCATGCAAAAGTATCTATTCCTGCAAAGAACAGCAAGCTACATAAATTAAATGAATCCATGTGGGTTGGTTTTCCCATTCATTGCCACAACAAATATCATCTACTTGTTTGATATAGGTAATGAAAACACTTCATTAATTAATTACATACCTAGTATGTACCCTGAACTTCATGCACAAATAGTCCCTAAAATCTGGATCATAAGTTTTCTGAATCATGGTCTCTGTGGCCTCTAGTGGTAGGGTGAGATTCTTAGACAAAGGACAGTGCCATTCCACTCTTCCTTTTTCCTTCATTCTGATAAACTGTATGCAGTTTTTATTCGTTCTCCCCATAACTTCGGCTTCAGCTAATAATGCCATTGTGGTCTTCCGTTCTTATTTTCTTGTTCCATAGTCCCCACCCTCAACTGAGAAACTAGAGTAAACTGAATTCTGTTTTGGACATAACCATGATTTTTTGCACAGTCAATCTTATTTGCCACACATGATGAAATTGGTTGCTCTGGATAGAAATTTATGTCATTCAAAAATAATATTAATAATAGCTCAGTAGTAGTCTCCAACTCATCATATTAAAAGCTCTTAAAATTCACATGGTGGTTCAGCCCTTTCTGTAATAGGCAAACTATTTGTTCATGGAATCTTCATTTCCCATCCTGCATATCAAGTAAGTTGAGTCCTACTACTTGGTAATTACATGATTTCACCATGACGTAACCACTGATGATTGAGCCAATTACTAAGTAGGGTAACCCACCTAGAACTTAGGCCTGGGAAGAGAATTTCAAAGAGAACTGAGTTGGTAGAGATGTTCTCAATTCTAGTATTAATTCTTCTAAGAAGTAATTTAAAGTGCCATCTTTATAAGTATCCATATTCTGGTATGCAAAAGAGGTTAATATAGATATAAGACCCCTCATTTCTTTGGAGTTCTATGACTGGTTTTTGATATTTGTCTTTGTTTTTTGTCTGTTTTATCATACATTATTTTTGAGACTTTAGATGCATTTTCAGCTTCTTTGTCTCTGCTGATGTGTGTGTGTGTATGTGTGTGTGTGTACACACACACACACATACACACACACATACAAGCCGACAGTATAGTAATTATTTGTTCATTGCTATGACTCACCTATAAGTTCATTAAGACTAAGGACTTAGGGGTAATAGAAACTATTACTACTACATAAACAAACAACCTGCTTTGATTTCATATGCAGAAGGTTTGGGCTGCTAAGTATAATTTATAATAAAAAAATACAAAACAGAAAATTCCATTTCAACCAGAGTTTTCCCTCTTCTCAAAAGTATCTTCAATGTACTGAAAGACTACAAGAACTTTACCAAAAGCAGATGTTGTGATGTGGGATGAAGCCATCATTTAGACACAGGGAATGTCCAAAACCCTCTGTCACTTTTGGCAGTTGGGAATGTATGTCTGTTCAGATATCTTGATTCAGAGGCATGGACTCTTATCAGCAGTGACATATTATAAATAGTTTATTTAAATCTCAAAATCACAGAGGATATCCAGGCTTACTTCTGAGGTCCAACAGGAATAATTACTAGTTCTATTCTATTTTTAGTTCTCATCAGATTGGCAAACGGTATTAGATCACATAAAGTTTGATTCACTAGTATGAACACAATTTCATAAGTTTCATGTGGGTAGCATATAGTTTTGGATGGCAAAGCATATGACATTTTGGAATTTTGTTATTAGTATTTCAAGTCGTATCACAATTCACAGTTTTCAATTCTAGCTGTGGCCAAATAAGAGTAATTAAAAAAGTATGCCATGGTTTTATTAGTTACAGAATTTTCCTTCAGTAGTTGTCATTGTAACTAAATGGCAGACATAGGTTTCCGAAAGTTCATTCAAGCTAAGACTTCATGCTTAATATTTGAGAAAGTATCATATTTTAGTAGAAATTGGTGATATTGTCTAGATACCACCAAACTAAATGTATAATTACATAAATATGCTATTTAAAAATTGCTAAGTAGATGAGTAACAGCCCTAAGGATGCTGGACATTTTTAACTCTTTCATGATAGGAGGCAAATTAGAAAGAATGGTAACATGGTAACATCCTTTACTGGTAGAGATACTCTGCAGACCAGAAATACAGATGTGAAGACTAAAACACACAATCGATGAAATCTAGTGCAGACATGTGGACATATTTCAATGCAAGAGAGAGAGAGAGAGAGAGAGAGAGAGAGAGAGAGAGACAGAGACAGAGACAGAGACAGAGACAGAGACAGAGACAGAGACAGAGACAGAGACAGAGACAGCGACAGACAGAGACAGAGACAGAGACAGAGAGTTCAGAAAGTTTGTGATTCTGTCAGGTAACTTGAAGACACATCAGGCAAAACATTAGGAAATAAAAAGCTCAATTCTTGGAAAAATAACACTATTTTTCTTTTAACTTTTGATATAGAATCCCCCCTCTCCTCCTCCTTCTCCTCTCCTTCTTCCTCCTCTTCCTGATCCTTCTCCACTTTCTCCCCCTTATCTTCTCCTCCTCATCTTTCTCCTCCTTTTATTTTGTTTTTGCACTTTCCGGTATGAGTTCTACTTCTATCTCAAATTCCATTATAGCAATACTTGAATCTGGAGAACTAAAGTAACTCCAAACCCTTCACATTTTAAGATATCTTTTATAGAGTGATAAAAGGTGTGTAAGTTGAGTGTTTGAATAGAGCAGCACATGTGACTTGTGTGTCATCTGGTTAAAGTAACATCTTACCTGCACCTAAAAAAGTATGACTTAAAATGGAAAACTTGTAAGGGAGCCTGTGTTTTTATGAATCGTTTATACCTTCAAATGTCAAGTTTAGCCTAGGAAGTTCAGTGCAATGATTAGAAAAATATGGGCAACTCTAGAGTAAAGCCATGAATCTGGATTTGATATCACAAAATACTTCTGGTATCTAATATAAATGTTTTGGTTGATTACATTCCATCATGGATTTTTTTTAACTTTGCAGAAACAAAGCAACTGTGTTTTAACAATGAAGATGAAATACGTTCCTCCCTTACCCCACTACAGGATGAGTGTGTCTGGATGGTTCCTGACCTGTTTCATTTCACAATTATGCATGATATGAATTCATATGTCTTCATCATACCTACAATATTGTTTTCCCTAGCTACTATTCTAACTCTGTCTCTGATTCTTTTCTTTAACCAGACATCACTTGATGAACAGATGTGTATTTCATATGTATTTTAACCAAAAATAAGGGTGTTTATTGCCATCAATATTCATGCAGAACTATGGTGGAAGTTAATTTCCATCCCTGTCAAAATTCCTTTCCGTTTTATGAGAAATAAACAGAAATATTACAAAATGAATTATAACACTTATCAAAATGTTAGTATAGAAGATTTTTAAGTTTAGTGAGTATATGATAACAACTATTTCTTGTTTTCCCTAGGTGATAATTATCCTTTTAATTATCATGCTGCATACTTGTAATATTGTTTATGTCACCTTGAACTGATTTGAAGTGATTTTAAAAATATTTGGTTGTTTTTATAATAATGTAATACTATTGGTTTGGGGTAATTTTAAAAGTCATCTTTCCCTCTAAAGTATCAATATACTATTTTTAATTTCTACATTGGTAAAAGAGATTGACAATAAGCTTGATGGCTCCATCAATGATGGTTAGGTCATCCATTGATAGGAACTCAACCCGAAAGCTTAGCATGCTAGATGTCAAAATGCCTCGCAATATTTTTCAGGGCCATAGTTATGGTGATTGTTTTCATTGATTACTTACATTTGCATTGTTTTAGTTTGTAATACTTTTTTTCCTGAATCTGGATAATGTATTCAGAAGCTTAAAAAATAATGCCCTGACAACAGTACTCTATAACTGTAACAAGGGACCTGAATCAATCAGCTATGAAAAGGAAAAGATTTTCAAATCATTGGTCTTGAGATTCTTGCTCTAGTTTTTGAGTGGCACACTTCTCTTTGCGCTTCTGGTAGCAGCAGGAAAGATTGTCTACATCACAAGCCAGAGAGCAAGGAAAGCAAAAGGAAGACAAACAATCCCACAGTTCCCTACAGCTGTGTGCAACTCCACAAAGCCACATCTCTTCAAGGTTTCACCACTTCCCAATAGCACCTTCGTGGGTGTTTGGTCTGCTTAGCCAGAGTAAATCCATCCTCAGGCTCCTGCCTGAGAGTTTTGCTTAACAGCTGTGGGGCTCTAGTTCTTTGTTGGAGCCCTCCCCCACCCCTTCATCCTCAATGGGCTTTTCTCCCCAGTAATCTTATCCTGGCATTGAGCCATCTCCTTGTCTTCTTTTCTGTTGTTGTTGTTGTTGTAACACTGAGCACCAAACCTTTGAACTCATGGACTTTAACCATTACCCTTTGGGAAATATTTTATACCAAAACTAAGCCAGATTGTTGGGCCACTCTCGTAGTCCCAGCTACTAAGGTGGTAGAAGCAGATAGAGCACAAGTACAGTACAGCCTGAACAAAGGTAGTAGACAAACTGTGGGAGCGTGGTGGCATAATTCAAGCGGTAGAGTAACTCCCTAATATATGCAAGGCATTGATTCCCCCTCCAAAACCTGAATTATCCAAAACTAGGACACTACAAAAAAAAACATAGGTCTAAATTTTATTATCCTGAGTATCAATTCATTTTTAAATGTTTAGTCTGCCGTCCTCCAAATGGAAGATCTAGATCTTAATCTTTACCCTGATTCCTTTTGCTGGCTTGATTCATTTTGCTTTGGTGGTGTATTTAAAGACATTGAGACACAATATGGATAAGTCACTGAGCAAAACCTCACAGTATCTTCATGTCAACTGGCCATCTAGGACTGGTTGTCAGAACTTCCCTTCCCCAGCTCCGGTCACCTTACTCTGATTAATCCAGTATATGGACAGAGTACAAGATTGTATTTGTACTTGTTTAGTATAAAGTTGCATAGGACTAGTTCTGAATTTTTTCTCTGCTCTCTTGTTAAATTACTTTTTCAATCTACAAATACACTTTCCATAAAAAGTACTTTGATGCAATCAATTGCAAACATTGCTATAAACCTCTTGATTAAACTGATATGGAAAAAATAGTCATGATCCATAATAGCCATAAACCCATAATTTATTTTGACAAATAAATCTCCTGCATTAATATGGTTTGAGATATGATGTAGCAATTTATTGGTGCCTCTTTATGCCAGCCTCTCCTAAATAATTTATACACGCTATAATCCATACAACAACTCTAAGAGAAGAGTACAATTATTGTCCCACTTTATAGCTGAGAAAAATAAGGCCCAGGAAAAAAGTAAATAACTTGCCAGGTCCTAAGGATTCTATTGTACCACATTATTCTAGGTTCAGGAACAATCTCAATATGATCAACATCTTCCTTTCTTTTATAAATACAATGTTTTCCATTGTTATGATTTAGAAGGTCTGTAAGACCTTTATTCTTTCTAAAATAACACAAAATTGGAGAAGAAAACATCACCACAAATGACATTCAGATAATTGCCATTAACTATCAACAATATAATTATGTGTTATTTTTATATCACAGATTTTTTTAACTTAGAAACAATAAATGATTGCATACAAAATCAAGGAATGTTGTTCTCATTTAATCCTTACTGTTAATATAAGCACAATGATTTCATTCATTATTCTGAATCCATTGATTGCTCTTCAGGTGTCCTGCTTCTGTAATTAGGACATGCAGTAATCAACCATGTTCTAAATCTTTCCTGTAATAACCTTCGTGGTGTTATCTTTCCCTTGCCCTCCTTTACATGCTACGCTTCTTCATGGGATCTGAAGTTTTTAGGTAAAGCAAATTTACTCAGGCAAGTAGAAGTCCAGGCAAATCCTGCTGTATTTCCTTCAAAGGCACAGTTTTATATTTCTCGTTGAACCCTCGAAAACATCTCTGCTTAAAAACATTGCCTAAACTCAACAGTGCTTGGGTGTGTTATAATTAGTTGGCTAGCACACTATCTTCAAATAATTTGTCAGAGAAACTCATGTTGTCTTTTGAAAAGAAAAATGTTTAAAATATTTTAATGCATTAAACTAGGCAGCTAAAAAGTAACTGGCCAACACATCATACATACATGCATACATGCATGCATACATACATACATATATACATACATACATACATATAAAAATAATGCTACAAGGCTGGGAAGGTGGCTCAGTGGTAGAGCGCTTGCCTTGCATGCCTGAGGCCCTGGGTTTGATTCCTCAGTACCACATAAGCAAAAAGAAAAAAAGCCAGAAGTGGTGCTGTGGCTCAAGTGGTAGAGCGCTAGCCTTGAGCTGAAGAGCTGAGGGACAGCGCACAGGCCCAGAGTTCAGGCCCCACAACTGGACCCCCCCAAAAAGAAAAATAATGCTACAACTAGCAAATATACTACATTCCCCTGAAAGCCTGTTGTATATAACAATAAGTTGCCAAAATACTTTTAAGAATGTTTAGATTTCCAAAATTATCTTTATTTGCTTATTGTGCTCCCAGAGGTGATATGCAGATACATGGACAAACACCCACAGGAAATATACAAATGAAGTAGGGAGACTCGGTCTGGTCCTTGTCATCTTGGCCACATGGTGCATGGTAGAGTCTGGCATCTTGCCTTCATGGTGGGGAAAGGTGAAGTCCTGCCTCCCAGGTAATGTGTGTGCCTGAATCCCTGGAGGGAGGGGCAAGTCCTTGACTGATAAGTTTAATAACTCAGTCCAGTGCCTGGGAATGGCAGTTTCCTGTGACTCTGACCCCCTGACCTGACCCTGTTTAGGCCCAGACCAGCTCAGAAGCATTACACCATGCCATCTGTCTCTGTTCCTCTCTTGTCTGCAGTCTCCTGGCTCTTTTCCTGTCACCATGGTCCAATTCAGCTCTCCATTGGAGCTGAATTGGTTTGTTGGCACTGCTTTTGTTCTTTCCTTCCTCTCTGCTCAGTTTCCTAACAGTGTTAACTGTACTTGCTGGCTCTTGGTCTTTGAGACAGGGGTCCACCATGCAGTTGCTGCACTTTTAATAGAGACTCAAAATGTGGCTTCTCCATTTTCTCACCTTATAACACATTCATGCCATCCAAGTTAAGTTTCTGGTTCCTAGTTCTGTGGTGTTTGGGAGTCATGAAGAGGGTATTAACATTAACAAACTATTTTTTTCTGCAAATTTTTGTGTAAATAATAATCTGAAATTGCCAAAACAGTAAAGGAGCTAAATGTTCACCAAGGAGGATGAATGGTTGAACAAATTCTGGTATGTCCATACAATGGGATAAGTACCTACCAATATATGGAATGACCATTTATCTACATAGCAATGCAGTCTGATCTCTAGGAGTGTCAACTGAGTTAAGATGTCAAAGATCACATGCTCAACAATTTTATTTATATCAAAGTTGTAAAGTAAAATAGTGATGACGCATAGCTTTGTGACTGGAGTGAATAAGGTCAATAGAAGCTGCTCATGAGGACGGCAGAATTCCATATCCTGAAGCCATTGTTTCACAGCCCATACATGTTATAAAATTTTCATAGATATATGTCAGATTAAAAACTAAAACAGTAACAGCTGCTGGAAGCTCACATCTGTAATCCTAGCTACTCAAGAGGCTGAGCTCTAAGGATCTTGGTTTGGAGCCAGTCTAGACAGACAAAATTGTGGCTTGTCTCTAACTAAGCAGAAACTATGAAAGTGGAGATGTGGTTCAGTGGTAGGGTACCAGCCATGAGTGGAAAAAGTCAACGGAGAGTGCAAAGCCCAGAATTAAAATCCTGGGACTGGAACAAATGAACACATGAATGAATGCATCAATAAATAAATATAAACAAAAGGAATTCCAATAAAATCAAAATAAGGTCTGATCTATATAGACAATAAAATTTTACACAATTCAGTGTCCTGGCTTTGACATTGTATGTAAAAATGGTATCATGATGAATAGAACTCAGTGCACTATTTTTGCAATGTCTTGTGATACTATAATTTTGAAAGAAAATTCATAATCTTGAAAAAACATAATCTTGAAAAAAAGTAGATTATTAATTAACCTATGCATTTAATCTTACAAATTCCAACCTATAGACTACAATAATAAATTCTGAAATAGGTAGTTAGGACCTAGATTATATTTAATTATTTTGTTTTGTGGAAATATTAATGATATGGAATCATGCACATTAATAGGTAACATAAATTAGAAGCACATATAGTCATTTTATGAAGGTTTTCAAGAATTGAAAGTTTTTAGGTATTTCAATATAAATTTAAGGACTAAAATTTAAGGACTAAAAATTCTTTAAATTGTATTCAATTTTTCTTATGGAGCCAAAACCTATATATATATAATATACAATATATACATATAATGTATTTTATAGTATGTGCAATATATAAACATATAATAGTAATATACACAAAATCTTTTTTTGTTTTGTGTTGTCTAATTTTATCCTGATACTAGTACTTGAACTCGGGGTCTGGGTACTGCCCATAAGCATTTTTTTCTCAAGGTTTATGTTTGAACCATATTTCTACTTCAGACTCTTTTTGGGAGATTGATAAATGATGAGTCTTGTGGACTTTCCTGCCTGGGATGGTTTCAAACTAACATCCTTAGTTCTTGGGCTTCTGAGTAGCTAAGGTAACAATTTCTAGCCACTGTCATCCTGCTATATGAAATCTTACATATTGTCAAAGATGAGAAGTAAACCATATTTTGTAATAAGGTATATAATTTATTTTAAAGATGTTACTTGATTATTACTCAATTTACTTCACTTGAGGAGGTCTAAAATGTTTCATCACAAAACTTAGGTGGATTTTTTAAACCTTATTTGAAGCTTGTTTCTGAAATATACCAGAGATCTAGAGAAGTAGAAAAGTGTTCATTTCCGCCTTAAAATTTCAATCTGCCTGTGACTATTGATTTTCATAGTAAGATGCAATAGGTTGAATAGCTCTTTTAAAAAGTCTATTACAGTATTTTCCAGAAAGAAAAATGAACTAACAACAGAATACCATGTTATAGAAAACTCACTATTATATTTTCTAAAATGAAACAGAACTTTTCAAAAGAAGCAGGAAATAAATCAGCGGAGTACACCATGCAAGATGTTTTGGGAGAAAGAAGTTTAATGAAAGAGACACCATCATGGTTGTTTCATTCTTATGTGGACTGATGATTATGATAAAAGAACCAAGTGTTATTAAAAATTTTAGATAATTATTTCAATTTACTTTTCCTTTCATATCAAAGAACATATCTGACTTTAATGAGAGTTTTTAATATGTGAAGCAAAAGATGAGAAAGAGTGTGGAAAAAAGTAACGACTTCAGAACATGAAGGCAGAAGATACCACCCAAGTCATTTAAGATGGTATGTTTGAATATGCCAATCTAGAGCAAACAAAGAATCACAATTAGTAGAAACTAAACTATGACGATGGTAAACATTGTTGTCATGTTTTTAAACATTATACCTACAAGCATTTTCTCAGCATTGCTTATTGCATTGAGGTCTTTCCATAGACATGACATTAAAATGTGAATAAATATGTCTCCATTTTTCAATAAAGTATATTGGAGTGAACAGAAAGTGAAGTCATGGGGGGGAAGGGTTGGGGGGATGGGGGAAGGATGGGAAGGGATGGGAAGGGGAAACAGAGGAGGAGGCTACAATGCTTGATAAGAAATGTACTCATTATCTTGCCCATGTAATTGTAACCCCTCTGAACAGTATTTTCACAAAAAAGTGAAGTCATTAACACATTGTAGTAGGTTGAAAAATCTATGTCCAAATACTACTAATCTCCAAATAATACTGTTTCCACACAGACTGTGACCTTATTTGGAAATATGAACTTTGCATAGCAAAATGAACCCCAATTAATGATCTGGAGATGAAATCATGGTTCTAAATCCAATAACTGGTGTTCTTTTAAGAAGAGAAGAGCACACAGAGACCCACACAGTGATAATCATGTGAGTTTGGGCCCTGGAAACTCTGCCTCATTGTTATCCTGGGACAAGCTGACAACTGACATATGTTCTCATTGTCAAAAACCACCCCCACCCAAGTGAATGCAGAAGCATACAGTCATATTCAGGCTTAGACACAGGATGGACTCTACGATTTTGTTTGCTCTATTATGCTTAAAAAAACCCCACCAAATCCAAGCCATGGAGATATATTCTCCACAATTTAGTAAAAGTTGCAAGCTCATGGAAGTAGCCAACAGTAAAGAAAGACTCATTGAATCACTGACCATGCTTGCTTATAGAGAACACACTCCTGGTTTTCACAACATATGTTTTTCAAAATATTGGCTAGTCTTTGCTTTTAAACTAGTAAGTTTCCAATGGAATTTAGTCTCCTAAAAATCTAAGAGATTGTGCCAGGTTCAAACCCTGAATATTCTCTACCTTTTCTATATAATTTTTTCCTTACAGTTTCTTCCATAATGATAGTATGTGTTACCATAAGAAGAGGTATTGCTGAATGATATGGTTAATATGTACATACACAGTGATCAACCAAATAGGTGTATGTGTCTCAGTATGATGATTAACTCCTCCATTGACTTCTGCTTTGAAATCTGTTCACATACACCCCATTTTCTCTTTTGCCTGTTCACTCAAATGTTGGCAATAGAAGTTAACCTTTTGAAAAAAAACTCATATTCAAGCCTTTCTTCCTCAAACTACAGAGAAGTAAATGGAAAATCCATGCTTTGACTTGTTAATTCCTCTACACTTGAAGTCATATGTAATTTCTCTCATACCTGATGGTTAAGGCATGTATTATATATATATATATATATATATATATATATATATATATATATATGTAACTATTTTAGATGTTGGAGCCGATCAACTCTTATAAAGTCAAATATGTTTATAGTAGTTTTTTATACTAGCCCTAAACTGGAAACAATCCAAAATATTTTAGCCTCGAATTGGAAACAAACTCTCCATTAACAAGAGAATGGATAAACAGAGCTTGGATTTTATACAATGGGACACCACCCAGAAAGAAAAGTTAACAAACTATTGTTGTATAAACCTCAAACATATTACATTGAGTTGAAGAAGCCAGGAGAGGAACAAGTACATATGATACCATTTATATGAATTTCTAGAAATCCATGACTAATCTACAGGGACAAAATGAGAACAGTGGTTGCTGAGAGAGCCGATGATGGACTGGGAAGGAGTATAATAAATGTTCTGTCATGAGAGAAATATGCATATATTAATATTGTGTATTACCAAGATCTATATGATTGCCAACATACTTTGAATTCCACTCAAATCTGTACATTTCAGCATGTGTATCTTAAATTTCAATAAAGTAATAAAATGCTATACAAATGTAGGTACATATGTATTATATATTATATATCATATATGATATATTATATATTAAAGTGTTCAAAATAATATTAATATACAATATTTAGTCTAAACACTAAACTTGGTGATTAAAAATTAGTAATGTTTTAGTACTCAACCTAGACTCGTGTTACACCTATCTTTTTCCAAAAAATAGAATGCTTTGAAATGCTGTCTTTGTTATTTTATAATTGTTCTATAATTATGCATGTGCATGTGTACATAGATACATCGTGCGTACATTTTATTCATAACTCCATCATGCATACATTGCACAAATTTGAATGTTCTAACTATGCAAAAATCATACAAAAGTGCATAGCCAGATCTATACAAAGCTGTGTAGTTAGAGCATGCAACTCTAACTAGAATATAACCTTGTGCTGTGAATAGGATTCTTCAATTTATTTTGATAAGAATTATTCAATTTCAATGTAATTAAATCAATCTTTCTTTTCATCGAGTTTGATTGGTTGTATCTGTTCTAAAACTTTCAACTTTACCATGAATATTTGAATATAAAATTCATTTGGCTTTCCAGTCTAAAATCTTTTGATCACATGGAACTGATGTTTTTTATGTCTGGTATGTGGTAAAGATTTTTTTTTCACTTCTACTTGGATAATCAATTGCACTAGCACTATTATTAAGACACTGCTCTTCTAAACAATAGTACTCTGTCAATAAAGTTTCCAGATAAGTGAAGTTCTGTTTCTGGGGTTTAATTCAATTGCACAGATCCAATTCCCCATCCTCTGTGACCTAATTTCTAGAATTTTATACAAAAGATCAATAACTGCCTAGAAAAACCTGACCCTTCCAGATTTCTTTCCATTTCTTCTCCATTATTGCCTTCACTCATGGTATGGAACCAGCATGTTAAGGTGAAAATTCTGATTCAGGTTATATTGTTTATTCATTTCAGGTCTAGAATTAGGATCTTAGGCACTGTGGATTTTCTTATCCATGATATGTGTCAACCAACGGTTTCAAATTGTAGATAGAGAAAATCTACAGGAACATCCAGTGAGCTCCTCTGTGGATTTTTGTAGTCAGTTTGCGCCACAAGTGAGAGTCAATGCAAAACTTGTTACTTCTTATCAGGAAGCCTCTGTCAGATTAGCACAAAGACCAGAATCTAGAGATCTTTTTTCCTCAACAGAGAGAAGCCACAACTTCTAAACAAATAGTGCAATACTGATAATACAAGGATGGAGTTTGTCATGTTTGCCTCCCTAAACGTGAATTTCACAGATGCCATGCATCTATGAACTTAGACTTGTGGTCTCCACATAGGAAAAACAAAGGTGCAGGGGTTATACACAGCAACTTGCCCTTGGGCATTTGGGACCAAAATAAGAAGCTTTTAGTGTTCACCAAAACCTTCTAATGTATCTCTAAACCACATGACACTATCTTCTCCCAGAGACATCCACATAAGTGATTACAGCAAAGGATTGATTACATAATTTCAAAGTGTGAAAACTTGCTATTGCCCTTGAAAAAACTGCGATGATTTATGATCTCAGCAAACTAGTGTGTGTTGGTTGTTTGCTGGTTTGATTTTAAAAAGAAAATGAATGAGCACTTAGATGTTTCTATCAATCATCACATTTTTGATAAACTGTCCAAACTGAAACTTCCAAATATACTTGCTCTCAAATATACTTGTCAAATGTTACCATATGTGGTTCTTCAAGTTTGCTTATTTTTAATCCATGTCTATCCCAAGAATAGAGATTTTTACAAAATTGGGTTTATTTAATTGTGAGCGTGAAAACTAAAGTTTGCGTTCAGTGTTATTTTCAATTAAATGTAAAGTTTACTCATATTACTTTTGTTTTCCAATACACAACAATCTTACTTTACTATTTACACGAAAAGTGATTTTCTTGAAGAAACAAAGAAATTATTCTGCTTCTCAGTTGGAAACTTGCTCATAAACCAAAGGGTAAAATTTCCAACAGTACAAAAACTATATGTAGAAGAATAGAAGAGCTATATTTAAAAACTGCTAACTGTAACAGAAGAGGAAAGCTAGTTGCATTTCATAATACAAGTAATATATCCCATGCAAGACTTGTAAATCGCTCACCATTAAGGTTTCATTATCTCTTCTTAGTACATGCCTCTGAGCTATAATGATGAGATTTATGTCATTTATATTTTCTGTTTATTATTTTTATTTTGACAAAATCATGTAAAATCAAAAGAAAAAAATATGCAATTTCATTTCAAACTGCCATATTAGCCTGTTGAAAATGTGCATGACTTTAAAGAAAGCCTAAGGTTCAAGTTTTCAAAGTAACTCTCACCTACAGTTCCATCAAGAATGATATATATATATATATATATATTTATACATACATATATATTTACACACACACACACACACACACACACACACATATATGGTCATAACATGCTTCCATGGCAACTAATTTTTATGCAGAAATAAACTAGTGAATCTCATGATTGCCCTTCTTCAGATTTGAACAAATAACTGACTCTGGGCCTGGGCGCTGTCCCTCAGCTCTGCAGTTCAAGGCTAGCGCTCTACCACTTAAGCCACAGCACTACTTCTGATTTTCTAGAAATAAGAAATAAGACTCTAAGGGTAATTCCTGCCCAAGTTGGCTTTGAACTGTGATCCTCAGATCTCAGCCTCCTGAGGAGTTCCTAGGATTACATGTGTGAGCCACCAGTGCAGAGCTTAACTATCTTTTTTTTTTTTTTTAGTCCTTTGTGGGGCTTGAACTCTGGACCTGGGCACTGTCCCTCAGCTCTTCAGCTCACTTGAGACACAGCGCCACTTCCATCTTTTTCTGTTTATGTGGTGATAAGGAATCGAACCCAGGGCTTCATGCATATGAGGTAAGCACTCTACTGAGCCACCTTCCCAGCCCCAACTGTCTTTTTTTAAAATAACAATTGTGAAGTATCTTCAATATGTATTATTTTGATTGTTCTCCCTCAGTTCAGTTTAGGGATAGAAGTGGTCTGTAGTGATTTACTAAAAGCATTATGTAACCTGTCAGGGTGGTTAAGAAACTCATTTAACTAAATAAGATTGAGGTATGAATTATCATAGCAAAGCAGGATTTACAGATAATACCTTTATATGTGAAATAAACTTGGAATGAATGCTAGCAACTACAATTAGTGATTTTTTTCTAGGCTACTAGGTGGCCCCTACTTGCAATAATGGATGCATTTTTATTAAGTACTATAAATAAGTTAATATTTACAATATATGATGCATCAGGTTTTGGCTATTGTTTAGGAGGGAGTACTGGGCTTTGAAATCAGGAGCTTATACTTGCTAGGTAAGACCTTTGTCCATGAGCCATGCCCTGAATTCTTCTTTTAAAATAATTGTTAAAATTCAATATTGTTACGTCCCATATGCCTGAACTTTACTGAGTCTTTTAAACTCTTAATGTTTCCATTGCTCTGAAGCAAAATAGGAAAAATAATGCTACTCTAAATTTCTTGATGAAACTAATTTGAAATTAATGAGACAGACAGACATCATTCCACTAACAAATGTTCATAAATATCTTTAAAAATATTTTATGATGTTTGTATAGAAAAGATTGCTGTAAATAAGAGTTAAAATGAATATTATTAACTCACTAAATTAAAATGTATGACTCTCTACCCCATAAGAGAATAACTCTTTTACAAATTAATAGGAGTTATGAGAAGTATATATTGATAACACATATAAGACTAAACATTATTCTGCAACATGATGAAGCCTCCTAAACTTCAAGAAAATACAGCAGGATAAGAGAAAAAAGGTCATTCTGTATCAATAATTAGTTTGCAAAAAATGATATAAAGTGTGCAAGAAGCAGATTACTCTTAGTAGTAGCTAGGTTAGTATAAAGTGAAATCAATGAAATATAGAATTTCAAGGCACAGAGAGTTTGTATAAACTAGCATTCACACACCCTGCAAAATTTAAGTTCACATGTGCTTAGCCTAAAGGACAACAATTCATATCATTAATAGCTACTTTTAAATGCATAATACTGTAGAAAAACATACACGTGCACAAGCATGCACACGCGCGCACACACACACACACACACACACACACACATACACATGTAATTGTGCCATAGTTTGTAAGAGTGAAATTTGAAAGGTAGCCTACAAATGCCTATGATTGTGAAATACCTAAATTAACCTTAACAATCTCATAATGTGATATTCTATACACTCGTGATAAATAATAAGATAAATAAATTGGAAATTGTCCTATAATAAGGGGAATATTCTGTGCCTATATTGGAAAACGGTTTTAAATAAGAAGCAATTCAGCGTCTTATTTTGTGAGTAAAAATACATATTAAGAATATATACAGATATATCTAAAATGAGATGACACACTTGACAGTTGTAGACATATTCTGTAGGGGGAAGAATGGATTTCTATTGTGTAGAAGAGTGGTCAGAATGGTATTTGCCAATGTATTCTGCTATCATGTTTTTTGCACATTGTCACACAATGGCCATAATGATCAAAGAATCAAATCAAATCAAATCAAAAGAATAAAATGATATGTTCATCTACCTAGATCTGTTTATTTACAAACACATATTCATTTGTGTTTATTTTTCTATTATTTATATATGTCTATAAATTATAGACATATATTTGTATAGCTTAATATCTCTATATAAATCCTTACATATAAATCTAGATATAAAGCTTCAATATATAACATGTTTATCATACTAATATAAACATTACTATTAATCAATTGGAATTATACAATAAGGCATTCTATTCATTATTTTACAATTAATGACAATATCGGTACTTTATTAATATCTCATATATTTATTATTGATCATTAACATTAAGAATACAATGCATTTGTAAATATATCACACACAAATAAATAGACACGTCATTTCCAACTACGCAAACATCATCTAGGCTAACCAAATTTAAACTTTGTTAGGGCTGAGAGGAAGCGAGCTTAAACTTCAGCAGATAGATCGTTTTCATTCTTCCTCTAAAGTTTGGACTTTCAACCTGCCACCCTTCACCTCGCCCCCTAGCGACCAGCAGAGAAAAAGCAGTCACTACAAAAGTCCAGAGCCTTGGTTGCAAACAAACCCTGTGACTAGGGAAAGGGGTGCCAACTTGTCAAGTAGGAAGCAGGGTTGCCCCAGAGGAGGTAAGGGCTATCTTAACTGAACAACAGCTGGCCAGGAGAGAATTCAGCAATCGCCATGTTTGAGGGCAGATCATTTTTAGTCACACATTTGGGGGCTAGTAAGGATTGCAGGGTTTAGGGTGGAATTAAAATAGACAAATAATATCTCCCCAGCCCCTAAAAAAAGGGAAGACATCCTACACAGAAAGAATATAATTGTTCCAAGCAAAAATTCAGCAGTGAAACCCACTAGACACTATGCTGGAAATGAACTCTGCCGGGAGAGAAGTCCCGAAGACAAAAACTGGGAGAGAATTAAGGAGGATGTGACATTGTTCAAAAGGAAATGTACTCCTTACCTGATTCATGTAACTGTCACCTCTGCATATTATCTTTACTATTAAACTTAAAAAAAAGAATTTCAGTAATTTTACTTTGTTGTTATTCCTCTTTTACTAGCATTATGAGGCATAGCAAGAGAGACTTTTTAAAGAGCTACCTAAGTATTTGATTTAATACTGCAACTTAAATATTTGGTATTATTAGTCTGAAGACAACTTCTATATTCCTCTTAAACTTACATCTCACTTTGTTTTAGTTTTTTGAGTTACTGGGGTTTGTTATCAGGGCCTCATGCTTGCTGGCCAAGTGCTCTCCCATCAAAGCCACAGACCACAGCTTTTCTTCTTTAGATGAATTTTTATACTGTATCTCTTGTTTTTTTACATAGAGCTGGATTCAGGCTACTATCCTCTTATTTATCATTATTCCCACCTAAGTTTGATTACATGTATGAACAACCATCCCTGACTTCTTTGCTGAGACTGAGTCTTTTTGACTGAGCTTGTCCTAAACCATGATCTTCCTGATCTCTACTTTCCAAGTAGCTAACATGCTATTTTTATTTTGATGAACATATGTCCACATATGAAAACAAATCAAGTCATAGAATGAAAATAAGTGGTTATACAAAAGGGATTCAATTCAACATATTTGGTCTATGGTTGGGGTTTTATGGATATCTGTATAATCTCAAAGAAATTCTATAGCTTATAAAATAACTATTTTTAGGAAGTGAGTTATTAAATACAGTCTTGCTGCTTTTCATTCTATTTTTCATATTAACAAGTACAAATTTCTAAAATGATGATGGAAAAAATAAATTTAATGTGAATAGTATAATTCATGATATCAAGATGGACTTTTTTGTTTAAATAAATCATTAAAAAATGATAGCCTGGATGTACAATTCAAATGTTTAATGTGTGCATCAAAAGCAAACTTCTGATCAAGAAAAGAAGCAGGAAAACTTAGAGCTTAGAGCAATCTGCAACTGACTTCATTGCATACTTAAATATTTAATTCATAAATATGCCCCCAATACATTTTGTATGTCAAAGAGAAAAATGATTCTTTATAGCAGCACTTGTTCAACAAATGTAGACCCTTATCAAATCATGAATTTGGGTATTTACTGAAAGGTTTGGAAATATAATAAATGACAAAGAGGGAAAATTCTTCTTGTATTATTGCTACAGGGGAAATGCAAGCTACCAAAATACTATTTATTCCAGGAGTGTGGTATTATCAAATAGTTAACTGCAATGTTAATGCAAAATGTCAGTATGAATTGTCAAGTTCCATATATTAAAATGAAACATAAAACACTTGTATTATGCAGTACACAATACTGTGTAGAGCAAATTCAAAGAGCTTATTTCAAGGGAAGATAATTCGGAATTATGTTTTTTGTCTCTCTTCTGTGACAGCCTAACCTGAATATATTCTTTGCTTTTCATTCTAAAAGTGAGACTATGTCAATTCATCCAAAGGGAAATAAATGGAAACTGAGAACATCTCGGGGAGTTTAGGAACTACATTATGGTGTAAATTAAATACTCATTTTTCCCTAACATGAGCCATGGTTTCCTGGCTGCATAGAGGTAGAATACAGCTAACGCAGAAAGTAATTTCCCTGCTCGGTTCTTGGAACATTGAGAGTAGAACATTCAGCACTATATCAGGCAAGACTCCCATAAAGCTAATAGATTTAGCAGAATTGAAAAGTAACAGGACCCCTAGATTAAAAAATAAAAAAATAAAAAAAACCCAAAACTTGCTGGCAATGTAGAAATACCATAACCCTTGGAATTCCCATGCTTGAATCTTTGGCCAAGTCATAGGATTTGGAACTGCCAAGGACCACCTGGTAAGTCAGGCACAGGCTTTGCAGAGTTGAGAGTCGGTGACTCCTCAGCTTTATGGTTGCATTTGCACAGGTGCTTTCAGGACTCTTCTGCTACAGACTTAGTGATGGCAGGAGTGGTGACAATTGTAAATTCCAAAAAGGAGGGTGAAAAATGCTACAGCTTGTAGTTTCATCATAGTCAATTCCCCTTTGTCCCTCCCTCTCTTAGGAAGTGTGCTATCAAACACAAGGCTAATGCATATGTTCTGTTGCTGCTTTTACATTCAGAAATACAAACTTTTGTTTAAGATTAAATTTTGAGTTACAAAACCATTTCTACTAACTTAGTAGGAGAGATCAACACTGGCATTTTGTCTTCAGGAAAATAATCACAGGAAATTATCTGGACTGTTCCAAGGTCTGAGGTAGGATCAGAAGGGAGGTGGGATAAAGATGTCCAAATATATCATTAGGCGAAAACCTAAGAGGATGCTATTAAGAGCAGTTAGGGAAAGATATGCCATTTGAAACTTTATAAAATAGGAAATTAGTTTTATTAAATGCCATCTAACATCTTATGAATGTATCCATATATTTTATAATGTAACATTTATATTTGACCACAAAGACCATAAGGAATCTAGGTTTATGAATCTCTATTTGTAGACAGAAAAACAAGGAAATCTTACCTATAGCAACATAACTGGTTAAAAAAAAACATTAGATAGAATATATTAGTCAACATTTTAATGGGCAATCTTCCTTTTTTATTGTAAAGGTGATGTCCAGTTATATATGTCAGGTATTGTGTACATTTCCTTTTGAACAGTGTCACTTCCTCCCTTAGTTTTCTACATTTTTCACTCTCTACCCTCTCTCCCCCAAGTTGTATAATTTATCTCCAACATTGTGTCTAGTGAGTATCCAGGCTGAATTAGTTTACCCTTTGTCCCTTTATTTCTGTTTCCCCTTCTACTCCCCAAATCAGATATACTTACATATAAAACAAAAAGTACCAAAATCAAAAACAGTGACAAAAAGAGAAAAAATGAACGCAAAAAACAAAATAAAAAAAAAACTTTCTATAGCTTAAAGTCATTCTCTGGAACATTCCCTTCTTAACACAAGGCTAGTAAAGGCCATTTCTGAAAAACACTTAGATGTTAAGACTTCCAATTATTACCAAATGTTTCTAGTTTAATCCACTTTATCATCTTATTATTCAGACATGTTTAGGATTTGGGCAATTGAATGCATCATTAATAATTATATTTATAATGGAAATATTTTGTTTTATACATAAATATTTGAGATTTGGTAAAAAAAACATAAGGGGTATTTGATTTACTGAGTTCATTTTATCTGAATTTACTTCTCTAGCAAATTCTAGATAATCAATGATCTTTGTTGAAATATTTTTACAGCATCCACACAGATATTGAAATTTGGGACCCTGCTTGAGTCATATTGTATGATGACTACTCTGAGTGCCAACTTATCATCATGAGTTAAAAAAAAAATGCATACATGCCCTTACAAAGTCCATTCATTTTTAGAGGAAATGGATATCACCAATAAAATTATTTTAAGTCCTACTATAAAATATTATCATAATAATTACAACATAGAAATTAGACACGATTCAAATCATTAACGGTAATTCTCTAATTTGTTTTATTTAGGTATCAAATTTATTACCAGCTGTGTCCTAATCAGGATGTTTTAGCTCCAGGCAATTTAATACTGAAAGGCACACACAAACCCCCATACCAACTTCTAAAACCTGAATCTAATTCAGTCTAAAAATACAGACAAACACAATGAAGGATATAATTAGCTGAGTGATTATTTAAACTTCACTTGGGTTCTGTGAGAAGACTATATAAAGGAACTTGGTAGGTGGAGTTTTTGCCTTGATTAGCAAGATTACAGTGGTGAATGTGGCTTGTTATGTAATAACAGAAGAGATAGTTTACTGTTCACGTTTACACAAAACTGGCACAATTATCAAATGAAAATTTAAAACATTTTTTCAGAAAGTGTGCTGTATGTGTTAACGACATCCAGTGATAGTCTAATTTATGCTTCATTGATGTGTGTGGGTATCTGTGGCTATCTATTACGTCACTGAAACCAATGTTAGCAGAAGCTGCCATTTACAATACCTAGGAGATAATGTGCAGTTACAAAAGTATTTATTTTCACTAATAGGGAATCTGATCACCTGCTCTTTTTCGAGTTATGAGGAGGGGAAAATACATTTTCCCTAGATTAGACTTGGGAATAATTTATCTTGGTAGTTGATAGATATATGCCATTATTGTTTTAATATATAGAACGAATAGGCTTTTAAAAGTTGTTTAAGAGAAGTAGTATGGAGAAAATGCAATGGAACATACTCTGTCCTGGGGATATTTCCTGAGGACAGAGTATGTCCTCGGGAACATATCCGCACCCACCATATCCTTAATGGTTGTCTTTTCCATTCCTCCAAAGTACCGCCATTGAAATTGGAAAGTACAGGTGCCTTCAGAAGTTTAGTTTTCTAGACAGTTTCTTCTGCCTGGCTTGTTTCATTATGATCAAGCATAACCTCAAGGGAAATCTAACTTTCCTTTTCTTTGTGAATGGGGATAAGCAGAAACTTGAACAAAATAAATGAGTAGTGACTTCTTTAAAAAAATAAGTTGGTAATCAACATTCCTAGACACAAATTAGGACTTCCAATTAAGCCAGTATATGCCAGACATCAAAGCATGGTAGCTTAATAATGTGCACCAAATTGAAATATCATTTTCCCTCCACCACATGCACATACACAGGATAGCTCTTATACCAATCAGCTATTGTCACTAATAATAATAAGTTGTTATTATTGTTAGTGATGACAGTCATCATTGCTGGCATGCTTTCCACAGGCCAAGTGCATTGTCTGCAGTCTGTCATCTTACCAGACACCATGCTGTGGAGTCTGCTGCAGTTACTGCCAACTTTTATATCATAGGTTTTCTGATTTCTTAATACCTCTGTATATTTTTCTCTCTGATTGTTTTTTGGTGACCACTGCATTTTTCCATTCTTCCAGAACCTTAAATACTTGTATAAAACTTTTTTTAATTTCCTTAAAAATATCGACTTTCATTCCATTTTTATTCCTGTTTGAGAGATAATGATGAAAGATACTTTGCTGTACATTTTCTGTATGTGGTTTAAAAATATTCTGGCTTTCTAACGTCCCCATCCTATTCTGCTTTACTTAACATGATTTCCTTCTTCTCATCTCCTCCTATCTCTTCCTTTAAATTATTTTGCCTGTCGTATTTTATTGCCCCCTGGTCTTCTCATTACTGGCTAAAATCGTATCTTGGGTCTTGATGCATGCTCAGATTGTTACCAATCCTTATAACAGCAACCCAGTATTTTCTATAGCAATTGATATAGAAATTATACACACACATCCTGACAATCTGTTACATTTCACACACACACACACACACACACACACACACACACACACACACACACACACACACACACACACAAAGTACCAAAGAAGTCCTCATTGTATCGCTGTCTTTCAAAAATAAAGGTATTTAACTTAATTTAACTTTAGTATTTAGTCACTGATCAATTTTTTATAACCATTGAAAAGACATCACCTCATGCAATTGACATTTGTTGATTAAAACTCAATCAGAAGGAAGTACGATGGCTCAGAGAGACAGGGAGAGAAACAAACTCAGGGAGAGATGGCGAAAGATGGAAGAAGAGAGGGGGAGGAGAGGGGAGGGAGAAGCAGAGAAAATGGGGGGAATTTGAGAGTCTCAAGTCCTTTCTGAAGGACAAGCTTTCTTTTCACCGGGATCCTCTGAAGGGTGGGCTGTTCTTATTATTTCCATTGTGTCGAGGTGTAGTACAGGAGCTTCAATACGACAGAGCTGCGGACTGAATGATCGCATCACCCAGCTTAGAGAATGACATAAGTTGACGTGTGGATCGCTCACTTGGGCATGTGAATCCTGGGTCTGTGAAGTTGCATTGCACCTGTTATAATTCACACCCCCCCGCTCTGGACCTGTTCCTTGGCCTATCAGGTTCCTACATGTTTTACCTATCAGGTTTTCTTAACTGTTATTAGACACGGCAGTGGGAAACGCCTATTTCTTCATTCAACTAAAAAGGGGAAGCCTAGATTTCATTTGATAATTCTTTCTCTCAACTTCACACGACCCACGCACTTCTGGAAGTTCCTCAGAAAAGCCCCACCGGTGCTTGCAACAAACACACTAACGAAAATTGTGAGAGAGGGGGTGTCAGGGGTGTCGTAGGGCACAGACTTCTGAACTCCAAGTTCCTATAAGCAAGCTTATGTATGAGGAAGGTTACCATGGGTACAGGCAGAAAACAAGGCATCTACACCGTGGCTCCACTCATAAAGAGGAAACAGTTTGCGTGAATAACTGGCTCCCTTATTGTTTTCAGAGTGAAGACAAACCCAGGCATGATTCAAACATGTGCGTTCCTTTATCTAGCTTTCAAGGCCCAGCTCTCCGCCCTTCCAGCTCCAAGGAAGGGGGTTGCAGTGCAGACTCTTAACCCTTTGGCTGTTTCCACCTTTCCAGGGCCTCAACATTCCCAGTGCTGTCCTGGCTGAGTTCCAACCGCTCAAACCTTTTCCAGGTCTCTCAAGCTCAGCTCTTCAGAGTTCCCTACAATCAACAAGCTTTGGCTTTCAGGGCTCACGATCTCAAATGATTATCTTCTCATATGAACTTCTCCCTGAACGGATGCACCGTTTGATATTCCATACCAGGATGTGACCTGGAGATAAGCTCAGATGCTATAAACCATACCCAAATCCGGTTCTCCCTGAAATTCTATCAGAGAACTTCATGAGAGAAGAAAGATTTCTCATGACAACCTCTCCTTTGAGCATTGATAGCGATCAGCGGTCTTCAACTTCAACTACAATTGAGAATCACCTGGGAGCTTTGGAAATTCCCAGTGCTAGATCTCATCCCTAGAAAATTCCATGGGAATTTCCAGTGGTAAGTAACAACATTTTGCTTCACTTCTCATGGGATGCTAATGCAAATCTGAGGTATAGAGATACTGAAAGTTATGCTATTCTCTCCCTTATAGAAGCAAACTTTCTGGTAAAATCTATGGAATAATAAAAGGGAAAAATGCATGCATTACCCTTCTGATATAATAAACATGAACACTATGATCAAAGATGAATTAAGAAAAAAGGAAAGACAACATTAATGGATCACTAAAATTGAGCATTCTGGACTGAGAATATGGCCTAGTGGTAGAGTGCTTGCCTAGCATGCATTAAGCCCTGGGTACGATTCCTCAGTACCACATAAACAGAAAAGGCCAGAAGTGGTGCTTTGGCTCAAGTGGTAGAGCCCTAGCCTTGAGCAAAAGAAGCTCGGGACAGTGCCCAGGCCCTGAGTTTAAGCCCCAGAACTGGCACACACACACACACACAAAAACCTGAGCATCCTAACCTAGCTGAAAATGTAAGGAAATCTCACTGATTTGGCTATTCAATGACTCTTATTTAATTTAATCATTTTCTTCTTTTTATGTTTTTTATTCCATTTTCAAGTAACAAGACTTGAACTCAGGGCCTGGTACTTGGTAAACTTGTATGCTCAGTTGATATTTTACTATTTCAGGCATGCCTTCAGTCAGACTTTTGGCTTGGTATCCTGGAGAGTCAGTCTCCTGGATGTTTCTATCTAAGGCACCATTTTCCCAGCTAAAGTGATTGTTAAGATCTAATCAGAAGCTACTTCTGCCTTGGCTGGTTTTTGAACTCTCAGCCTCTGCCAGGGTTCTACCGACTTGAGCCATGCCTCCATCCTTGATCCATTCTTAAACTGATATATTTCCCACATATTTTCATAAGGAAGACTCTTTGCTCTTAATAAAAGCGGTTTCCTACTGCCTACTCCTCTCTTAATATTGTAATCTGAGTGACATCACAATTAATTCCTGCTGAGATGATTATAGTTACACTGAGAGGATTATGATTTCAGAAGGTGATAAACAGCAGGGACAGAATAAAAGTCTTTGGATTCCCTGGGATTATTGGCTTGTAAGTCAAATAGGAGAAAAATAAGAGAAAGAAAGCTGCTGCAGAATATTATAAGATAGTATAAAACTGTACATTTTTTTCTTTTGTGAAAGGCCATTGCCTCATGAAAACATTTTCTGTGATTGCACTAGCTTAATTACTTGCTTAAACAACTAATGTTTTGTCAGTTCAATCAAATGTTTTACTACTATTGCTTTGAATTAAGATTCCAAAGTTACCTTGTGATTTAGATTTACCAGCATCATTATTGTGGTTATTGGCTACCTAGAAAAGTTTAGCTCCATACATACCTTTAGCTTTAAGACAGAGATAAAATACATTTTCAGCCTTACTGAGAGGCAATCATTTCCATTCAAGTTACCAAGAGTTGGGTCATAAAACAAGTAATTCTATGTTTGCATAAACTCTGGCTTCATTTGAGAGAAGTAACTTTATTTCCATGGAAATATCTTTAATTCTATGCATGTATTCTACCATTTGCTACTTTTAATTCTTGCACAGTCATTATATCATTTGATCCTATAATCATAGCCCAAACTGGAGAAACAGGAATAGAAGGAACACAGATCAGGTCACACTACAGCACAAATAGCAACTCCACGCAGCCTTACTATCTTATTAGAGTTTGTCATCAGGATATTTAGGGGGCTATAATAATTCCATATTTTTGTTTTCTCAGACTTCCATGAAATGTCGATTCAAATATGTAAGGGAATATAATTAACCAGTTTACTCATCTAGTATTCTAAATGGACTCACATTTTACTTTTAGTGGCACTATATTTTTATATATTTGCTTTGTTTTCAGATTTCTCCTAAAATCCATGGCACTCTTTGCAGATTTGCAAACCATGGCCAGAGATGAAGTATTTATTAGAGACAATTTTAGCTCTTTGTTCTAAGAAACACTTATTAGTCATACTTAGAAAACTTTACTTGCAGACAGTTTGTTTTAAATGAGTCCCAGTGGTTCTGATCTTTTATTCCAATTAGTCAATCAGACAGAGATCAAGATGACAGTTTTAAGGTAAGCTCTTGCTAAATCAAGTTAGCAACACGCTATCTCAATGAAAGTTCTGCTTGCAGTGGCTCACTACTGCAATCACAGCTATAGGAGAGGCATAGGTTAGAATAATGTCTGAGGTATGCCCAGCAAAAATGCAAATTCATGTAAGAAAATAACTAAACCAACAGAAGGCTACAGGCACGACTCAGGTAAGAAAGACCTTATCTAGCAAGCATGAGACTCATAATTCAAATCCCTGTAACTTGTCCAAAAAAATGAAAGCAAAAACAATCAACTTATAGGAATTAGTAAGTGGCTAATTTGTTATATAATTTTAGCCTTGTTTCTGAGACTTAAAAATAAAAATATTTATAAGCAAACTCATAGTGGGTTATCTAACTTACTAAATGATATTTTGCAAAGCTATCTTTCTGAATAGGAAGAACTTTCTTCATAATTTCCTTAACACAATTTTCATTTTGAAAGCTTTCTAGCTTTGAAATTTTCCTAAATTATAATTAATTGTTTCAAATTTTATCTTGATGAAAGAATTCAAGCAGACAAGATTAATTTTTTAGTTTTTAACTATCTAACACACCCAAGAGACTATTCTGAAATTCTCAGCACTCAGAACCCTATCGATTATAATTTATATAAATGATCTCTTTCTCTCTCAAACTACTGGGGAAGTATAACAGATACACAAATCACTGGGCTGCAGGGAATGTATAAAGTGGACTCTCTCCACATGGGCTATTATGAAAGTTGATTTAATTATTTCTTTTAGAAGTTTAATATGCAAAAAGTTAACTTCTGGAAATATTCAGCCCATTGCCAGATGGCTATGAAAATTGTTATTCATTAAATTGGATTGTTTAAATTTTCCAGGCCTATGAATCCCAAAGATAGTTTAATCATAGTCAAGAGGGAATTATTACTCCAGAAAACTAAGCAGAACCCCTAGCCTGGGCCATAATGGTAATTATAATGAAATAAGACCACGTGATTGGAAATTAGTCTACACAAAGGTAATTCTAGTCATCCAGAATCTGACACAAGAAGTTCATCAAACACAGGCCTTATGGAAAATTCCTGGATATTTTCTTGAAGAAAGAGAAAGAAAAAACCTGCTCTCTTCACGAGAGGAGGTTCATGGTGTCATCTTTGCGTAATGCATGCCTTTGAGATCAAATTATGGTTTCAAATTTAATACTTCTTTTCTCAATCAACACTGATTGAAAACTAGCCTATTGTGCATCATTGGGATGCAAATTCAGTGAATTTGAAAACAACCTGCCAGACATTCACATTTTTATCTGAATCTTCAGGAAAATTTTGGGATGCTCCAAAACCACCAATCTATTATGGAAACTTTTCTTTGCCAAAACATCCTCAGAATTGGTTTATGGACAATGTAAGAAAATATTTTGCAATTACATATTCAGACATCTGAAAGACATGACTGAACTTCCCACATCCTGGCAGTACTACTTGAGAATTTGGGAGAGCATATGAAAGAGCAATATGCCATAATGCTTGCCTAGCGGTGTTGGTATAAATGCAAGTCCACATGTCACTTTATAGCACGGCTAAAGTATGGAGCCCTCTAATGTCCTGGAGTAGAAGAGATATTAAATGGTGTTGTTCAGGGACAAATTGGCACAACAATCACTAAAGAGGAAATGGATCTTCGCTCCAAGATTTAAATAATAGCCATGTCTCAATTAATTATATTGCTTTATCTTGCCTTAGTTACTGTGTGTGTCTTACAAATGAAGGTTTTGTGGTAGTCCTTCTAAAGCAAGTGTATTGATATCCTTATTATTTGTTAGGAAGAAAGAAAGGAGCAAAGGAAGGAAAAGAGATAAGGGAAAGAAGGAGGAGGGTATAGAGGGAGGGAGAAAAGAAAGGAATGACAAAAAGAAGAAATGATCTCTAATAATTTTATACTTATAATTAAGTAAAGGCTTGCCTGCATCCAAATGATGACTGCCTTTTCTAAAACCAATTAGGTAAAAGCCAGGTAGAGGTATAAATAAGATTTGTAAAAACATTTCTGCCTAGACAAGCTGTAATAAGCAGTTGGATTGCACACCAAGTTTCATTGTTCTCTATGTACTCTTTTTCCCTAATGTCTCATGAAGACTTCATAGCTTTCTGTTCTATAGCAGTAGGACACTTCAATTCTGAAGAATGCACTTCAGGGAGAATGGCTGTTCTGTAATTAGAGCAACTTGATTGAACATTTCCTCATGCTAATTTAATGGTAGTACAGGCTTGACTTTCTTTCATTCTCATAATCTCAAGGTAAAGTTGCTGCTTCATTTTGTTGTTACAACTTATTCTGAGCAGGGCAGCTTTTAAAACTTTTAAATGACTTATCGAGGACCATCAGAGTTAATACTTGAACCTTAAATTCAACGAGTACCACTTTTTCAAAAAACTGCAACAAATACTGATGTTTGTGTTTGCTACCTGGCTTTTTTGTTTTTGCATAAACACTCAGAGAGATTTTGTATTAGACTTCTTGCTCTCAAGAACTCTAAAAGAACAAAATTCAGTGTTCAGTGAATGAGTAAAATATATTGATTGAAAAGATAAAACATTATTAAAAATAAAATGTCTCTCAGCTAAGCTACAACTGAACAATTACTTTCATTTATTTCATATAACTTTTAAATGTTTTAAGTATTTACTTTGTAAACAGACAACTTACATGCTTGTTTGCAAACTACAAGAATAATCTCAGAGATGAAGCTAAATGGCATTACTGGATTTGATGATGATATATTTTGATATGATCATTTCTGAGGGAGTCTTTCTACAGATATCAGTCTATCTGCATGGTAGCATGCCTTATTATTCTCCTGCTGGGGAAAAAGGGAAAAAAAAGGAGAAGAGATTGGATGCACTAAAAATGGGGTTCTTCAAGGCAATTCCTTTTATTTGAAGGAATAAAGGAGCTAATCAATTCATTTTTTTGACTTACAAAGATGCTAATATTTATCTAGTGGCATCCAGTTTAAAATAATATCTTTAAGTAGGGTGCCAGTGGCTCAAGCCTGTAATCCTAGCTACTCAGGGGGCTGAGATCTGAGGATCAGGGTTCAAGCCCGGGCAGAAAAGTCCATGATACTCTTATCTCCAAATAACAACCAGAAAACTGGACGTGGTGCTGTGGCTCAAGTGGTAGAGCATTTGCCTTGAGCTGAAGAGCTCAGGGACAGTGCCCAGAGCTCAACCCCACGACCAACCAAAAATAAAAATAAAAAAATAAAAAATATCTTCAAGATCAAGAGTGGGGCTTATTAATGAATGAACCCTAATATAGTCTTAGCACTTTTTAATATTGACATTTATCCCATGGGTCCTATTTCTTGTTTCCATGACTCTGATATAAGGAAATTTGTTCCACATCATGCAATCATAAACATTTGTTTCCAGAAATGGTGGAGATGCTTTGATGTTCACTGGTTTTCAAATGCTTCCCAAACAATTCTTGAATTATTGAACCACTTCTGCAGCCTTCTCAATAAATTTTATTTCTCTCTTTGTGCCATTAAGACTAATGACTGTAAAGGATTTAGTGTTTATGAAGTATAGGAAATTCCCTGAAGTATTATGTAAGCATAATCATTAACCACAGGTGGTCAATATATGTAAATGAATCTGAATTTATAAAATAGCTTGAATGAGCTGCAAAATAACTTATTTCTGTTTAATCAAATTGAAGAGAAATAGCAAATGTGTATCTTGGAGAAACCTTTTCAGTTTAAAATATTTCCATGCAGTCACTTAAATGGCCGTCTGTGTCAGTGTTTTTGAACTGACAATGATAAAACTCTATATCATAAGCAACATCAGATTTGCTAAGTGATTGTCAATGATTTTTTATTTTTTTAAATGAATGAATGATGAAGTTCTGGCTGTGATATACCACAAAACACTACAGGGGAGTGGCAGAAAGGAATAACCACCAAACATTAGCTTGATAATGACAGAAGAAGCAGTTTCCTTGGAATCTTATGTATTTGTTTCTGAAATAGTCAACTATTCTTTAGCCTTATTTTTTTAATTGATGACTGCAAAAATATTGTCACAGCCTTGGAGATGCTTCTTGAAGATGTGTTGAAATACCTAATAAGCTAGACCAAGTACTCTAATGCTTAACTTTCATTCCATTCTAGAGCAATCTAAATGGCCTTTGGAAGAATATTCTCACACTTCCCATTTAGATCTTGTTTGAAATATCAAAGGCAGAGACAATCAAAAATAAAATTAAAATATGAGATAAGAAGAGTAGATATTGGGACATTACGAGCATACAATATTTAAATTGAATTCGTGATGTACTTCTAACCAGTGCCATGATAGAAGCTCTGGTTAATTTTCTCTTCAGAGACATTATGATGTCTATCTGGAAAACACACAGATGATAAGATTACCCAGGATTCCTCTTCCTATAGGCTGTGACATTATATGTCTCTTTTCTGTCATTTGTTAGTCAACAAGTTCATGCTCTCTCAAGCTGAATTAAAAGAGAATAGGATGTTCCACATATGTGAAAACAAATAAACTTCTTTATTTTCCCTATCATTGGACTTGCAAGCTTAATGCCTCCTTAACCCTTCTTCCCTCCCTCTTTCTAGCACAATGCTAGGCCTTTTCTGCAATCGTGATTGAGGTATAATCAGAGTAGTAGCTATGTGAACTTGGCCTCAGTGTCTGCATGCTAGATGTGTCCTTGGGATGTTTGAGAATGTTTAAGAGACAATTACTAGAGTCTTCCTATGAAGTCAGAATGCTGGCACCCTGAGAGGTCCCATTTCTCACATGATCTGATGATCACGTTAAAAGATCATGCTCCTGTGAAATAATGTGTCCTTCATAACAATGATAAACACCTCCAAGTAGTGTGGCAAGTAGGGTTCAAATAGCTAGTATCTGCGGTGGAAAGGCATGAAATCCTCAGACTCTTGCCTAACTTGCTAGCTTTTATGTCCTATCATTTCTCAATATAAACTGTCCTATAGTAACAACTAGAGTCACCCCATACCACTACTACCACCACCTTATCCCTAAGGGAGAGTTTCAAGACTTCCAGTGGAGGCCTGAAGTTGTGGTTAGTACCCAACTCTGTTTCTTTTTTAATCGCATATACCTGCATAAACTTAACAGCTTTCTTTTTTGTCTATATGCTTCCTTTGTATTGAATCCTTTATTTTTTAGCTTCAGATACAATTTCTTTTTCCTTCATTGTTTCACATGCAGAATTACGTTAGAATTCATAATATCTATTTATAATAGATGCATTCCAAAAATAGGTTATAGGAACAAAAATGAAAGAACACATTCTGAACAGATTATTAATACAGCATAACAATCATGTCATATGTCTTCTTATCTTCTCTGAACTGTGAATGTTTAGTTAGGCATTACAAGTTCAAGTTACTCATGTGAATAAGAGCAGCAAAGACCATGGTCCCAGGGAGTCAATGCTGGGGTACTGGGGAAAAAACAAAAACAACAACATGACCATCCAAACAGCCAAACAAACAAACATACCATCAATGTAATTTAAAATATACTACACAAATGAAGAAACAGTGTGGTATGATATTACTATGTTTGTTTGTTTTCTTAGAAGAAGACATGGTGTTAAAAAAGTTTACTTCCAAGTTTACTTGACAAACATTCTAGAAATACTCATTTGGTCAGGTGATCCATATCTTATAGTATCTTGTAATTCCTAGTCCTAGACTTACTCCTACTTAATAATCTACAAAATCATGATTCACTTTTGATTGAGAAATAATTCATTTGGAAAAGGATTTCAAGATGAAATGTGTTAATTCTATTTATTTTATGGGTCTTCCAAAACTGTCAGTTTTTCATTTCTTTTCCTTAGATGTGAGATTTTCCCTCATAATTATCAATTGGTTACATAATTTTATTTTTCATGGGCTCCACATCTATGGGAACAATGCCATACTTGTCTTCTGCATTTGTATTTCATAAGCACGGGTGCAAACTAACCTTCAGTCGCCATCAGTCCACATGTTTAAAGAACCTATATGTGAGTCTCTTATTTCAGCTTAGGGAACAATTGCAGAAGTCAAGTTTCTATGCAATAAATCTCCTGATAGTTTCTTCTACAGCTTTTAGAGTAGACAAGAGCCTCATATGCTTTCTAGCTCAAACACTTAAGAGACATTTTATTCCCCTTAATATGGTAGTCCATCATCATTACTATATCTAACTCACTGATACTTCAAGAGTTACATAAATGGTTTGTTTCCCACAGCAGGTTGCATATCTCACTGGGAAGTGTCCCCATTTTCCATTCTCTGTTGTCCAATGTAAGGGATTTCAGAAAATCTCAATTCATGCCAGTGAACACTTATTTATTTTCTTGTCAATAATTCAATTGTTTGAATGTAAGCACAAATATAAATAATTAAACCTTTTAATAGAGATATTTTATAAGGCAAATGATCAAGAAAGTCTCACCTAATACACACACTATCATGCATACACACACAAATGCATATATATATATATATATATATATATATATATATATCAGTTTAATTCAGAACCATGGAGGGGTTGGAGAAAGAATGTTTCAGGTAGACTGACTAGTAAGAAATAAAAGAAATCCAGTATAACTGGATATTAGATAGATAGCCAGAAGAAAGCCTCCAAAATCCAGGAGAATGTATAACCTCATTATGTGGATGATTGGACCAACAAAACCTAAAAAGTTGTGATTTTTTTTACCAAATATAAGAGGAACCAATAGAAGATTGTGTGATGGGCAGATAATTCTGTTAAAATTAGCTCATATTATTTTTCTTCCTTCACTCATTGCACCATTGTTCTATACTTTCCTACACTGATTCCAGGTTGAACAACTGCAAACACAATTTCTCTTTCGGTTTATTCTTGGATATAATCTTCTTTGATGGATCCTCATATGGAGTTTGCTGAGTGTAAGTCACATGTATTATCAGATATACCTGTCTGTCACCACAAAAACTCTGGCGATAGTGGGTATTTATTCTCTCAGCATGAACTCTCTTCAGTGTGAAGCTGGAGAAGTTAGATAATCATCTCAGGTTTGCCTAACACCTGTGAGAGTCAGCTTGCCATTATTATAGCAAAATACCTACGATAACCAAGTTTTCCAGAAAACGTAAAAGCTTAATTTTGTTCACTGTCTCAGAATTTTTCAATCCAAGGCCATTCAATACTGTTGCTTTTGGACTCAGCAGTGCGTCCTGTGGCAGAGGAAGTTGCCAACCCCCTTACAGCTAGAAAGCAAAAGAGAGAATGAAAAGGCAAAGCACCGAAGTCCACTTGAAGGATACAACTTCATTCCATCAGGTCCCACATCTTTAAGACCCTGCCATCTGCAATGAATTTCATCTGCTAGGGGCCAAGTTTTCAGTAGATGGACTTCAGAAGACATCAGGATATAAATTATACTTTATAGTTACTATAGCAACTTCAAAGCTCAGTAAAGAATACTTTTCACTATTCAGTACAAATCACACTATCCAAACATATCTAAACTCCTACATGTGTTCTTTAAAACCTTTCCTTTGTACCTACAATTTGTAGATCCTTTCTTCTCATAAGGAAAGGAAACTAAAACAACATTTGCTATTTTTCCATTATTTACACCTGGCTCTTCTCTTACCCTTTCTGACAGAACATGTTGGTTCTTTCTTGTCAGGTAATAATATACTAGAAAGCTCACCAGTCAGAAAAAAAGTTTAGTTCCAGCTGGGTACATGAAAGAAGCAGGCCTCGCTAAGCCTTATAATATTTAAATCAATAATATCTAGCTCACTTACCTTCAAAGCTTGAGCCTTTCTATTTTGTCTTATATTCCGTTTGAAGAATTTTCCTTTTTAATGGCTTTTCTCTGCTATCCAGTAGTACCAGAAGACCCAACTCCCAGACTGAAGTAAAAAAAAAATCATATCAATTTAAAGATTTTTCTCATTGAACGGAAATGCTATTCTCTTATGATATGATTTCATATTCATGGTATCTCGTGTGGTTTTCCATGCGTGTAAATCATGTATAGCAATCAATGATGAAAACTTTTTCAAGGATTAGATTTTCCATTTTCTTACCATTCCCACCACGAGGCTGGTAGCCCATCAGAAATGAAGATTTCAGTGAACTTTTGGCAATAGAGAGTCCTCAGCAATATAACTCTGGCTCTGTTTTTAATTAGCTGGGTGAAAATCATATTTTCTCTCAGTCTTATTTTTCTCATGTATAAACTGAGACTGCTAATTATATCTTTCTCAGCTGTTATGAAATTTAAGTTGGGAAAATCATAGGTAACACACTGTGGAGATTTCTATCTGTCCACTCTCACAATTTCCATTCTTCTTGCAATCAACATTGTTGATTTCACTTTTGTATTCCCAGTTATTATTTTCCTTAAAGCTCAGTTAAAGTGTGTACTGTATAATTAGACATGGAACATTGTCCTGAGAATTTCTTTAGGTAATGTATCTGCTTTAAGTGTTCCCTTGCTAAGATTATCTACAATAGATATTTCCAGTCAATCTTGGGTAAATTGTATCCAGGTTATCTAAGATGTACATAAAAGAAATTGCATTTTCTGTTTTAGTTTGTTTGTTTGAGTTGAGAGTGCCATTTACCACAGAAAAAGAAAGCAATACAATTTATTTTAGTCAATTTCTAGTTTTAATCATAAGGTGTTTGTACACTTAATAGTGTTTAACTATGTGTACGCCACATCATATTTATCATGAAAATTGCAAATAGTTTGGCTGAAGAAGAATAGCTGATGGTTATATCACAGATTGATTTTTCTAAAGATGAATATTAGTTGAATAGTCAGGCTAGTGTTTTGATGGGATTATGGATATGGAGGTGGTGGAGGTGGTGATGATCTTAATTCATTTTTGGCTTTATTTTTTTTTCTTTTGGCTACTTTGTGAAGATTGTGTTTGGAATGTTCCCATGTAACTATATATGGAAAGAAAACTCTGCCAACAATTTAAGATGCCATACTCAATATGTGAAAACAATTATTTAGAGAGTAGCTGTTTTAGAATGTCATGTTTACATATAACATTTTGCCTTAACGAATCATTTACACACTTTACATTACACACTTTACATAAGTTACACACTTTACATTAAAGAATCAATTGAATTCCCTTACTATGAATAAACCATAAAAAACTTTTTAAGGACAGGATGCTAAATATAATGGACAAAAAGATTGTGGAAAAGCACAGTGTTGTATTCCTGTGATACTACATTACCAAATTTGATGTAAGATAGTTGAATTATGTCATTTCCTCTTTATATCCAGATGATAAAACTGATGGACGGAGTGAAGAATAAGAATTCTCAAAAGGACATTGTGAACATGATGTGGCCCATAGCTATTTTGTAATTGAGGAAAGTAGTTCATTAAGTAAGTTTGTCTTTAAGTTCTGGTGACATTTCTGAGAACACTGAGGTCAAATTAGCCAAGAAGTTCTTTGAAAAAAATGTAATTTCTGACTCTAAATTTATTCAAGACCCCAGGCAAAAGTGGATTAAAATTTATTTAACTTTTTTTCTGCTCCAATTCTCTACCTTCTCCCTTTCTTCTCATTTGTCTCTCCTCTGTTTGAATATTCCTGCAAGTAAATCTAACAAGCATAATAGAAATGTGGAACTGAAAAAAATATTCCAGACTTTCACAACCCTTCCTACCCTCTCAGTCTGGAGTCCAAGAGGGCGGAACTAATCTATCTGGACCCACTGTACTCATGTTCATTCTGTTATAACTGTGAACAAGTGCCAATACCTTCCTCTGAGAATGTGTTTGGAGGGGTCATCTAACTGTTATACTTCTATTCCACAAAAAGATAACATCAGAAAAAATTGTTCAACTCCACCCTGCCTCCATCCCCACATCTGTTTAGTGTAGATCAAAAGAGTATCTATGTTAAAGGATCTTGGTAGTATTGAATTACATTAAATATCACTGAAAACTTTTATACCGTGTCTTAGAGTATGAATGTAGTCAATAATGACCACTGTTACTACACTTATTTGCATTATGAGCATACTATATGGAATATACAAGTAGTGATGAAAAGCTTTTGAAAGACGAAATAACTTAAATAAAAATCAAAAATAAAAATAACAAAAAATAAAATCACCACAAGGAATCAGATTAAGATCAAGTTGTCTAAGTTTAGGTTCCACTTGTAGGAAATAGGAATAATTATGGTGTCTACCATCTATTGTAGTATAGTTTTACAAATTCAGTGGGATAACACATTCATAGTGTTTACTGTGATGTTTTTCATGAAATTACACTTAAATAATAAGGTGTAGTAATGATGGTTCTGGTAAATAATATGACATAAAATTAATGGTGGAGTTACCTGTTTATAATGTGTGGACAGAAGAGGAGTGACCATTGAAAATCAGGCTAAACATATCACAGATCTTATGAAAAGGTAGAGACTGTAATTACTATGTAAAATCTCTGAGCCTTTCCACTGTGATAGTGCTTCCTAAATTTTTCTTTATTTTTCTCTTGAAAATATCTCTAAGTATTGGTACAAAAGGATTTCAATTCTATATGTCAATTTATGAGAATAATACATCGATCAATGTCACTCCTTCGATCACTCTCTCCATTTAGGTACTGCTTCTATGTATTTTATCTTTTTATATTTGAGATATGCTTATACTCTATAGATTTTATAGGCAAACTAAGTTCCTCTTAAGTAATGTTAAATCAATGACATTATGATGCCCGCTTGTATTTTCCCAAACAGAAAAACAAGCTTGTATTCAGGAAAAAAAAAACCCTGGAAATTCTATGATCTGTTTTGTAAGGAAAATCCATAGGTAAATCATGTAGGTGCCTCACTGAAATAAACACATATTAGCTTCTGACATTATCGTCAAAGTCAGATTAAGTGAAACAATTTAATTTCTAAGATTCAAAGACTTTAGCCACACTGAGTCATGTATTTGGATTTGTCTCTCTACTATGGATATTTTTTATTTCCTCTGTAGTCTCTACTATACTTTAGGCAAACAGTAAATTATGGAGAATTTTCACTTCGTATTTATCACAGATTTATTCCAAATGGTAACATTTTTCAAAGAACCAGGCATTTTCATATACTTTGCCTTGTTATGTCACTCATTGTGTGTGTGAGTGTGTGTGTGAGTGTGTGTGTGTGTGTGTGATTTATATTATTATAGCATAGTGAGTGCTGTTATCTTACCTATACTTGAACAGAGGTCAAATATAATAGTTATAAATAAGTGTAGACCCTTGATATACAACATAGAATGCTGAAGTAAAGGCCCAAAGTTAGTATTGCTGAAGTTCAGTTTCTTTCTCTGACATTTTTTTCTCCTTCTTTATGCTTTATTTCTTACTGTCTGTTAAAAGTTTAGGTAAAATCGAATTACTTAACTCAAGTTGGTCAGGTAATTTTCTCACTGAACCCTTTACTTTGAGATAGAGACTATTAATTGTTACAACACTGCATTGCCAGGGAGATAAGATGTGCTGACACCAGGACAGGTATAAAACAGCTCATGAAAGCAACCTAGTCTGTCCATTGTGAGCTCTAAGACTCAGGGAGCTTTAATTACACACCTGTGTGATTCTCAGTGCAGGCATGGGGCCCTGCCAGGCCCCTCTACCCAATACTCTCCAGCAACCCGGAGCTCTGGGTCAGGTTTTTCATTTCACACATCATTCACTCCTTGCTCCAGTGATCCTGAAGAGCCAATAACCCACCTGTTTCTGTGTGCACATGAGCACCAATCATCTAAGTTCATACTTTGGTGAGGAAGAGATTATAATACCAATACTTGCAAATCTTCCACATGGAGGATTTTTATAGTGGACTCTCATAGAAATCTTCTCCAAAATGATGAAATTTAAAGCCAGAAAAATACGATCATTTACTTTAGCTGTCAATCATCTCTCATATTTATAACAATAGTTCCTTTGTGGAACTTCATGTTACCTATTTACAATCTGTAATTACAGTTGATCACATATTAAACTAATACTATTTTCCTTACACATAAAATGTCCTTTTCTGTCAAGTTTGCCTAATCTCTGACAGCCTACTAAAGAATGAGGATAATGCATTTTTCACCCCAAATGAGTCCATAGCTAAAATGTTCTCCATGCTGCTATCCTGGAAAATATGTTTGTGTATATATTTCCCAATGTAGAAATACATTTCCTAATGAGAAATTGTCCATATGAAACCAACAAAATTAATTTTAGCTTGGTTAAATTTACTATTTTAACAAAGTTAAATGCAATAATAGCACAAGTATTTGAAACTCAGTAATGTAGCACTGGGTCCCATTAGTAATTTAAAGGAAACTGGTTAATTGAACATTTGTCTTAACATTTTACTCCCCTTAGATGCATTTTTTGACTTACGTGAATGAATTCACCAATACTCTAGTGAACCTACTATAAAACATTGAACCTCTGGAAAATATAAAAAATGTAAAAATAGTAGTCATCTTTTGAACTTAAAAATGGTTTGGGGAGCTGGGAAGGTGGCTCTGTGCTAGAGTGCTTGACTTGCATGCTTGAGGCCCTGGGTTCGATTCCTCAGCACCACATAAGCAAAAAGAAAAAAGCCAGAAGTGGCGCTGTGGCTCAAGTGGTAGAGTGCTAGCCTTGAGCTGAAGAGCTGAGGGACAGGGCCCAGGACCAGAGTTCAGGCCCCAAGACTGGACCAAAAAAAAAAATGGTTTGGTTTCAGGATGTATAATGGTGAGGTAATAATTTCTTTCACTCTGAATGTTTCCTATTTTCAAGCACTACTGCTTACTTAGCAGAGATTATTCATCTTTTTTTTAGGAGAAATTTGAGCTTATTGAGGAAGTGAATGTCCACTTGTTTCATTGTATTTTTCAGCCCTAACGAGTGCATATTAATTGTATTCAATGGTAGTAGTAAATAGGATCATTTGATACAGCACTGGGTACTCAGACATAATGGGGTACTTTTCTGGGGTAGGAAAATGATAGCTTAAAAAAAATCTCCTCCATCCAAAACTAAAATATGGGAATGGTATAACTGTCCTTCAAGCCCCTCATTCAGGTTGATCACATCATGCCAGTAGCTACTGCAGTCCTATGGTGAACACAACACTGTTTAGATACAGTCCTAGAAAAAAATTACTCAGAATCAATTTTTATATGGGATAACAAATTGTCTAAGTATTTTAACATCTGATTTCCTCCTCCCACTGTGGGAGCATTATCCCATACTGAAATAAGACTAACTGCAGCAAAAGGATGACTTGGGGTTCATCATTATATGCTATTTTCCTGTGTGTCTTTATTAGATGATCAGATGCTCATATAGTAGATCAAACACTCCACTCACAAGGTCTCAGGCCTCCTGTGGATTTTCAGGTTATCTCTTGTTGTTGACAGGAAGGTGCCTGCATCATGTGTATTGCTTTTTCCATGCATTGTCACTAATGCACAAGAGGAGAAATTTAAGAGTTCCCAAAGACTTCACTAGTTCAAAAGTGATGACTGACCTCCATTTAAAGTCTGTTGGCTAAAGTCAATATGTGGTGCAGACCAACAAGAGTGAGAGTTGTGGTAGTGCCTTGGAAATTTAATTTCAAAGATTTCTGCAATCATGAACCTGATCTATGTGTAGAAATGATAGAGATGTGAGATATTAAAGTAAGAAGTTTTCTTTCTTACTACTTGTGAACAAGGAAAGACTCATGATTCTTTTTAATCATTCAGAGGGAAACATTTGGCCAATTTAATTTTAATCAGAAAGACAGAAGTTATAGAAGACTTAGAATAGAATGAAAGGCATGTAGAGAACCACATGAATATATAGAGGACGGATTAACACCATGAGCATAGTAGTCTAAATAATGTGTGTGTGTTGTGTTATTTCCTTCACACACCAGATATAGAGCATAGAAAGGTTTTTTTGAAGAGTATCAGCTTGAAAAATTCACCAGCAAGATAGGAATAATATTGACATATTTTCCATTAACTTTTTAGAAAAATATGTGCTAGACACATGACAAAATATTTTAGTAGATTCAATCTTTAGAATAACCCTAATCAATGACCTCTGAAAAAAATTCAGAGAAATATAAGCAAAAGCGTTCTAAGTGAATAGGCATGTCCTTTTATTCCATAATTTTGCTTTCCAACATGCATATATTATAGTAAAAGTGAAGGATAAGTAGAATCAATAAATGTTCATTTTCAAAAGTAGAACACTCCATACTTTCTTAAGGAGTCTTTTTGTTTATCTTTCGGCTGTCTATGTTTGGCATTGTACAATCACGTCATAGCTTGGTCAGTGGAAAGAGGGTAACAAGAGCCATTAAACTTATATCATGCAAACTTCAAGAAATGTGATACCGTGCATGAAAAAATAATGGAAGGTTTTTTTTCTCCGTAAGTAAATTCTTGGATTTAAAGTTATCCTACAATTTATTTTCCAGTTTTGGTCAGTTCATCCACAAAACAATTTTAGAGATTCTGTGATTACTAACATTTTAAGTGAATGAGTTTATAAACAGCGTGGTATTCCTCCACTATGATTATTCCAAACTTTCCTATACTTTTAGATAGATAGATAGATAGATAGATAGATAGATAGATAGATAGATAGATAGATAGATAGATAGATTAGATATATCTATATAAACACAAAAATTCATAAATATTAATGGTAAAAAACATAATTGTTGTAATAGACTGAATTGTACCCTTCCAAAATTGATGTTGATTGTTAAATGGGGACATTGCTAACCTCCCCTGTCTCCATGTGACTCTATTATGTGGCTTGAACCTATAGAGTATTAGTCACAGCTAAATAAGATGGTAAATTTGAGATCTGAGTTCTATATGACTGGTGTCCTTATAAGAAAACAAAGACACTAGGGATCTGTATGTCCAGATGGAAAGCTACCATCTACTAGCCAAAGAAAAGTCAAAGGAGAAATCAACACTGTCAATCAGAAGTCAACTGTCAGTTTCTTAATCTTAGAATTCCTTAACCTTTCATGTGAAGGTCACCCATCTATGAGATCATGTCATGGCAATGGTAGCAGAAAAATATAGACACTAAAAAACAATTTGACTTTCACTGAGTTGCATGTGCATTGTGTTGTATTTAACTATATATATATATATATATATGTTTCCTATATATATATATATATATATATGCAAATGTGTATATTTGTCTTTTTTTATTGTGAAAATACCGTACAGAGGGGTTACAATTACATGGTCCAGGTAATGAGTACATTTCTTATCAAGCGTTGTTGCCTCCTCCTTTGTTTCCCCTTCCCATCCCTTCCCCCTCTCCTCTCCCCCAGTTCCACTTCTCCCTCCCCCGTCCCCCCCCATTGTTGTAAAGTTTGTTTTTCAACATAAGATCTTGTACATCTCATTGTTGCAGTAGGTCCATCTGTATCCCTATTTAAGCAATTTGTTTTTTCCTTTCCCTCCACATATTATACCAACATCAAATACAGTGAAAACGGGTTATACCATGGGGGAGGGACATACAAAGCAACAAAGCAAGGTAAGGTCTCAAATGATTTTTTTCTTTCTTGCTATTGTTTCTAACATATTTATATTTGTTTGTCATGGTTAATGCGGTTAAGTGAAGAACAGAGAAAGCAGTACGGTTTCCTTTCAGCCAGCACTCTATTGTTTCATTCAACAAATTTCTTTGTAGTAATTTATATACTTCCTGAAAACTTTACAAGGCATTAAGTGAAAGTGCTAAAGAAGTAAAATATATTGTGTCTTCTAAAAGCTTAAGGTATATTAGCACAATTATCACTAAGCAAATACCCTGAGTATGATCACTGTTGAGTTGTCATAACCAAACGTAGGGAAGCCAAGGCGGGTTCTACTGAGAAGTGAAATAACAGCCAATAACAAGTAGGAGATGCTCTAAAAGGTCAGATATTACAAAAGTAAATAAACTGAGCCTGGAATTGGCTTAATGGTAGAGTGCTTGCCTAGCATGCACAAGGCCCTGGGTCCTATTCCCTGGTACCACACACAAAAAAAAAATAAGTTAAAATTGAAAAAAATAAACTATATCCAGGGCTAGATGCAATTCTGAGGCCTTAATTTTTGCCTAATTCTATAAATATATCCCTCAGTGTTTCTTTGAATGTGAACTAAGAGGAATTGTTAGTAGCTTCTACCCTTGTGTAAAGATAATTTTCAGTTGGTGTTTTCAGACCTGCAGAGGAAAGTCTGACGGTCCTTAGACTGTCCTGGACATATCTGTGCGTTCAGCTGTGCCTAGCATTCCCTATGGCTAGCCAGCTTCCAGGATTGCTATGAAGTGAAAAACATCAGAGTCATTCCATATACATGTGCACGCAAACCATTAATTATAAATCTTGCATTTAGTGATATAATAAAAACATTAACACAGAGAGCTAAAAAATCTATATTTTTGCCCTTTCAGAGACTCATATTATACAAAAATGTCAGGGCAGACATAGAGAAGTGATTTTGATGGCATGCATGTTCATCTATACAAAGGCATTGACAGTAAAGTAGTTTAGGGAGCTTTCAGCTTCAATAGAGGAAGGTAGGTAAAGACGAAGAGGGTATGAGGAAAGAAAGAAGAGAAGAAGGAAAAGAAAGGAAGGGAAGAGGAAGAAAAAACAGAGGGAAAGCTGGAGGGAGGAAAGGAATGATTAAGAAAGATAAGGCGTGCCGGGCGCTGGTGGCTCACGCCTGTAATCCTAGCTACTCAGGAGGCTGATATCTGAGGATCGCGGTTCAAAGCCAGCCCTGGCAGGAAAGACCGTGAGACTCCTATCTCCAATAAACCACCAGAAAACCGGAAGTGGCGCTGTAGCTCAAGTGGTAGAGCGCTCGCCTTGAGCTGAAGAGCTGAGGGACAGCGCCCAGGCAGAGTTCAAGCCCCACGACCGACAAAAAAAAAAAAAAAAAAAAGAAAGAAAGATAAGGCAAACAACTCATGTCATCATTTTTTTATTTTTTTTAATTTTTATTCATTTTTTGGGGGGAGGGGTCTGGTCGTGGGGCCTGAACTCTGGGCCTGGGCACTGTCCCTCAGCTCTTCAGCTCAAGGCGAGCGCTCTACCACTTGAGCCACAGTGCCACTTCCGGCTTTTTTTTCTTTTTGCTTATGTGGTGCTGAGGAATCAAACCCAGGGCCTCATAAGCAAGGCTAAACGCTCTACCACTGAGCCACCTTCCCAGCCCCCAAAGTCAGTTATTTTTGAGAATTGTTATTTTTATTACTGCAAATATTATTCATAATGGATAATATTTTAGTACGCTTATATTCCCTTCCTTTTTCTCTTCCTTCTTCCATTCTCTCCCTCCCTCCTTACCATTCTTTCCTTTTTTTCCTTCCTTTTCTTTCTTTCTTTTTCTTTCTCTTCCTCCTTCTCCTCTTCCTCCTCTTATTCTTTCTCCTCTTCCTCCTGCTCCTCCTCTTCCTCCTCCTCTTCTCCTCATTCTCCTTCTCCTCTTCTTATTCTTCTCCTCCTCTTTCTCTTCTTGTTCTCCCTTTCTTCTTCCTTTGTTTTTGAAGTTTATCAAGGATTTCTTTTAGCATAAAAGAATAAAATATGAAGAAATGAAAAGAAGAGCAAAGTTTCGTCTCTCAAACCAGGAAATAACAGTCAAAAATTCCAGCATCTCTTTTTAAGAATTAAATTTCTCCTCCTTGTTATTATTACTGTATAAGTAGCTACACTACATTCTTTTTTTTTAAATGAAAATATATTTTTATTATTAATAAGCTTTCTCATTGTGAAAATATGGTACACAGGGGTTACAATTACATGAGCAAGGTAATTTCTTTTTTTTTTTTTTTTTAATTGTATTTTATTTTATTTGGGAACATACTGTACAGAGGGGCTACAATTACATGGGCAGGATAATGCATACTTTTCTTACCAAGCATTGCAGCCTCCTCCTTTGTTTACCCTTCACTTCCCTTCCCCTCCTCCCCCCTCCCCCCACCCAATTTTACCCCCCTCCCCCCACCCAATTATACCCCCCTCCCCCGCCACACACCGACATTGTAAAGCTGGTTTTGACATGACATTTTGTACTTCTCATTGTTGCAACAGGTCCACCTGAATCCTTAAACGACTTGTTTGTCCCCATCTCCTCCACATGTTATACTGACATCAAATATAATGAAAGCGGGGGTTACACTGTGGGGGAGGGACATACAAAGCAACAAAGAAATAATCTTGTAAATGCGTTAGAAACACATGCATGAAAGAAACGAAAACATTACAATACATATTTAAGGGTTCATTTTCCTAACATCACATTATCTGACCTTTTCCGCTTGACTCATACCTATACTAGATATTGCAAATAAGGGAAACCATGGGACCTATGCTTCTTTGGGCCTGGCTTACTTCACTTAATATAATTTTTTCCAAACCTTTCCATTTCCTAACAAATGGGGAAATGTCATTCTTTCTGATGGAGGCATAGAATTCCATTGTGTATATATACCACATTTTCTTGATCCATTCATCTACTGAGGGGCATCTGGGTTGGTTCCATATCTTAGCTATAATGCTGCAATAAACATAGTTGTGCTGGTAGCTTTAGCTACACTACATTCTTATCTGCTTCATGTATTTACTTATGTTTTTACTCAGGCATTGGCATTTCACCTACATTTCTGTACTTGAGCCCAAGTCCTTTGTTATATGAGTCATACAGTATGTAGCAAGAGAGGCACCCATAGACCAACTTCCTTCTGTATGAAACCACAAAGTATCAACAGAGGTAAGATCTACAGAATTAAGAGGCCAAAGAAGGAGATATTTGGGAAATAATTCAGGAAAGTCTACAGTTTTAAATGCTTGGAATCGTTTTAAAAATTGCAGAATTCTCATAATACCCTTCCCCTTCTTGAGAAATGCCGTTTTAATAGCAGTGGCTGTCACCTGGACGACACAAATGTCAGCTCTTCGCCACCTTACTGAAGACTCAGCAGACTGTATCAAAAGCTCACGGAGTGCACTGGCCACCAGAGTTCTTCTGTGCAGATTGTGAGCCACTGTGCTTGGCACCACAGCCACGCCACAGTCACATTCATTGATCAGGGGTCTAATTCCAAATGCTGCTAAAATCTTTTCTGACCTATCCTGTGGACCATGTTCAGCTCTCCAAATTTAGCACAGTTGTATGGCTCCTGGGTGTCAGTGACTCACACCCATAATCCTGGCTACTCAGGAGGCTGTGATCTGAGGATTGTGGTTCAAAGCCAGCCCAAGTATAAAAGTCCCCATGAGACTTTTATGTCTAATTAAAAACTGGAAGTGGCACTGTGGTTCAAAATGGTAGAGCACTAATCCTGAGCTCAAAGAGACTCAGGGACAGTGCCTAGGCCCTGAGTTCAAGCCCCCAAACTAACAAACAAATAAAATACATACAAGTAAAATATTTCTATGGGAGAACTATTTACTAATAGTGCTATGATTATTTCAAATGACTACATCATTCCAAAGGAGATAAAGCGATGTAAAACCGAAGTCATTAAGACAGAGGACAGACGGATGATGACAAGGTTTAAATGGGTTAGAGTTGGCGTAACACCATTCCATAACATAGGATTGATACAGTAATCTTCATCCTATTCCCTCCTTCTTCCCTGACACAGCCCAGTTAGCATGTTTCCTGTTTCATTTGTGTGTTAGTATCACTTAGTTGTGCAGGGTTTTCATTCTAATTCTTTGTGTCGCTTTCCCTCATAATCTCTTCACCATCCCCCTCATGTACCAAATCAACTCAATACAATTTCCTTGAATTTTCACACATATCCACAAAGAATTTAGACCCTTCTTGTTTTACTTCCTTCTTCCTCCTAGTACCCGCAGCCTGAACAGAACCTGTTTCACATTGTGTCATTCCTTTTATAAAAGTGTATTTTTGAAAAGTTTATGATGCTTGACGGCTATCAGGTTCAAATAAAGTGTTCATGACAAGTCTCAATTGCAGTTATTTTTTTTCATAGCCATGTTCTGTTATTTGAATTGATGAGGTTTATTCTTTGACAAAAGAGATGTTTATGTACCAGGAATCATCTCAGTGAAAACACCCATTTTGTTAATGTTTGGGAAATTATTTACTAGAACTCCTGTGGCACTAGTACAAATCTAGGGATCTTGTGTCAAGGACCAAGGGGATTGAATAATAAGAGGTCATCCTTAAACCATGATAATTCTGATACAATTATGATTTATTCATGAATTTTGGTGTAATTTGAGCCCCTTTGTTTGCATTCCAGAAAGATAAGGCTAAATGATGGATGATGAATAATTTGGCAAGTTCCAATATAAAGCTCAGCTCTGAAGCAAATAGAAATATCCACTAAGAAGGCTGAATCTGGAATGTTGAGCAAGTGAGGAAGAAGGCTGGATAGAGAATCTTGAGTGTAGCTAAGAAAGATGAGCCGCTTACACATGAAGCGGGGTCTGAGGAAAGCAGCACAATGGAATCATACCTGCTAACTGCCATTATCTCATGACCACACACTCTAAATAACCAGAAAAATGACAAGCAAAATTAAAAAAAAAAAAACGGTTTCAAGATCAAATGGGGTCCATGAAATCATCACAAGGCAAATTAATATTTTTTAGGCCTTGATAGTACCTTTAATGTGCCATTAACAGACACTGTACTTCATCTCTAATTTGTCATTGATTTTTAGATAAAACCTTAATAGAGAATTAATAAACATTTTAACTTAAACTTGACAATATTAATAAGACAGAAAGGCTGTTAAAAACTAAAAAAGATACAATGGATGCATGAAGGGCCTCCGAAGAGATCGCTAAGAGGAAAGTGTTTGCATTCAGCAGAAGAGCAGCTCTCTGGAAGAAACCAGAATGGATTCAATGGAAACAGTAAAAGGAGTCTCAATTTTTACTGCCTCCTAGACAGAGTGGAGTTGGCTCCCACTGGCACCGACGGGCAACATGCCAAGCTCTGGTGTTGGCAGGGAATCGGTTCTCAATTAGGCAGATCTGTCCTCTTCTCACAACCAGTCCTGCTAAAGCTCGGGTCTTGGCTGTGATTACTGCAATTGCTTCCTAACAAGTCCCCTTGCTACTCCTCCTGCCCCATTGCGGCCGATTTGCCACATGTCAAAGTGATCCCTTCAGTTTGTTAAGTTTCATTACATCACTCCACTCAGTGACTTCAAATTGTTCCCACTCAGTAAAAGTCAAAGTGTTCAGAGCTTTTAAAGCCTACGTTCTACTTTCCCTGCTCTGTTCCTGTGGTGCCCTTATTTTCTCCCCCAAGTCACTGGGAAGCCTATTTACCACCAGCAGGAGTCCTCTCCCTATTTTTCCAAAAAGTCCTGGCTTTCATCTGCCTCAGGGCTTCACATTTGTGGCTTCCTCTTTTTAGCTGGCTCTCCTCTAACTGGGGATAATTTATTAATGGAATTTAAAGAAGTATCCATTTCTTACATCTTACATGGATACATGTAGAATACATTCTGACTCAAACCCAAACTATTAATCATAATAAAGGCTAAGCGGATACTTCCTATGATTAAGATGGTTATTAACTGATTATAAGTTTGGTAAACTGAAAGAGGCCCTTATTTCTTATGAGATTTATAATTATTTATGACGTCTGATATTCCATCTCTCAGATTTGTCTCTCATCTGAGGTTGGTGTTTAGTTTGTGTTTGCCAGAAGTATCGCCTGGGGTGATGATTGTAGGCAAGTTGTCCAATGAGGAAGAGAGCTCAGGAGAGAATCATAGGGGTGAGGAAACTGAAAGGGAGGGAGGCAGAAGTCAGGAATCACAAAGAGCCAAACTCCTGCAAATAAAAAAATAAAAAAATTAACTGTATGAACTGTACTTGAAACTTTACTTGAAGCTTCCTTTCTCTTCCCCAACAAAGCTTGTAATCTCTTTGAGAAGCAAACAATAGATTGGTAATATCTGACACTCCTGAAGTTCTGCTTGTCAGACATGCTCTGTAAAATGTGGTATTGCCAAGTAAGCACATCATACTTATTTAGGAGTTGTGTTTAATTTGAGAGGTTTTCTGCTTACAAAACACATCCCTGATTTAATTTGCCTGCACGTAAGAAAACAAAGCATTATGCATTCATGGGAGGTGCTTAACTTTTGTACCAAAATTAATAAAAATGGTGCTTAGCAATATCCTTAATCCTTTACATTGCTCACCCTCGCTACATACTGCAATCGATTTAACAAAAGCCAAACTATTGGTTACCTTTAGTTATAGAAACCGGAAAGCAGCTCATTTGCCTTCTTCTTTTCACAGTATTTTATCTAACTTTCATGTCAATATAATATCTCTTAAATATGATTGACTGTTTACACTTTTAAATATGATCAAATTAGAACTGTCCCATTTGTTAAGCAATGGAAAGACTTGGACAAAATCATATTAAGTGAAGTAAGCCAGACCCAAAGAAATATAGGTCCCATGGTTTCCCTTATTTGCAATAATTAGTATATGTCTAGGATAATTTTTATCAGATGAGCAGAAATGCTCAAAAGCTAGGTACTTAAGACCATATAAGATGATGCTAAGCAAAATGAATCCCAAGAAATGGACACAAGAGGATTTTCTTTGTTGTTGTTGTTTTTAATGTATTATCTGATTTTTTTTTGTTTCTTTTGTATGATCTTCCCCCTATGGTATATCCCCTGTTGTCTCTGTATTTGATTTTGATGCCCACATCTTGTATATACATCTAATTTTGGGAGGAAGGGAAATAACAAAATACTGAAACAAGGACACAGGATGACCCATTGCAACAATGATACTCACAAGACACTATGTTGGAAATGAAGTTTACAACTTGGGGGTGGGATAGGGAGGTGAGGGATGGAAGGGATTGTAGGAGAAAAACAAAGGATGGGTAACAATGCTCAAGAAGAAATGTACTCATTCTTTCTGATGAAGACATAGAATTCCATTGTGTATATATACCACATGGAAAGACTTAGAAAACTTATATTAAGTGAAGTAAGCCAGGCCCAAAGAAACATAGGTCTCATAGTTTCCCTTATTTGCAATAACTAGTATATGTCTGAGACAAACAGAAACCGTCAGATACGTTGATGTTAGGCAAAACGATCCCCAAGATAAGGACTCAAAATTTTTTCTTCCATGTGATTGCTTCTAACATATTTATAAGATGATTTCTTTGTTGCTTTGTATGACCCTCCCCCACGGTATAACCCCTGTTTTCACTGTATTTGATATTGGTATAATTTGGGGCGGAGAAGGGAAAAAAACAATCGCTTAAATAGGGATACAGGTGGACCCATTGCAACAATGAGATGTGCAAGAGGTTATGTCGAAAATCAAACTTTACAACTTTGGTGCGGGGGTGGTGGGGGTGGGAGGGGAGGGGTGCCGAGAGGATGGGGGGGGGGAGGAATGGAAGGGATGGGTAGGAGAAACAAAGGAGGAGGCAACAATGCTTGATAAGAAATTCACTCATTACCTTGCCCATGTAATTGTAACCCCGCTGTACAATATTTTCACAATAAAGAAAAATAACCTGAAAAAAGAAATGTCCTCATTACCTTAGTGATGTAACTGTAACCTGTCTGTACCACATTTTTACAAAAAAATAAAATTAAATTAAAAAAAAAGAAAATATGTGATAGTTGGGCATGATGACATGTTCCTAGAATCCAAGCACTAAAGAGGCTGAGACAGGATTATGAATTCTAGGAAAGCCTGAATGATTGTATTATAGAGTAAAACCTTAAAAGAAGGAAAGAAAGAAGGAAAGAAAAGAAACAAAAAGAAAGAGAGAGAGAAAAAAAAGAGAAGGAAGGAAAGGGAAGGAAGGTAGGAAGGAAGGAAGGAAGGAAGGAAGGAAGGAAGGAAGGAAGGAAGGAAGGAAGGGAGGGAGGGAGGGAGGGAGGGAGGGAGGGAGGGAGGGAAGAAGGGAGGAAAGAAGGGAGGGAGGGAAGAGGGACAAAAGAAGGAAAGAAAAAGAGAAAAAGACAAAAGGGGAAAATATGAAAATAAAGACAACATACAGCTATGAAAGGTTTGATGAACTTTAAGATATTTTTCAATTCAAAATTACCTGCTGCCATGACTTCAAATTACAAAATTCAGGCTGAGACACTTACTGTTGTGAGATTTGATGTGGTGATTTTTATCAAGCTTTTCAGCAAAATCTTAGTTGTAGGAAAATACTAGTAGTAGGAAATTTGATAAACATGTATCATGCACTCTACCTCATCTGCCCAGAAATTATTTCCCTTTACTGCCCTCTCCACCCTACCAGGATTATTTCGTGTCTGTCCTGCTCCTCAAGCGCCATAATTGTTCTCAATACTTCCCTTCATAGAAAAGCTGATTACTTACCAAGAAGGGGTTATGGTCTCTACTTTCCCTACAATTCCCTCTCTCGTAATGAGCAGTTTTTGTTTAGCTGTGTCTGCTAGAAGCGAAGCCTGAGGTGAGGATTGGGCGCACGTAATTTGGCAAGAAAACCTCACAGGTGCAAATGGGCGAGGCGTCAGGACAATGAAATGTAAGAAGCCAAGGGAGATGAAGTCTCAGCTTCAACCCCATTTGGCAGAGGATCATGGGAATCTCAGGGACACATTAGAGAGCTTTTAGCCTGGTCATAGGGGAAATTCTCCAGTCTGGAGATGGATGCTCCAAATGTTTAGAGAAGGGTGGAAGCTTTTGGCTTGTCGAGATAAGTAGTAATGAAGCTTAGGATCTTTGGATTCTCAGAGCTGAAGTAGAAATTTTAAGTCCTGCCTCCACCACCTCCCCCCACCGAGTGTTCTATCTAGAAACCAGGCATTAAAAACAGTAGTAGTGACCTCCGAGAAATATTATGATTATGTGAGGTAAGGCAGGTAAATCATTTGGAACAATTCAGTTCACAAGTCTTGATCAAATGGTAGGAATGACTAGTAATTATACACCAATTAATGGAAAGATGTCCTAAAATGTGGGATATGCTTTTAAGGACCCACAAAAGTCAGTATTAAATACACACCTGGAACGGTAGATAGTGATCAGAAAGGATTCTGTAGTGACTCGGTCATCAGGATGGGATCTGTCTGATCATCTCTCCAGGTTGTTGCCCCTTCTGAGATGATTTGTTTGCACTGAGGAACAGTCTGTCTTGGGAACAGTGCCTCTAGTGGCAGACAGCAGTAAGAAAGTTAGGTACAAGTTAGGGATCAATACTGGATCATATTTTCCAGGAGAAAAACATGAAACTATGTTACAGGCCAACGTGCTACTTGAGATTGAGGGGACTTAATTACGTGTTTGGCTGGATCAAGCAGCACTGTGATGTTAGGAGCAATGCAAATTTCTAATTTCGGTAAGCAAAGAATGAAGTAATGGTAGAGATTCAACTGAAGTTCTCCTGACATACACTGGCACCTGCTTCTTTTAACCCTCATGAAAACTTGAGTAATACATAGCTAATCCTCAGTATAGAGATTAAAAAAAAACTATTTGTGTTGCTTGAGTCTTGTTCTTCAATCCATGCATCTATTCAATGAAACCATACATGCTAAATTGCATGTTTGTGGATGTCTGCGTTTAACTTCAATACCCAATCTTCACAATTGAGGACTGAGAGATCTTTCCTGGCAGTTATGCATTAAATTACAGGAAGATACTGCCTGGTGGATGGATTACATTGCCTACAGAACTTTCCCATTCTCAAAGCTAAAATAAGCGATACTTAGAAGGTTGCTCCAAGTGTTAAACCTACATATTAGCGAAAAATCCAGAACCAGACCAAATCACTATAAGATTTTGTTGTATGCCCAAACTCAGTGGCCAGTACACCTGGTGCCCAGCAAGTGACATTTTCTGTTGGTAAAAGTGCAGTAACAGTGGATTCCAATAAGGAAAAACAAGATACAGCGGGGAGTTGATCAGCAACATTAGTCTCAAGCACAGAAACAAAGAAGTATGGATGTTGCAATAATTTTTTGCATCATTGGTTATTATTAATGTGTAAGCAAGCGTGAGGCCATTTCTACCCAGCTACTGTATTAATGCCAATTTGAGTGCAGAATGAGAGTAGTTGGCTCAACATGCTCACAGCCGCTTGTTTATCTCAGGACAGAATACTCAGAGACATGTTGGCAAGTTAAATAGAAAAGAATCTTATTCACAATCAGCTAAAAATGAAGCATATCCAGGAACAGTCATGTTTAGAACTTTCTTTCTTGCCCTATTTAAAAGATGTGGATGACCTTATACGTGTTATCTGTTTCAGTGTTTTAAAAAATAAGATATTCCTTTTAATGAGACATCTGCATGTTAACTGTAGGGCTGCCACGTAAGACTTGGGTTTGGCAATTCTAACTAGAAACAGATTTGTTTCAGAAGGCTCTTTTGTCTCACATAAAAATACAGATCTCAGAAAATTTGAATGAATGACTGAAGCAATACACATATGCAGACAAACCGTGAAAATATTGTTAATTATCAATGTAACCAAGACAGTAGATCACAAACATGGGAAGATGATACATCACTACTAATAAATAGTATATCACAAAAGGGAGCCAAGTGAGAACTTTCTTCCAAATCAGCTGGAACTCTTGGAAGAACCCACTTCCAGAATAATTGGCATAGTTCTGATGTTTACTAAGTATCATTCTGGTGAGAAATAGAACTCCAAAGTGTTTTATAAATGTGTGGTTTGGAGGTAAGTAGAAAAGCAAGGTCAAATCATGCGTCTACAAGGTTTTATTTGAAGGATGGAGTCAGAGAACTCTACAAAGAAACTTAGAAAACTCACCTTGAGGGCTTGGATACAACAAAAGCTCTACTTGCATCTGTGCCATATACATTCAGGGAAGTAGGTTGGCAATCAGGTAGCCATAATTAAAATTCCATTTGGAAAATGGTGCTCCATGCTTGTATTCTCAGCTATTCCAGAGATGGAAATAGGAAAATTGTAGTACGCACCAACCTGGGCTAAAAATCATAATGAGAACTCATATCATAAAAACAAGATGGACTTGGTGTTTCACACTGCTAATCCCAGCTACTTGGGAGCTGGGTATAGGAGAACCATGGCGGTCTAATGCCATCAACAAAAGGGGATAAATGACACTAAAATAAAAAGGGGTGACAATGTGATTCACGTGGTAGCACTTGCCTAGCATCCCTGAAGCCTAGCATTTAAATGGTAAAAATACAAACAAGAATTGATAAAACATAAAGTCAAAGGAATCAGTAAATATACAAGTCACAGGTTAGTCCAAACAAATTGAGGAATTAAGAAACACACACACACACACACACACATATACACACACACACACAAATAGCAACTTGGAAAATGAACAAGTAAAAACATAATACAACTTTCTTTGTATGTACTGTCTGAAAAGTGAGTATATTTTTTCCTTCGTTCCTTCGTTCCTTCCTTCATTCCTTCCTTCGTTCCTTCATTCGTTTGTTCGTTCCTTCTTTCCTTCCTTCCTCCTTCCTTCCTTCCTTCCTTCCTTCCTTTCTTTCTTTCTTCGTTCCTTCCTTTCTTCCTTCCTTCATTCCTTCCTCCCTCTTTTCTTCCTTCTTTTCTCCTTCCTTCTCTCCCTCCTCCTTCCCTCCATCTTTCTCTGTCCCTGTTCCTGTCTCTATTCCTCATTCTCCTCTTTCTCTCCCTCCTCTCTCTCTCTCTTTCTCTTTTGGATGAACTGGGGTTTAAACTCAAGGGCTCATACTATCATGCTTGTTGGCCACAGGATATACAACTTGACCCATGCCTCAGCCCTTGATTTTTTTTTTTTTATCCTTTGGATAGGATCTCATGACTTTTGTTATTTGTTTTTTTATCCGTAGGCCTAGCTTCAGTCCAGGATACTCTTTCCTATGCCTTCCAAGTAGCTGGTGTAGTAGGTATGCGTGCACAACCATTCCGAGTTTGTTGATTGTGATGGAGCCTTGCTAACTTTTCACCTGGGATGACTTTGAAACACTACCCCACAAGTCATCATCTCTTGATAGCTCTGATTGCAGACAGATGCCTCCATGCCTTGTCCAAAAGTCCAGCTTTCAACAAAAAATATTCTGTGAGTTAGAAGAAAGGGAAATTTTCATCCTAATGAAAAATTCATTGTAATCCTTGAAGCAACTACAAAAATATCGCATACTATGCAGTAAATAAGTCAATAAAAAGAATTTAAATGTCAGATAAGTTTCAATTTAATACTAGGGGAACAGTTAACAGAGAAAGAGAGGTCAAAAGAAAGGACAAAATGTACAGGAAATGAATTGAAAAATGGCAGACATAAATCCTACTTTAATGACTAATGATATTAAACTTGCATAGATTACAAATACCAATGCAGCTAAAGGTTATAAGACCAAAATTTGAACTAAACAAAATAAAATTCATCTCCATTGCTGCCTATTGGAGGTGTGCTTTAGATTCATAGGCATAAAGAAATTTAAATAAAAGGATTAAAAGTGATATATTATACAAGTTGTACCTCTCTTATTGTAGTATTTATGTATGAATAAATTAATCTACCATCTTTTTGTTTCTCTTTTTTATTGTAAAAATACTGTACAGAGGGGTTACAGTTACATGGGCAAGATAATGAGTACATTTTTCATCAAGCATCGTAGCCTCCTTCTTTGTTTCCCCTACCATCCCATCCTCCCCCCCTCCTCCACCCAACCCTCATCCCCCCCCCAAAAAATTGTAAAGTTCGTTTTCAACATAACGACTTGTACGTCTCATGTTACAATGGGTCCACCTGTGTCCCTATTTAAACAATTTGCTTTTGCCCTTCCCCTCCACAAATTATACCAACATCAAATACAGTGAAAGCAGGGGTTATACTGTGGGGGAGGGACATACAAAGCAACAAAGAAATAATCTTATAATTGTGTTAGAAACAATCGCATGAGAGGAAAAAACATTTGAATACATATCTTAGGGTTCATTTCCCTAACATCACCTTATCTGACCTTTTCTGCTTGACTCAGACATATACTAGATATTGCAAATAAGGGAAACCATGGGACCTATGCTTCTTTGGGCCTGGCTTACTTAACTTAATATAATTTTTTCCAAGTCTTTCCATTTCCTAACAAATGGGGCAATGTCATTCTTTCTGATGGAGGCATAGAATTCCATTGTGTATATATACCACATTTTCTTGATCCATTCATCTACTGAGGGGCATTTGGGTTGGTTCCATATCTTAGCTATGGTAAATAAGGCTGCAATAAACATAGTTGTGCTGGTAGCTTTAGTGTGGTCTTGTTTGTGAACATTTGGGTAAATGCCCAAAAGTGGGATTGCTGGGTCATAGGGGAGCTTTATGTGGAGTCTTTTGAGGAAACTCCATACTACTTTCCAGAGTGGTTGTACAAGTTTACACTCCCACCAACAATGCAGTAAGGTTCCCTTCTGTCCACATCCCCTCCAGCATCTGTTGTTATTAGAATTCTTGTTTAAAGCCATTCTAACTGAGGTGAGGAATAGGAAAAACCCTAGGTCTCCTTGGCACAAGTCGAAATTTTCTTAATAGAGACCCAGAAACACAACAAATCAAAGAAAGGTTGGACAAATGGGATTGCATGAAATTGCAGAGCTTCTGTATGGCAAAGGACATAGCTAGCAAGATCAATAGAAAGCCCACGGATTGGGAGAAGATCTTCACTAGCCATACAACGGACAAGGGTCACATATCTAAAATATACCTGGAACTTAAAAAATTAAACCCCCCAACAACCAATCTTCAAAGAAACAACTGCCCAATAAATAAGTGGGCTAAAGACTTAAAGAGAAACTTCTCTGAAGAGGAAAGAAGGATGGCCAATAGACACATGAAGAAATGCTCAACCTCTCTAGCCATAAAAGAAATACAAATCAAAACAACATTGAGATACAATCTACCATATTTACATTGCCATAAGCATCTGATAAGATCTATGTAATTTTTATTTTCATAAGAAATTTCAGCACAATTTATATTACTAGTAGGAAAAAATTTGCTGCCTAGAAATCCAGTGAATGTTGAATCAACCCAAGTCTTGGTCAATATGATGTCTGCTAAACGATGACCTTAATAATCTGTAATAAATCTTAACATTCCATGAAATAATTATCTTTAATGCAAGATGTATTTCATGTAACCATATTAATGCTATGGACATCTCCAAAATGAAAGCAAATAAAACATATGGCATGAAAAACTAAATTGATTTGCACATATAGATACAAAATCTAATCAAAATAAAAGGCAGATATTTATAAAATCTATATGATTTCTCAATAACGTACTTAAAAAGAAAATTTTCTTCAATAAAATATCTTTTATCTGTTTACTTATTTATTTTTTTTCTCAGCTCATTGAGAAGTCCAATTTGTTACTTTTTAAGAGGCATTAACGAGAAAAATAAAGTTCTGATATTATTAATATTGGGAAGTCACTTTAACTGACAGTAGGATTTGTAAAAATAATTCAAGTACTATGTTTCTCTGTCTTTTTAATAAAAGGAAGACAAACACCCCCAAACTTACCAATGTAGCTGATTGCAAAGTTAGCTCACTATCCACAAAACTTTCTGGAAAGCAACATAGCCAGCTCCAATCTCTCTTCTTATAGTTTAACCAGAGTAAGAGCTTGTGCTGTAACTCCCAACATTGCTATTCACATGTGACATACTGCAGGTAGTTCTCCAATTATCAAAAAGAATGCTTTCCAGAATCAAACCCACACCATTCCTGGATTTAATGAAATGCATAGACATGCTCTCAAAGTGCCAAAGCTATCAAACCCTTGCTTAGACTGCTTACTCATGTGGACTGGGCTGATCACTTCCTACTCAACTGAAATTGGATCAAAAATGCCTTCTCCAGGTTTAACTACTCTTTTCTTATCACTACTTTTAAAAAACTATATACATGTAAAACAGCTATATCGTTTAGCATATAAAGGAATCAACTAACAGTATCTTTGCATTAGAAGAAAATGTGCAAAAGTTAAAAAAAATCCTATATATGACAGAAACAATTTAACAATTTGCTATCACACTGGTGATCAAGGAGCTATTCATGCCCAAAATAAATAGAATAACCTACTGTATATTTGAATAAGTCAAATTATAATAAGGTATGTTGAGGCACTTCTTGAAGTCTTATCTATTAAGGAGGTAGAGGCAAGAGTATCCAGAGTGAGAGGCCGGTCTAGACAAAATTAGAAAAATATTCATCTCCAAAACACAAAGAAACTGGGGTATAGCTTAAGTGGCAGAACATTTGCTTACCAAGTGTGAGTCCCTGGGTTAAATCCAAAGTTCCACCAAAGCAAACATACAACAACGGCAACAGAAAAAATATTGAAAAAAAAAAACTTCTCAAAAGAAGACCTACAAATGATCAAATGATGAAAAGGTAATTGCTTAACAACATGAAACAATGAATTGTCAGGAAACCTCCATGATCTTACCTCATACCTCTTAGAACAGTTAAAGAAAGCAAAAAATAAATAAAAGGAGTGAGAGAGAAAGAAATGATGAGAAGAGAGGAGAAGTAAAGGAAGTCATGAGAAAAGAGAAAAAGAAAAGTAAATATATCAAGGACACTTTGTATACTCACTAGGTTACAGAAATTGCTGTGGTCATTATGGAAAAAATGTGGGGAACAGTCAACATTTTTTTTTTTTGTCAGTCGTGGGGCTTGAACTCTGGGCCTGGGCGCTGTCCCTCAGCTCTTCAGCTCAAGGCGAGTGCTCTACCACTTGAGCTACAGCGCCACTTCTGGTTTTCTAGTGGTTTATTGGAGATAGGAGTCTCACGGTCTCTCCTGCCCGGGTTGGCTTTGAACAACAGTCAACATTTTTATAAAAGAATAGACATATTATTCAGAATTGTCAATTTGCAATTCATATCCAAAGGAAATGGACTGAAAATATCAGAGAGATATGTATATTGCCTTATTTCCACATTAGCAAAATAAGGTAATTAATTTAATTGCCCACCAATATATAAATTTATATATATATATGTTAATATATTTACAGAAATACATGCATGCTGAATATTCATCCACTATATAATATAATATATTATGTTTATAGATAAACATAATATGAATACATATATACATATATGTATCTATTTTTCAGTCTTTAAAAAAGAAAGGAAAATTACCTTGTTATTGACAACATGGATATATCTAAAGGCACTCTCTTAAGTTACATAAACAAGGCACAGAAATACAAATGCGTTTTCTTCTCATTTGCATACTCAATGCAACAAAATTCGGCTCACATAATTAGAGTAAAAAAGAGGTTAGTAGGAGTTTGAAGAGCTAAGGTTGGGTAGATGTTAGCCACAAAATACAAAGTTGCCATTACAAGAGACAGTCTGCCATAATTAATAATAATACATTGTATTCTTGGAAATTAGTAGAATGTAGTTTAACCAGTTTTACAAAAAAAAACCCCAAACAACAATAAAAAAAACAAGCAACAATCATGTAATGCATATGTTAATGAACTTGCTATTCACATCTAGTGTTTTTACTATGATATGTCTATAAGTATTTCTTCTTGGATCCAGTCTACTGGGGGTTCTCTATGCTTCAGTTAAGTGGGTGCAATTTTCTCTCAAGAGTAAGGAAGTACAACTATTATTTTATTGAACAGTTTTTCGACGACTTTACTAATAAATTCTTCCTCATCATCTATCCTAATTATGCATAGAGTTGATTTCCTACTGAGTCTGCCAATTTCTTAATAAAGACCCAGAAAAAAATTAAAAATGAGCTCAATTTTGCCATTTTTACCTTAAGTATACATTCAAAACATTGATTTGGCTCAGTAACGTTTATCTCTTTATTTAAAACTAATATGATGCAAAACTTGAAACTCTAACTGCATGCCACCACTTCTATTAAGTATGTGTCGTAGTAGTTACTTTTTATCAGTTAGTTATATAATATACCTTGTGCTTCACCTGGCAGGTGCATAAGAATAATTTTTGAGTAAGTAAATTACATAACCAATCACACATACACACACGCATATGGATGTAAATGCAGACACCTTCCCCTCTAAATTGAGTCAGAAGTACTCACTGGAAAAATAAAGTGTCTCAGATTATTGATAGTGGCACAGACCTGTAACCTCAGCCTTTGAGAAACTGAGGAATACAGCCAGTCCAGGCTACATAGTGACATGATGCTTCAAAAAACCCAAAGTAACTATTTACAAGAAGCAAACAAAGCAAGAAAAAATATGTCAGCCTCATAATGTGCCTTGAATGGTGGAGAATAAAGCACTGTGATCATTTCAAGTGTATCTTACACAATTCCATTTCTTTCTTTGGCGGTTGGGAGCTTGAGCTTATAGCTTCATGCTTGCTAGGCATGTGTTCAGCTACTTGTGCTATGCTCTTAACCCTTCATGTTTTACATTTGCTTCAGTTTATACTTTTGTGGCTGGCCTCTTTCTGTACTACCATCCTCCTTGTAACCTCTGCCTTCCTTCCTAGTAGCTAAAGCCTCTGATGTGAGCGTTAATATTCAGCATACTTTTTGACATGAGAGTGGGTCAAACCCAGAATCATGCTTGTCTCCATCTTCTGAATAGCTAGGTTTATTTGCAATTTATTTCCTTGTATTTGTTTCAATTAGTTGTTCTCAACTAGAAAATTTAAATCCTCATTAACCAGAAAGTTTACATTTTAGTACAACAGCATACCTGGAAATTTTCTGTATTAAAGTAGTGGAACCCAATCTGCAATGAGTGAACACCTGTGAATGTATAATGTCATCACAACAGGTATGTTTTAATGGGAACTATCTGGCTAACCGACATACTTGCTTCTCCAAAATCGACAATGGGCCTTCACTGAGGTCATTAGCTTTATCCAGCTTTTGACTATCTTTAATTACTTTATAAAATGGTGTACCTATCACCATCCTGAATTTATTTTTCTTTTTATGCATACATATGTATCTTATGTACTTGTACAAAGGGGTTTCAATTCAACAAAACAGTTTGTATAATGCATTTTGGTCAGTGTCACTACTTCTATCATTCTTTCTCCTCATCTTTCTCCTCTCCACCCATTCTTTCAATTTATCTGGTTCCATGTTCACCTATGTACATTAAATACAATCATTGAAACTGCCCACAAGTCCTCTCTCCATTCGTTTCCCCTTCCCTTCCCCCCCACTCCCATCCTGAAATTTATGTATCCTTCCAGAACAAAGGAGGGAAAGTGATTTGAAACTTAATACTATATTTTAAGTTATTTAACTGATGGTTTTAACACATTTAAATGGTTCGTTTTCTGCCCTGAATCCTTGCCAGCATTTATGATTATTTTTTAGATGATTGCTACTTTCACTGTGTTGAGACTGTGCTATTTTGGATTTTCATTTCCTTTCAGCTTAAAATTTTGAACATTTCTCCATATATGTGTTGGTCATTGGTGTTTCTTCTCCAAACTGTAATTTCTTTGCCCATTGATTAATTGGATTGTTTGTTCTTTTACTGTTGGTTTTTATCTTTGAATATTCTGGATATCAATCCTTTATTTGTTGAAGAGTTGGTTAAGACTTATCTACTCACATGTGCATTGGACTGTGAATGAATTAATTGTGCCTTGGATGGGAAAAACATTTTAAATTTGATACAGTTCCTTTCATCTACTCTTGCACTTATGTGCTGAGCTATAGGGGTCCAGCAATAATTACCTACACCTAGATCTTTCAAAATACTTCCTTAAATTGCATTCTGTTTTTAATGGAAGAACTATTGTTATATGATTTCTATATTTATATTTTTTCAGATATATAAAAGGATGATATAATTGTATTGTTAAAAATTATACAATTTACATTTTATATGTAATTAAATTTATATGCAACACTTCTTTAAATAAAATTGTAGAGGGTGCATAAAATATCTGTGGTTTATCAGACTAGACTTTATATAATAGATTTATTATTAAGCATACTACTTAATATGCCAAAGTCAACATTTCTAAGTTGTCCAGATAAAAGCAAGCAAGTAATCTGTGGTTTCTCTCTTCCACATTGAATCATCTTATTTTAATTTACTTGAGTTTTGTTTATTCTATGTGTTTTCCTTCCTGTTTATTCTAGAATTATGAATCTTAACCAGAGCTTTTTATATTTTTTAGTAGGACATCTTTTTAAAATGAATTCTTTTGTGTTTTCAATGGATTTATCATGCTTCCCTTGCCTCTTACCTTAGAGCCTGAAATTGTTCCTAAGGGACAGACAACTCTTCACATCTTGAGTAAGTGCCATTTATGAATTTGAAGTTGCAGTTTCTTATCACTGGATTTTCCATCAAATTAATTTGAATAAATTTCTTACAATTCGTAGCTCATGTGTTTTCTTTAGTGTTTATAAATCTTCATTTCTACCTCTATCTTTTCTTCTGCTTTTTTAGTAAACATGTTAAGCAAGGATAACATTCCTAGTATAAAATCTTGAATGGGTAATTTATGACTTTTTGCATATTTTAAGTATATACCCCAATTTTGGGGTACATGAAAAAAATTGGCAGTGTTTATTGTGTTTATTATTTTTCAGTTTAATAAGCAAATATTTGCATAAATGTTATAACTTCCTTCTGCGTACAAATGTGATTTTTGGTACACCTGTCTTTGTACACCTTCCAAATAATAAGTGTGGATATTTAAATGGTGTGAGCAAGGCAATTTTCAGGTATGTGTTTAAAGGTCCTGCAAATGCTCGCTTTAGCTATATCCTGCTTACCAAACTATATCTTGATTCAAAAGCAGGCAGCACAATAGCTGAATAAAATCAGTCTCATGTTCTTATTCTTCTTTTAAAATGGAGGTCTCTGAAATGCAAACTTCTCAGGTTATTCAAATGAAAGTGATTTTTAAAAGTCTGTTTCTAGTTAGCTTTTAGGAATGCAAATAAGAAATGTCTTTAATTCATTCATTTTTAGTTATGATATTTCCAGATGGAAACAACTACTCATTGTGAATTCATTCCTACTTGCCATCTCTTGACTTTACATCTTAACATTTGAGAACAAATTGATGCCTAAATAATTCTAATTGAATTGTAATCATAGTAACTTATCCCAGCTCAAGGTGTTAAAAAATGCAAAATCTCATAAAAAAAGTACTATTGTCAGGTTGTTTCCCTGTGTGGTTTAGAATTTGATTTTCAATGATACTTGTGTCAAGAAACTCATAATGAATTTAAATAATGATAATAATAAGTCAAGAATAAAGAAGCATATTTTAGACACCTGAACATCTCTTTTTACAATAGAAAAGACCTCATAACAATTTGCATTTTTGAATGAAGGTATTCTTTTATTTTTAAATTTGTTGGTTAAGATTTTTAAGTCAAATAAAAAGATTTGTAAGTAGAGATTACAGTGTTACTGTCATTCTTTGGTAGAAATTGATGCATTAACAATTAATTTATGACATACCAATGCCAATAAACTTCTTGAATGAGATGAGTAAAAGTTAGTGGTTGAAGAGGGCTCCACATAATTGGGGAATGTTTTCTACTTATATTATTCTTTATACCAAGGTGTTATGGCTAACTTGAAACAGTCATGTCATTGCTCTTACCATTATAGTTCTTAACCACTACTAAAACTAACAATTCTTTACAACACTAAATGTAAATTTATTTATACTTTTACTCTCAATATCTTTTAAGTGCCAATTATTCTTATTTTATAATAGGATTTATTTACACTCATACTAAACCAAAATATATGTTTTCTGGCAACTCAAGCTTTCAAAACATATTTTAAAATGAACTTGTTGGCGATTGTATATATTTGCTATTGATGATATCACCTACATGGTATATTCAGTGACTTATGAGATGGAGAAAACATCCTAAAACACAAAGTATTCAAAGTAGATTGTGTTAGATGAAGTGAGCTGAACACTGAGTTTGCCAACTTAGGTGTTGATGCTTTTGGTTAGGGAAATTTTAATAGGTGTGGGAGTGTAAGGGTACTTAAGTAATTTTAAATATTAAATAGGCTCAAAACTCGTACAGGAATTATCTTCTTACCTTTATTTAATATCTTAATATCTTGAATATCATTATGATCCAATAGAGGTAATCAACCAAGTAAACGGTACTAATCTGAGTTGCTGAGCTATTGAGGGTATCTTTGTCAATGCATTTAGTCATGACTATCTGCATACTCATCTATCCTTGATTTGACAACCTCTAAATATGTATTGTCTGCGATATATTTACATTTGTTTAATTTCAAAACTTTCTTCTCTGAGCTAGATTTCCTGACCCTGCTCTCCACCTCAGGCTGAGATACAACTCTGGTGATAAGTCTAGCAGTAATAGGGGAAGTGACTTAAAGACATTCATTTCCCACAACTGTGTACTCCTCAGGCAAGGTCATTCCGAAGGACAGGAAGAATCTCTTTAGGCACAAATGGACAGGCTGCTTGTTCGGGCCAGCATCACTCAACAGAGTCGTAGGGTTGAATTCTCTGAGAAATCCAAGTATATTCTCATATACAGGCTACTTTTACTTCTTAGAGTCCTCACATTATAATTAACAGCTGATGTTTTTTATGAGTAATGATGCTGCTGATTTTAAATTAGCACATTAAAAAAATAATCCTAGCTATTCAGGAGGGTAAGATCTGAGGATCATGATTCAAAGCCAGCCTAGGCAGGAAAGTGAATGAGACTCTTATCTTCTATAAACCACTCATAAAAAACAAGAAGTGGCTCTCTGGCTCAAGTAGTAGAGAGCCAGCCTTGAGGCTCAGTGACAATGCCAAGGTCCAGAGTTCAAACCCCAGGATCAGCAAAATAAAATGATGATGATGATGAAGATGATGATGATGGTGATGAAATAGGTAAACAAATGTAGTCATTATATTCATTATACATTATGTAAAATTTGAGCTATGTAACTTGAGGATAGTGATGGGAAGGTGAAAGAGGGGAGAATGATTATAGGGGTGCCATTGATCAAGTTGTATTGTACTCACATCCTGAAACGTGGTATTGTAATATCATTGTGAATAATGAACAATGAACTTGAACTTCGTCTGTGTCACTCAAACATACACTGGGGATTTCTCTCATTATGAAATGACTATAGCCATATCTATCTTTCAAGTTGCCACCTAATTAATTAATTAATCCTTGACATTGCTAGAGCAACTTGGGTTTTTCATCTTTATTATAGTTTACTATTACATATTTTAATTTTTTAATATCTTTTATTATCATTTTACTATGTTTTCTATATATTCACATGTATCTGTGTGTAATGAACACCATAGTTGAAAGTTCAAAGTAATGTTGTTAATTATTTTAGTATTTTAAGAAATATATTTGGCTCTTTTCTATGTAATGACATACTTCTTTAAAATTAATTAATGAAATACATACTAATAATGACATACATCATTCTAAAATATTAAGTTATTTTATTCTTCCTACTCAAGTTTATTTTCTACTCTTTAAAAGAATATAATTCCTTATTTTTCATTCTACAATAAGTGTGCTTCTCAAAATATGCACTAATGTCTATTTTCTTCTGTATAGTTATTAACTACCACAACTTCAAGAATATTTTTGGATTTTATTTTCTTATCTGATTAAAAACTTTCTTACTGTATATTTTAAATATTTTTTAAAATAAAAAGCATTTCATTATTCTTCTTTTATTGACTAAGTATTTAGCACTTTCTTTGATTGATGTTGATCTGAAATCTTTCATCTTCCTCTTCCCTTCAAAGAAATCTTATATAGTTTTCCTGCCAAGGAATGCTACTACCATGAATATTTTTAAATTAATATCCTGTAAAGTTTATTTGTATGAATTCATAACCTTGAATACTCACTTTTTTCTTTATTTTTCTTTTGGACGGTCGTGGAGCTTGAACTCTGGACCTGGGCCTGGTCCCTTAGCTCTTCAGCTCAAGGCGAGCGCTCTATCACTTGAGCCACAGCACCACTTCTGGTTTTCAGGTGGTTTATTGGAGATAAGAGTTTCACAGACTTTCCTGCCTGATCTGGCTTTGAACGGTATCCTCAGATCTCAGCCTCCTGAGCAGCTAGGATTACAGGCGTGAGCCGCTGGCGCCTATCTTTCTTCTTTTTTAACACTCGGATTTTTGAAACCCAGATCTATCCTAAGCTAGATTACCTGTAGCCCTAACATCCCTGGTTACTAAAAAATTGCAAAAGAAATAGGCTCATTATCTGACTTGTGTAACTGTAACCCCTCTGTACACCACGTTGAAAATAATTTTTTAATGTAATAATCTCAAAAGTTGTGCTACTTCCATGACTAGTTTTATATTTGTGTGTTGTCTCTCATGCTAAGCTACATACTTGGCATTGTCTATATTTTATGTAATTTAACAATTTATGGTTTTTTGGGGGGTAGTTATAGTATTTTGAAAATTATCAGTTCTCCAAAGTACAAGAATTGCAAAGCAATTTTTTAAGTTGTAAATACCCTGGTACATCAAAGACTTGGCAGTTTACCTATGTACGCAAATTTATTGCTTTTTCTCCATTAAATATATTTCTACCAGAAACAATCATGCAATGTGAAGGGAGAAAATGTAGATCTCTATACTGTTCGTAATTGGGAGGAGGTTTTGAAAAACATGATATTTTCTGATGCTTTGGCTCATTTTCAGTTGTTTACCTGTTACCATTAAAAATATGCTGCATGCCATAAACATTTTCTGTTGTTGATTTACACTTTCTGTATTCTGTACATAATTCCTTCTTCAACAAAATTAAGTACCTGATCTGAAACCCAGTAATCTCTAATTTTATGATGAGTTACCCTTATAATTTTTCCTTACATCAGCAAATCATTATTTTAAACATGAGACCCATTTAACAAATGATTTTAAAATTCCCTTTTCTTACACAAAGGGGCAATGCCTACATGCCTCTTCATATTTATATAAAATTATATATATGTATATATATATATACTAAAATGAACTCCAAGATATGAAAAAGAGAGGCTTTTTTTCTTTTCTTTTTTTAGTTTTTAGTTTTTGATGATTCTGTCTTCTTTGCATGGTGTATTCACATGTGTATCTTTGAAATGGTTGGGGGGAAGGCACAAAACTCCAGGGAAAAAAGGGTGAAAAAGTACAGCAGTGGAACTCATTGGACATTGATGAAAGTGAATTATGCAACGCGTGGGTGGAGACAGGCGGGAGAGACTGGAGAGAATGAGGGACAGAAGGTACTGTACAAAAGGAAATGTACTCATTACCTGACTCACATAATTGTAATCCCTCTGTACATCCTCTCTATAATAACAATAAAGTGAATTACTTTTAAAAAATTCCCTTTTCTTTTTCTTAATAAGCCACAGATCATTACTGGCAATGACAAATAAAATATAACTTCACTCGAAAAATTTTAAAGTGGAATTTTTTTTGAAAATTATGATGAAAGCAACCTAGGTACAATGCCTTAGAACTTTCTAACCTTTCATTAACTCCTACCACTTCCTGATCTGGATACCCAACAAATAAGGCCAAATTTAGTTTTGAAAATGGTATGCTATTTCTGCATCATGACTTGATTTTATATTGAAATGACAGTGAATTATTTCCACATTGACTTCATGGAAAACTTTATTTCTCTGTACTGTGAAATACAACGTCACGGGTCCCACCAAGTTACGACAAGCATTTTGTTTCACCCTTTGTGCCAACTGCTATCACGTCAATCCTCGCACATTAATTATTCTAGGTCTTGTGTGATGAAGCTTTAATCCCACTTCTGTACCTCCATATAGACTCTCCTGCAATATGAATCAGTAGGCATAACATAGATCCTTTGTCATAACATCTGACAGTTTTTTAAATACCCAACCTGATAAGTTAAAACATTACTATCAGTAACATCTTCCAGGCTGCATTGTTAATTGGTAATTAAAATATTATTCTACACTATTCTGGTACAACTGCTATTGCAGTCTTGGAAAGAAAATATTTTCTAAAATAATGGTTGCTCTCTGGAAAGTGTATTCATACAGTTTTTTTGAAAGGGTTTAAGGATGCCCACCTGATCTGAATGATATTCTGTGTGAGAAAGCTGACAGACAGTCCAGTATAGATTGAATGAACACCTGTACATTATAGGTGTCAGAGAGAAAGAGAGATTTTTATCAGTCAATTGAACTTCTTACCCTCATTGGAGCTTCAGACCTAGTGAGGGGGATATGAAGTTTTACAGGCATGTAGGGAAATATATTTAAGTAAAAGTTGACTCATCAGGCAAGCCTCCTGGATTTCTTGTGAGTTAAGCAAATTTATGAAAAACAGATGGTAATTATTTCAACCCTGACTTGCTGAGAATAGACAGGATACAGATCCCTTGTTATCAAAAAATAAATGTTGTACTTGTATCTAAATATTTTCTTTTTCTGAATTGCAATAACAAATTAAATAGATGCAGGAAGTCATATTGCTTTAGGAACATAAAGACTGGTATGAGATAACCTTCCTGTCTTTTATGTTCAAAAGTATAATTGATCCTACAAGAAAATGCTCCCATACCTGCAAATTCCTAGGATTGAGAAACTCTCCAAACTGGCATAAGAACAGCATTTATATCTGATACTTTGTAATATACTGTCATATGTGAGCCTCAAGAGACTAATGTGAGTGTATACTATGTAATAAAATGTATAAAAAAACTCATTGTAGTTAGAGAGTGTTTTTCTCAGTGTGCAGATCAAGAAAACAAGAGTTTGCTCCTATAGAGAATTATCAAAGAAAAGGGTAAGTGAAACTCAGGTTTCCATTCAAAGAAGCATGAAAGTATAATAGCCTTTACCACAATACTTCTTCATCACAAACAATTTTGTCTTTGCTATTATCTAGACACTGAAATAACATACACTGGATAAACACACTGTAACAACTTGATGGTGCTATGAAAAAGGAGGTTTCTTCTTTGTGAGATCAAGCAGCCTTTTGTTTCTTTACACAAAATGTGATCATGTAAATGGGAGGATCACAGTACAACTCTGTGGATTTCCTGTGTGGCTCTTCTACATTTTGCTTATGCCCCTAACCCGCACTCCCAGTATTGCCTTCTACATCAGGGCAGAACTTTCACATTGCATAACTTCCATTTTAGGAAGGAGAGACTAAAACTGGGTTTTCAGACCTAGAAAAAAACCCTCAATTTTGGCATGACAGATCCCGCTCTTCTCTTCTTTATGCCAAATGAAGACATGTGCTAATACTGAGAAATATTTACTGTGTGTCAACCACAGAAAGATAACCCATCAGTAATCAGCCATTGAGAGTTTGATGCAAGAATTAAAACTATCCTAAGTCATAAATGTATTCAGAGGTGGTGACACGTAGCTTAAAGGTGGTCTGGCAGTCCATTGTTGCATTGTCCTGGAACTACATTGGTGCTGGACTAACGTTGCTCCAGGTTGGTTCTTATTTCAATGTGTCATTGAAGGTTGGCCAGTGGTCTGGTTTTTGGTGGATGCCAAGATCAATACAAATTTACTGCCATACAGAATGACTTAGGAGAAAGGACACAGATATAAAATGGAAAAATTTGGAATATCTTTTATCCTGCAACTAGTTAATTCATGAAACCAAAAAAATTAGTTTATCATTTACTTGTGCAAGGTATTTTTTTCTAATATGGGTAGGTAAGTTTTCTACATATTAAAAGTAAAGCTTAGGTTAGTTCAGAACATAAAAGATGTAAACTCAGTGAAGTAAATTTAATGAAATGCTAGAGTAATGGGAATTTGAGGATAACTTTTCTTAAAATGCAGTGAATGACCATCTACTTAACAACTCTTAGGCAATGGTTATTATTTTGATTTCTCATGTCTTCTGAGTTATAAAAAAAGCTTATAAGATCAAGAAGTACAATGTACACTATGAAATTACAGTTATTACTGCATACCACATATACCCAGGCACAAATAAATAGTTCTACATAGAAATTATATAAGATCGTGACTGCACAGTGTGGTTATTTATTAAAGGAAGAGGTGGGAATATGCAAAAGTTGGTTCATAACTGGTTGAAATCCAGTTTCCTTTGTTCACTCTCAACTGAAAGCTTTTGAATAATATAGTTAGCAATCAAAAGCTGAATGCAGGCTTGATTATTCAAACAATCCAGGGCTTTGTCAATCCTCTTCAAAAACCCTCTGAAGTGATCACAAAATTGAATTTCACTTACAAAGTTAAATATAAATAGAATGTGTTTACAGGTGTTAAAATATGAGAGTATCTTGATGGAGGTACTATTTACATGAGGGTTTTGCTTTGTGAAAATTAACCAGGATATGTGCTTATAATTCCCGTACTGATTTATATGTATACCGAATGCTCTGCTTTCAAAAGAAGTTTGGTTTAAAAAAGCTATGGTGTTATTTGTTGTCCACAATTACAATAGCTGTTTTTGAATGAAATATTCTTTCATGGAATATGTATAAGTAATACATAATATGTATTATATGTTCTTTTTCTAACTGTATTAAATAATGTCATGGAATATGTATTTATAATGTATAAATATATGTATATATACTTAATATAATTTTGCTACTGCGTATAACAGGAAACCCTTATAGAAAAAATGGTATACATGTACAAAAAGGATTTAAGTAAACCGTTTTGAAAGTTTTATAAAAGTTTTAAGTGGGCAGGTCTATACTTTATAATAAGCAAATCGTTTTCATATGCTTTTAGTTGCCTACCTGCCACTTATATGCTCTGTCTTCAGGAAATAGCTTACTCAGTAAATACCTGTAGAGAGCAGGTGACATCCTCTGACTCTTATCCCTATACTATAACTAACATGCTAGCTTCCCAATCATGGAACCTGAGTTTTGATCCACAGTGTAATCATATATACATCCATTTACATTCCTGGAGTACAATCATGTCTTCTACAAAAGAAGTTTGTTTTCTAACACTTCATCTATATATGAATAGTATGTTCTTGTATTTGAATTAATCACTTAACAATTATTTATTCATTGCCTCACAAAATATTGATTTCTACTGTTTTGTTGTGATGAGGGGAATCTAACCCTGGATTTCACAGATGCCAGGTTGTAGTTCTACTGCTGAGCCGTGTCTTCAGTCTCACAGTATTTACTTTACAAAAGTATTAGGAGTTCAAAGATGGAGAAAATTTCCAACAATATTTGGGAAATGTCTTATCATGTACCCTCACATATATGCAGTGTTGAATGGATATGGACTGTGGATATATGTCATATTAATCTGTGTTGAGCTTACTTTAGGCTTTATTATCAAATATCCCCTTAATGTCTTAGTAACAGCTTGAGAGAAAAAGCTCATTCTTAAATCAGTGTTGTTCTTGAAATATGACCACATTTAAGTTTTTGGTGATATGTTGATTCTCATCTTTTTGTGTCATTTTTTATTCCATGAATAACTGTATAATTTCTATTTTAAATTCGCAATAAGAGAACAACAAATTATAGAATTATTTATCGTTATTCTGGGTATTCCACAAAAGGATCTGATCTTCCCCAGAGAGAGTCTATTTGAGAATTGTGTGTGTGTGTATGTGTGTGTGTGTGTGTGTGTGTGTGTGTGTGAGTAATGGAGTGTGAACACAGAGCTATGAGCTTTTACTTGGCTTTTTAGATCAAGGTTGGTATGGTACTACTTGAGCCACTCCCCACTTCTGGCTATTTGTGGGTTAATTGGAGCTAAGTTTCACAGACAATTCTTCTTGGATTGACTTCAAACATTGATTGTCAAATCTCACTCCTGAGTAGCTAGGAGCCAACAGTCTCTGGCTCTATGTAAGATGTAAGCTTATTATGTTATTTTTTTGAAAAATAAGTATTATAAGGACACTATTATGTTCTGTTACCTAAGTTCATGTCCTTGTGTTTAGTCAACTCTTATTTTTATTATCTTCAAGTGGTTATACAAAGAAGTTATCATTTAACAAAGCAGACTATGAATACATTATATATGTTCAATGTTACCCCTTTCCACATTCTTACCCACCCTTCTCCCACCCACTTCTTGCATCACTCTTTTTACTTTTGTAGAATACCAAATTTTTATTGGATTTTTGTTTGCATTTTCTATTATTTTCCTTTTGTCTACTCCTTTGACCTTGACCCCATCTCCTTTTCAGTTCTCACTTCCTGGTATATTATTGTGCTGAACCCAATATCAGGTAGATATGTGACCCATCAAGATACTACAAATAATACTCTCAAGATACTACAAATAATACTCTCATTTTTTATCAAATAATTTTGCATGTGTATCCTTAGGAAAAAGGACTCTTGCTCTTACAGAATAAAGGCATCTTTCTTAAAGAGAAGGTTTCAAAGCTACAGCTTTTCTTCAGCGAGGTGTTTCTCACTAATACTAGAAGGGCTAAAGTTGTCATTTAGGAGTAATCACAGGTAGTTCAGAGGGGGCTGACTGTTCATTGCTCCAGTACTGTTCTTGGGTGTGGCAGATCACATAGAAAATATTATACATTACCTGTTTTTATCTACCTGAATATCAGGCATTATTGTATTTTCTAATAGGGCATCTTTATTTTATACACTTAATTTGGTCAGTTGTGTCTCTGATTTTGTTTCTTCATGAGGAAAATCACCTGCCACCTTCTACCATTCATTACTAGAGCTTAGAATACAAAAGTAATGCTTGATAAGAAATGTACTCATTATCTTCCCATGTAATTGTAACCCCTCTGTACAGTATTTTCACAATTAAAAAATAAAAATTAAAAAAACTAAAAATAAAAAAGAAGTTGAATAATTCTAACCCTTGAAATCTAATAGACTAACATGGTCCTGGATGTATTTTCTACTGTGTCTTTATGACATCTATCCCCAATTTTCTCCCCTCATCACATTTAGACCTAGAACTCCCAGAATTTCTATCAAAGCCCATGTTTATATTCACTGCAGTATGTGAACATTTGGTGGAAGTTGACAAAGTCCATTTTAAAGGAGTTGTGTAAGCAAGATTTTATTAGGGATTTGGCTCTGTAAGTCAGTAAATCAGGAGAGAGATGACAGCGCAGATCATATTTGACAAGTTTTTTGAATAGAAGATAATTGAAATTATGTAAATTTATGTATTTTTATTGGTATGTAGACTGACTCTTGGAAGGTAACCTATTTATCTTTTAATCTTTCCATGTCTCGATTGCATCTTCTGTGGCTGCTAAAAGAGTAAAGCAATGCTCATTCAAAAACTTATCACTAATTTATTTCAGTGGTTCAACTTCAGTAGAGCTATCGGCTTTTAATATTCCAGATTCTAAAACATGAATTTTCTACAAGTGTAGTTTTTCAGTGAAATCTGGAAGAAAGAGCAAATGCCAAAACTTGTAGAGGCTGACTAGTCTCATGATAGTTTAGTTCAGGCAATGCACCAAGCAAAATAGAATTGACATCATTGAAATTGTGTTTCTGATTTTCCTGAATAAATTTGAAACCCCTGCTGGGCTAGATTACTTAGATAAGCGCTGATGTAAGTACACAGTTCACAAGCTTTTGCTAAAATAGAACTAACTTGGAAGCCTTAATAACTTATAATTGCAAAAGTCTTAAAAGTCCACTTGAAAATAGCTATTGTGTTTAAGGAAGCATGCATTAAAATATAATTTTATTGCACTGGTCATACAAGAAACAGATCACAGCTGATTAGAACTATATTGCAACAACTACTGTTCTGTTCAACAAAGTGCAACCCAGGGCACCTACTATTGTGTGAAAAGATGAAGAGGTCTTAGATGTCATATTCTGTCCAAACATGCCAGAAGTCTCTACAATTAATATCAAGACTCTTAATTTGAAGTTTAGAAGTCAATAATCTTCAGTAATTTGAGAATAGCTGACTGTACCATATGTGTACCCTATGCAATAATCCCTGAACAACTTATTATTCATTTAACTTAATACCAATATAATAGTTACATCCCAAAAGATTCAGGAAAGGACTTTTTGTTCTCTTTCTCCAAGGATGCGTGAAAACTCTAATACAAATGTCATTGAAAAAATTGTCTCTGGACTGATTAATTTCTAGATTTTTTTATAGTAAGTAGTCCAACATTTTATGTTGTTTTTTCCCCCTTTTCTGGCCAGCTGTGTCTACTGACTTTATCCTGGTATTGAAAGGCAGAATTTATTCTTCCATATTTTGGCAAGAAGAACATCCTCAGGATTAGGGTTGAACTCAAGGAGAGACTCTGCCTTGGAAAGTAGCTTTGGCAGCCTTGTGTTTTTGTGTGTGTGTGATATTAAGCATTCTTCCTGGCAAGAGGAGCTCATGTGTTTTCTGTTCAGCCATTCCATAGCTGCACAAAGATGACAGAAAACAGAAAGACTCTGGTTCAACAGCCTTGGAAGACATCTTAGTAGGATGGTGTCTTAAACAAGCTTAGAAAGAAAATTTAGACTTAATTAGCAATGCATAAGCAGTTACTGAGAGCAATATCTTGACCAAGTGAACAACTATTTTTTTTCCTGTTGCTTTGAAATGTTTTTTTTTTCATCTGAGTTGCAAACAATTAAGTGAACTAGTTGAGGAAGATTTGCAATTGAAGAAAATGAGGATCTAATGTTGCTGAATTCTTTAACAACATTCCTAAATTATAGGAAGGTCTTTCACTGCAGTTCTAAACTTGCTATTGGTTGGACTTAATTCAAATGCTGCTGTTTACTCTATGATGCAGAAATTTTATACCATAGATATTTTTGCCAGATAAAAATTTCAAAGAAAAGCAGCTCAATTAGAAGGCCTGGGAAATGAATCAGACTTATATATATGTACATATATGTATATATATACATATATACTATATAGACATATATACATATATGTATATATGCATATATATATATATATATACACATACCTCAATCTTGACTCTGGTTGACTCTTTTTTTTTCTTTTTTTTTCTTTCTCAAAGCATGTCTGTAATAAACAAAAGAATTAACATGAAGGTTGGAAATAACCGATGCTAGGAACAGGAAGTCACAATCCCAGTTCTGATCATCTCACTGAGTTGTTCCTATCTTTTGGGTTTCTGTAAACTCCTTCAATCCTCTTAAGATACTTGAGATATATTTCTGTGACCTATGACCACAGATTACTAAATAGTATGGGAGATAGGTGAGAAAATATAGAGAAGTCTTTCTAGTTCGTAATTACTATATATCCTTTGAAATGAAGATGAAACTGCTTTGTTGAATATCAATTCCTTTGTACAACTACTTACTTTTTTAAAAATGAAGATGAATCTCATAGAATTCTAACAAAAGGAAACTAAACTCAGCCAGATTTCCTGAAGAAGAATCCCTCTGTCAGAGGGGCCGAATTTGTCTTTGAACATATTTCTTTCTGCAGAACGAATACATTGGCCTGGCCTGCCATTTTGTTTGTGCTTACAGTTTATGATCCCTGCTCTGCTAGGATAGCATATGGGCTCACTAAGGAAATGAATCACTCCTTTCAAACTATGCATAATAGAAACTATAACAGCAATAATGTTTCTTTTCATTCAATATAGTTTGAAGCTAGGAGGATGGCTGAGATTCTACAGATGATCCAAATATGTCAGAGATTCAAATTCAGATCAAGTTATGTGTATTGTTGGGTACAGACTTTCCATTGTGGGGAAACCAGTCTGTTCTTATGTCTGTATCCCGATGTAGTCGTCACAGCATCAACCATCAATTGTAAATGCTGGTAGAAGCTCTGGGATCTGCCTCAGAGCATCAACAGTGGGTCCTCATGGCCTAATTCTATTAAATAGCTCATTAAAACCTCCCCCAATTAGAACCTTCAAAACATTATTTGCTAGGCTTTTTGAGTTCTGGTGAATGACTTCCTTTGTGTCTTATGTAACATGACATTATGCAGAGGTAGTTTCTCCTTGCTAGTAATCTTTAATGTTCATAATTATTACTTCCTGTGGGCTAAGGTTTCCTGTAAGAGCCATGAAGTTGAGATAGATGGAGAATGAGGAGGGGGTGAGGTTCATCAATATACCTTGTACACATGCACTTTCATATTCAATGAAACTATATCTTACAACTAGATAAAGTTAATAAAATATTTTTTAATTAAAAAACCAGGCAGTAAATATTTTAGACATTTCAGATCATTTATGGACATGTTTTTGCCATTGTTATTGTCATTGTGAGTTTTCCTTTACTATTTTTCGTATCTTTGTTTTCTGTTTTTTTGCTTCTGTTTCTTACCTCAGCATACCAGCCACTAATTTATACATTTGTTGCTGGGAATCTCCCTGATTCCAGCCATTCCTAAAGATAGTTTCCCAATATGCTCTTGTAATCAGCTGACCATCTGTTAAGGGAGCCAGGGAAAGAATGTTAAATTGAATCTTAACTATACGAAGGATCATAACTATACAAAGGAAGGGAAATTTCTAGGGCCTGCCAACCTGGTGATTGTCGAACTTCCAGTCAATTCTGAATCAGTACATACATTACTCGCTTTCTGATGGTTCCCAAGTACATGTCTACTGTTATTGGGGCCGAAGTGGAAGAACAAGGACATTGTGATTTTGTTTATTGTACATTCAGATCCCTTTAGACATGTATATTATACATTAAGTGAATATAAACATAAGCTACATTGGTTCCCAGAAAGATAGACAGTTATGCCTAAGACTCTGTGTGAGACAGAGCTCTCTGTGGCTCTTAAGACCAAAGACTCATAAGTAGAAATACAAGTAAATAAAATTTCCATGGAGGATTTAGATCACAGAGGCCTCATAGTAGATTTGCTCCACTGACGTATTTCACCTGAAATTGTAGACCATTTTGTCCCAGAATTCTACTATCACCTATCAAGCTTTGTATGGAACACTGAGAACCCAGCACAATTGCTGCTCATTCCCTGTAGGCAAAAGCATCAAGTGGGTTTGTTTAGACTTGATTCACTGGATGGAGGATATTATGAAGGGTAATTAACGGGGAAACCATGATGAGCATATGAATTTTACCCTTCTATTTATATAACTTTAAATTTTTATTAATTTCACAGTGGTTCAGCTTTGTGTACTAGTTTGAGTATTAGAATGTAGTAGAAATTAAATAAGCTGTGCCCCTGGCCTGACTTCTGAATTAGTAGCATTTCAGAACATGAGCTCACTCTAATGACAGATCCAATTAAAATCTATCTAGACCATGGTAGGAGAGTGAACCTTGAAAGACTAAATATTATAATTACTGTGATGATATTTTATTTCATTTTCCATTATAAATTACAATTGTTCTTGGGTTTGATAAATAAAGAAATATATAGTTAGTCATGATGCAAGAAAAAATATCGTTTATTAACCTCTGTGAGCATCTTTAAATTTTCCCTCTGTTCTTTGATGTTAGGGTAAAAAGAACAAAACAAACAAAAAATAGGGAAACTTCAGCTTTTTTGTTTTTTGTTAACATTATGACTATTTAATGTGATCTTTCCCATCTTCTTTCAGCAGTAATTCTGTAACACAGAATAATTTTGTTTTCAGATGATTAATATTTGTGCACAGTGAAGATCTCTAATTATAAAACTCAATCATTCATATTTCATTATTTTATTTTTTTCTGAATGAAACATGGGTTTATCTAGGTTTTAGTCATTTAGCATGGATGTTTGCTTGTTGGACATTTATAATTTAAATTTCCTGTGATGATTTTTTTTCTAATCGCTTTCAGGATTTTTGAGGGCTTGGGGAGCGATGTCAAAGTCATGAAATGTTTGAATGTAAAATGATTATTTCTATGTGGCTATCAATTCAGCTTTCCACTCCATCTTGAAATGTTCTGGGAGGGGTTGAAGAAAATTTTACCAATAAAATATAGCCTATGTATATGGACAATAAAATTATAAAATAAATGAAAGAATATAAATTAAGTATTTTAGCATTTGAAGAAGTTCCATGAGGGAGTTAATATCCTGTCTGCTCAGGTTCAAATTCCAGCTTCATCACTTAATACTTACAAAACTTAGAGTATGTTATCCAAATCCTCCGGGTGAGCTTTAATTAGTTAGATGCTTTTGCTTATTCATCTCACATAAAATGTGTATACTTCTATCCATATACTTACGTATTTATTAGAACTATCTTTTGAACTATTAAGATATTAGCATTGAGTTTAGGGATTACTTTCTACCTACTCAGTGGTTTTGTTAGTCAGCTGTAGCTCTCATTACAAAATGCCACAGATAAATTTGCTCAATTTAATTTAACTATCATATAATGAATACATTCACAGAAAGGTCAAATTTTATGTTTTCATATATCAGTTAGAATAAACAAGTAAAATATATGGAAATGTGATATAGTGTCTGTCATAAAACAGTTGAGCAAAGAAAAGAATAAAATATTTATGGAAAAAACCCACAATTTCTTCAACTGACACAAATACCTTTCTTTGCTGAAACTACTTTTTCTAATCTACAACATCACATAAATTTATTCAAATCTAATTTTATACTTGAAATTATTTTATTGATCACAATATTATGTTTCACTCAGCAATAATATTTATATTTATAACACACTTGTATACATCCTTGTCATGTGTATCACATATGTATGTAGAGACACACTTGTATACATTTGGAGAAATGATACAATCTTGTCTATTCCAGTAAATCAATTTAAATTTTCTTTTACATTGTGTTTCTAGTACAAGATTGATCAAAATAAAAGTATTCACAAATTTTAGTAAATTGTTATAAAGCAATATAGGTAATATTTTATCAGTAATATTTTCGTTAACAAGATGCATTATTTTCTTTAATCCTGTGCCATAGATATTTAATCCTCACATTTAATTATCACATATAGTATATATGGATATATGTACATATATACACATGCATACATACTTACATACATATGTGCTGGTCCTAGACCTTGAACTCTGGTTCTAGGCATTGTTCTTGAGCTTTTTTGCTCTAGGGTAGTGCTCTATCACTTAGAGCTACAGCTCCATTTATGGCTTTTTCTGTAAAGTTTATTGGAGATTAAAAAGTCTCATAAATTTTTCTGCCCAGGCTGGATTTGAACTGAGATCCTCAGATATCAGCCTCCTGAGGAACTAGGATTCTACAGATGTGAGCCACAAGCACCGGGCTATAACATTTTTATTTTACATTTTACAAATGTTTTTTTTTTTCTATTGCAAAAGCAATAGAAAGCTTGTTCATATAAACAGATTACAACTGCTATGTAAAATATCACTATTAGATTTCAAGTTTTCTAATATTCTTTCAGCTGGAAATTCCATTTAATCCTCTTTTATTTGGGGGGAAACCAATAAACATTCTTTTACTAAGTAGCACATAAAAACAAATTACCTTGGAGTTTGAATTGTTTACTCTTTTAATGTCAATAAGGTTTACCATAGTTTCTAGGGATTAGCTAATGATTTCTTATTATATTACACTTTGAAGCATACTATTTCCTTAGGTAAGCACTTATATTAAAAAATGTGTGGGAAATCAATGAATATTTCTTCAGGGTCATATTTTATTCTAATAGCATTGGTAGTATGCTATCGAATTACCTAAACTACGTATACTTTCACTAAACTTTTTGACCTGTAAAAGCAGACCAAGCTATTGTTCAGCAAGAGTCTTCCTCCCTCTTTGAGAAAATGTCCAACATGAAAAGTAATTACTGAAAAGGTCACTAATTCCAAGTAGACTTTCAAAAGCTCTGCATATTTAGCATTTGTGGTATATACAAAATATAAAAGCCTACTCATGAATCGGTCTCTTGGATTAAATATACTGCCACTGACTCTCCTCTTTTAGTAGTGCTCTATTTTGTTAGTTTTAAGAGCTCTCTCAATGGAACTTAACAATTCATTTCTTTAATACTCAAGGGGAGTTTTCTTTTTAGTTTCCAAACACATGATATATGTGAGTTCATGGTATTATGATTCGTGGAAAAAAATTATTTCTGATGTAATTTTTTTTACTAGCAACAGAAATATTTATAAAACAGGAGAGACATGAGACCTATTGTATGTTTCTGGTCCTGTGATTAATGGAGAAACCCTCAACACTTATATTTGAACCGCTAGGAGCCTTGTAAACTCATACAATGCATATTAATAAAACTTGAAACAAGAGTTATATTTTTCTGAGGTCAGAGAAGTTCCATTGAGAAACAAGAATGGATAGGAGACATAGCTAGACACCACAAACACAGGTGAATTCTCAATTTTCGGTTACAAAAAGGAAACAAATGGAAATTAATGATCTGAAAGGAACATTCCCAAAATTGTCTATGCCCACACTCCACTTGGAAAATATTAATGTGTCCCTTAGGGCATATGTACACATTTAGCAGATCATTGCTTTAATACAGTGTAAGTGAGCTACAGTGGAAAAATGCATTGTTTTACAACCTGACTTCTTTTTGAGTTCTAGACCTATAATTTACTACATTTGTTGATTCATTAATATCTCTAAGTTTTAAACTATTCTTAATTTATAGATAACACAGACCATGAAGGATTTCCACTATGGTAAGTAAAATTCCTAACATACTCTCCGGTAGATAATCCATGCTCAAAAAATGCTATTAGTCTCAACTTTTCTTCTTCTCATAGTAATCAGTTGAGGAAAAGTTGTGGGGAAGTAGTTTGGGCAGAGATCTTTGGTGTCCTACTGCAATTGAGATGCTACAAATTCATAGACAGCCATCCAGCAGAATCTCAGGCATGTACACCTCTGTTAAGGAAGGTAAGCGTATAAATTCCTAGCCAGCTAGGATTCAAGCATTGTAAGTAAAGTTCAGGAATTGAGTAAAGTGCAGACCATCTTCCGGATTGGCCCAGAAGTTCCATACATACCCTTAGATAAAGGACTTGAGGCAACAGCTCTCCCTAGAGACCTGTTCCTGCTATGGGAACTTTCCTTTTATTCATCAGTTTCCTTTGTCTATGAATGCCATTCTTTAAATTCCAAGAGCTTGGAAGACCCTGACTACATCTGACCTGAACTGTGATGCTAAGAACAATTTAATTTTCTCAGAGATCAGTCTGGGCAAAGCAAAGAATATTTTAAATACTTATTTTTGTGTGAAAAAGTACTTATGGTATTCCTGTTTGCAAAACACTGCAATTTTCATCTATAGTCTGGGTTGCTAAAAACATCTTAAATTGAGTTCTGTTTTATTTTTGTAAGTTCAGATAGCCAGCCTATGCATTTTGTGTCTAACAGTACATGTAAAATTTTCTATGGGAAAGAATATTGAGAGTTATGTCTAGAACACTCTTCATTCTAATCATTATGATCCTTTCTTCTGGAGTCAAATTTCCTATGTACTGAAAATTAGGATGTTTCCCACAAACAGAGGAGTAAAAAACAGAGGAATAAGGAGATGCATGAATGCATGGCTGAATGGTATCAAGTGATGATGTCCTGATGTATGATTCATCTAGCAGAGCTATATGATCCTGAAAGAACACTTATCTGACCCTGATAGAACCATAGACTACAAGTGCCCAAGGACTTTATGAAATGACTCAGGTCTTTTTATATTAAAGGTCAAATTATAGGATGGTTTTATTTTCACTGGCTCTGGTCTGCCTTAGTGTCCTTATCATCATCAGGATTTTGTTTAGAAAGATGTAATCCCTACATCTGTAAATGTGACCTTTCTATTTAATCTCATAAATAGAAAGTTCACTCAAGTCCTAATGGTTTAGGGATCACTGATCTTACAGCTGATTGAAATAGAGAAATATAAATTCTCTGTATAGTCATATAAAATATAGTCATATAATTTGATTTCCAGCCTAGTTCTGATTTCTTTAATCTCTAATTTTTAAATACTTAGCAGTAGTATTGTGGTTTAAAGTTATCACATTTTCTTTCTATTAAATAGAAGGAATAGAAGCTAAATAGCGTAAAGAAATGTACATTCTAAATAGCAAGTTAAGATTGGGGCTTTGTCAATTTATTATTAAAATGGACAAGGTGTAAAATGGATTCCACATCTCTATTTGAAGATATTGCATGCACAAAATAAATTTCTGAATTCCTTAAAATTATCATTTCATGATTCATTGATCATGGTCAACTAGGAATAATTACCTGCTATAAGGTTGGATTTGGGTGCTGTAGGGACTGAACAGTGAGGACTGTCTATTTGAAATGCACTTAGAAAAAATGAAAATGAACAAAAACAAAAAAATGAAGAACATTGTAGAAAATAAATAGTAAGAAAGGAAATAAAGGTATAAAGGTTAAGAAAAAAGCTCACGCCTATAATCCTAGCTACTCAGGAGGCTGAGATCTGAGGATCGTGATTCAAAGCCAGCTAAAGCAGAAAAAGCCATGAAACTCTTATCTCCAATAAAAACTACCAGAAAACCAGAAGTGGCACTGTGGCTCAAATGGTAGAGTGCTAGCCTTGAGCTGAAGAGCTAAGGGACAGTGCCCAGGCCTTCAAGCCCCATGACCACCACCACCACCAATAACAACAATAATAATAAAAAGAAAAAATCAAGTAACCTGTAAATAAATAACCTACTCTTCAAAAAATTAATTTTTAAGATTTAATGTAAATATAAGTATACCTTTTAGCTCTAAAAGTCAAAACATCTGTTATGTTGCAATATGTATATTCTTTTGAATATATTTGAATACCTAAAAAGGGTGAATTGTACACTTAAAAATCCAAAACTGGTTACATGACCTTTAACTTTCAATAGAAAATACTAAACATTTATTAATGCATTTGCTCAGTGGTAAATGCTACACTATGTCTCAGGATATTTCAGGAAAATCATCATTTCAATTTGTTATATGAGACATATCAGTAGAGTTAGAGTACTTATTCTAGTTCCATTCTGCTAGACTGATTTTTTAATATTTATTAAGGATGTTATTACAATTACAGTTATCAATATGTTCCATCTAGTTCAGTGGAAACACTGACAGTTGGAAAAATAATGAGAAAAAACATTAAACTGCAGAAGGCAGTGGTGAAGTAAACATATGCAACTTGTTAAAGAATTAACATACATATACGTATATGTTTTAGTTTCAACAAATCATTAAATAGCTAATCTGTCTACAACATCATAGAAAATGGTTTTAGCCAGAAGTATGCCCAATATTTACGTATTTTCTTCTATCTGTTGAAATTTATTTTAAAAAACTATAATTTTAACCAGCAATATCAATTATTTTTCTCTAATTTTTATTGTAATTGCTAAAAAGTAAGAAATACATGTGTATGTTATTCAAAATATTTTTCATCTCTAACACAATATTGTATGTGTATATATATATGTACCAATAAATAAATGAATATAGATTAAAAAGTTAAACAGCATGCTTCCTTTGTTGAGTAGCATCAAGTTCAATATTTATAATTAAAATAGAGTTAGTTTCTTAACATTTGAAAGTTAATATTGTAAATACCCTCAAGGCATAACAGACAGATAGATATATAGATTGATTGATTGATAGATAATCATATATATAGCTTATATATAATCATATATAATACATATAACATATATAACATACATGTAATATATATATATAACTTATATAATCTATATATAACATATATAATCATATGTATATACATATTACATATATAAATTCTGATGTTAACAGGAAATATCAAAATTTGTTTCTGCATATTTAAGGATTGGATCTGTCTAATGGAAAATTATTAGTTTGGTAATTTTTTGTCTTGTTTTGGGTATTCAGCCTTGATTTCCGTGGCTGTTTCAATAATGATCACCACAGTGTCTGATGATTTAGCTTTTAGTAGACAAATATAGCATGGTTAATAGGACAGGTTTACTCTGTCATTGAATTTTTATATTCTGCTGATGAGAATAACTTCTTGTTCTATCCTAATGAACATGGTTAAACTATACCATACTTTCACTAGAGAAAAGTTAATATTGCCATCTTATGAGGTAAAATGAGTTCACAGAAACTCCATCAAGGAACAGAAATAGTAGCTATGCTTTTCTTTCAGAAAAGAGAAGTTGAAGATAAAAGAATACCATGCATTTGCCTGAGCTTTCTTTAGATGGTCAGTAGCAAAGTTGAGAATGGAAGCACTCGATCCATTTTTCCAAGTACCTAATTCCCTTGCCAGGTCTGTGCTTCCAGAACAATTTTTCCCAGGGTAACACAATAGAATTCTCTTGGTGGTTAAGGTTCTTGTTATATTTTTCATGCAGGAAGAATAAAAATTGAGCACATTTTTAAAGGACGTACTATGATTATTGTAATAGTGGCTGGAGTGGATTTACCTCACAGCTGTAAGATCACAAGTTCAGAGGAAGTTAGATAAAATGACTTCTTGAGTAAAGATTCAAATGCAAAGAATCATATTTCAAAGTGCATTTGAGAATAACAACCAAAGTAATAATAACCAAAGAATAGCACCACAACCTAAAAGTAGTGACCTTAGAATAGTAGTTGGAATGGTCACTTGAGAAGAATCTTAGCAGCTTGTCTTGCGCTCCAGCTCAACACATCATACACATTCAGAAAGTCACTTCTTTAATGTAAATAGGCTGCAGATGCAGAAGGAAACAATGGGGCATGATTTGGGTGATGAAAGGTTAAGGAACCAGCCTGGGTCCTTCTTTCTTTGCTATTGTCTCTTCAATCCACCATCTGCAGCATTGTAAGATTTTGGCACTGGCTAGAAGATTTTCCCACCAGCCGAGTAAGGAGACACTTAACTTATGTGACATTCATAAGACTATAACAGAGGCAGCAGTAGATCTCTTGTAGCCTGGAACAATAAATTTGAAGTTGGGAAAAGTGGCAGTTGGGAGTCTTGTTCTCTCAGATTGATTTAAATGCTGAATATTGGTGTTTATGGGTTCCTTTGAGGGTGTAGCAATCAAGTATCAAATTGTGAGAGCACTAGAAATGGAAAAAAAAATGTACAACTATCTACCTTAGAAACACCTCATCTCTTGCACCTGTGATTCCCTGAGGGAAGAGATGGTAAATGTAGCACATAGGCTAATGGTAGGATTTGAAGACAACAGTTAACTAGCAAAGGGCTTTTGGAAGTACATTTCAGGGAAGGAAGAGCACATGCCTTAATAGTAGTATAATTGTAGAGACAAAGGGAACAGAATAATACGGAACATGCAAGGTAGGAATGAGAATTAGCAGGGTTCTGTGTGCTCAGGGCACATACATGAATGAAGAAAGGAAACAGGAGGGAAAAACCTGGGAGAGAGTGAGAGAACTGAGGACATTGTCCAAAAAGAAATACACTCATTACCTGACTTAAGGAACTGTAACTCCTCTATACATCATCTGTATAATAACATTAAAAAACTTTATACAGACATTAAAAGTACTTTCTAAAAAAAGGAACATTAATTTTTACAATTTTTGAAGATTACAATCATCCAATTAAGACAAATCATATCAGATTTGGGTATATGACTTTGTAAGACATTTTGGGAAAACAAAACCACTTTCTTCAGATTGCTAAGGCCAAATAATATTTTAGAATGAGGGTCAGAAAACTTTGGGACTGAAAAATTCAAAATTTTCTTCTTCACCAAAGGGATCTTCAAAATGCACACACAAGCACACAAAAAAAATTTGTATACATTTTGAATATATGCTATTGTCTGTTCCAGCCACCATCTGCAGCATTGTAAGATTTTGGCACAAAGATGAAAGCCTTTTTGTGCAGACATTGCTTGATTTTTGTATGCAAGCCAACAGCCCTATAACTCTTGTCTTTGGTTTTTCTTTGCCTCTTGAAGAAAGTGATAAGTAAACCCAAAAAGGAAGGAAATCGTTGATATGAAAAAACATCAATTAAAAATAGAACAGAGAAAATAATATTTTTGTAACATTTTACCACTAACTCTAAAACAGTTATTTGGTTGAACTGTGGCTAGAAAGTGTGCTGCCTTGTCCTTTGAACGACCTACAACTCCCTCTATGAAAAAGGGAATTTCTATCCTGTCCCTCCCACAAGCACTGTTTCCTGCATTCACATGGGCACATTTCAAAATGTTCTGAAACCAGCCTTTAATTTGCAATATCCTCTTACAATCCTGTAACATCATTGGGATTTTGTTCTCCTAAATAATTTTTTTTTAAAACACAATTTGAAATTAGTTCATTTCTTTTATAAAACCAGCAAGCTTTACTTATCCATCTTTCTGATCAGTATACTTTGTCAAGGCAAATCCAACACAAATGTCTCTAATGACCAAATTTGGGTTTGGGCAACTTATTACTGCCCCTTTTTTTCACATAGGATCTGTTCCATTACTTCAAGTGTGGAAGTGAAATTGGTTGATGATTTTCTGAGGCTAATTGTTCCTTTGTATTTAGGCCACTTATGCCTTTAAGTGACCCTTGTAAGTCTATCTTATTTTTCTTTAGTCCTGTTACAAGAATTTTTATTTAAAAATGTTTATTATCTTTAAGTATTTATGCCAAGGAGTTGCCATTTAACAAAGCAATTTATGAATGCAATATTATCTTTATCAATGTCACCCCTTTCAACATTCCCCCCATCACTCTTTCATTCTTCTTAATTTTGTAAGATGACCATTGTATTTTTGTCTGAAATTTCTATCTCTTCTCTTCTTCATCCATCTAGCACTCTCCTCTTGACTCCAAACCACCCCTTTAGAGTACCTTCTTCCTGATGTTTCATTTTGCTGGACTTTGGTATTGGCTTTATAAGGAATTATACTATTTGAATTCTTTATTGAATCTACTGTATTTCACTTAACACATTTATATACACTTGCATACTACCCAATGCATTTGTTTATAAGTATTTAGCTAAATATAACTTCCACACATAAGGGAAAACTTGGATCCTTTGTCTCTCTGGGCTTGACTTACTTCACTTAACATAATATTTTTCAAGTCTTCACAAATGGTACAATATCATTCCTTCTAAAGGATGAATAAAATGTCATATATATATATATTATATATATATATATTATGCCATATTTTCTTGACCATGAAAGGGATGCAAATATAGGAAGAAGAAGTAAAACTATTTTTACAGATGGCATGAAGGCATGATTTCACCCCACCCAAGCTACAAGAGCTGATTCAAAACTTTGTAAAGTAGTAGGGTGTAAACTCAACGCACAAAAAGACAATCACTTTTGTGTTCACTAGCATTAAAATTATTGAGAATGAAATCAGCAGAACAACTACTTTGCAATAACCTCAAAAAATTGACTTAAGGAAATGGAAATACTGTCCATTCTCCTTGATTGGAAAAATTAACATCATGAATATGGCTATATTGCTCAAAATAATTTACAAATTCAATGTAATATCCATCAAAATATCAACATCATTCTTCATTGAGATAGAGAAAGCAATAAAAAAAAACTGAAAAAAAAATCTTGGGAAACAACAAATGACTCTGAATAAAAAGCAATACATAGAAGCCAAGATAGTACTGGTGAATATACCAAACTTCTTACTCTATTACATAATCATTATAAAGTAAACAAATTGACACAAAAACAGGCCTGAAGATCAGTGAAATAGAATAGAAGAAGAAATAAACCTACAGATCTTCAACCATTAATGTTCTGTAAAGGAGCAAAAACATAGGCTGGAAGAAAGACCTCTTCAACAAAAACAATCCTCTTCAACAAAAGGTGCTGGCAAAACTGGATATCCACATGTAGAAAACTAAAATTAGATCCTTATATAACACGTTACACCAGCATTGATTCAAAATGGATCAAAGACCTAAATGTAGCACTTGAAATTATTGCTGAAAAGAGTATAGTTCTTAGCCATAGGTAAAAAATTTCTGAGCAAAAATCCAGAAGCATAGAAAGTCAAAGAAAAACTTGACACATGAGACTACATAAGACCAGAAAATTTCTACACTGCAAAGAAATGGCTCAATATCCAGAATATACAGAGAAATTATTTTTCTTATTTAACCCACATCTACCTACTCCTGTATGCTCTTTCTGTTTGTGTATATAATAAATGCTGTTAAAATAATATCCAACAATGCTCCATCCTGCTTTGGTATGAATTTAATCTTGTAAGCCTTCAATTTTCTCAGGTTGATATCCAATAATCTCTCTAATTGTGACATTATATGTTAATGTACCTAACAGATCCCTGTGTTTAAGTGCCCAATGATTATAGTTATTTTATCATATCTTTCATACAATTCAAGCCTTACTCATCCAAATGTTAATCTCAATTATTTTCTCTGTATGAAAAGTGATTCCTGTTTAACCATCTGGCACCCTGATTTTCAGTCATTCATTTTGAGAATTATCTCTTCAGAATTTGTACATAGCAAGATGAAAGTCAACTTCTTTTTATTCTCTTTGGATAAAACAATGATCTTTCTCTCACATCATGCAGACATAGTCTAAAATAATACTTATTAGATGTCTGTTTAATATTACTAATTTACTTATGTAATTGTAATCCCTTTGTACAACATCTTGACAGTAAAAAAGTACTTGATGTTAACAATAAAGTATGTCCATTAAAATTCCATTGTGTATATTAAGTATAAATTAAAAGTATGTATCCTCCAATCCTAAATTAATTCTGTCAAAGCAAGGAGCATAGAATGGCAGTTTCTCTTCCTGGTGAATTTCATTTTTAGACTTCTAACCAACGTGTATAGAAAAAAATCACCCACGTTTTGTTATTCCCTTTATTATAATCATTTTATCATATTTCTGTATAACTGAATAAATTATTGTATTTGGGCCAGTTGAAATGTATTTATGTTAACATATAAACTTATTACCATAACTTTTGCAAGTAATTTGCCACAAATTAAGATGAATAGTTATAATAATCACTATCGTTAACCTTATAGGAAGCAAAGTAGAAGAAAAATAGTAATTGTTTTCTCTGGGGGAAATCTATTTTTGGTAATAATCTGGTTTTTCCAAACTATTGACAGTAGCAATGTTGAAAACAGGAACAGATATTCCACTCTCAGAGTGGAATCATATTATTTTCACCAGAGAGCTCTGCATGTCAAAAGAAAAACTTACAAAGACCTGGCTGTTGTAAGCTTAGCTGACACAATTTGGCCTTCATTATTTGAATCTAGGAAAAACAGCCATCACGGATAGCAACTGTACTTCCTAAACCACTTAAGTGGCAGTAGGTTACTTGGCTCTCTGAATTGTAAATCTTTTCATAGCCAAGACTGGTAAAATTTGGTATGATTAGTGGTCATTCATACTTAAAGATAAAAGAAAACAATATATATCACAATGCCCCTGATCTTGTATTGTATGTTTTATAATGGCTGTTACAGAATTCAAGTTTCACAAACCATACTCTATAGAAGACATGGAAAGGAAAGTTTCTACTGGGGAAATAAATGTCAATCTCTGAGTTCTCATTACAAAATAACTTATGGACTTTTGGTAGAAGCTTCCTTTATTGATCATATACCCACCCATACTATTTTAATGGAAACTTAGTAAATGTAGTTCACACATTAAAATAGCAATTCTGTTATCATTATATTGCCATTTTTGGTATCTTCTGAGGATGTCAGAATTTTCTTAATGAAAGAGCAGTAGCTTAAAAGAAAAGATATGAATTTCCTTAAAGTGATATACAAGTTATTTGTGTATTATGCTTTTTGCAATAAATAATTGGTATCTTAATGGGTCAAGTTTGCCTGAGAAAAGATGACCTACTTTTGCACAGTGGCCATAGCTATGATATATTTTCTCATCTGTTTTGATTTTATCTATTTTTACAATGGCAATCATGCTTTTATTAATAACTACATTGGAAAAAAATCCCACAGAATTAGGCTATATTAGCCATACTAAAATTGTTCCAGAGAACAAGTAAAATGTCCTCTACTCCTCTTTCTTAGGATTATGACATTGATATTATTTAAGCAAATTTAAATCTTAACATTGAAAAGTCCTAGAAATTGTTGCCTTACAAAGGCAACAGAGAGTGACGGGGGATGAGGAAAATATAGATGGTTCTGATATCGTACTACTAGTACACTTTCTTTTATCTACGATTTGTCATTCTGAGACGTTTGCAGCTGCATTTGAAATTACATATTTTATTCAGAGTATGATGTATATATGTATAATCGAAATATCAATGGTTTCTTAGAGATCATTGCTTTAATTGATACCTAGAAATCTTTCTTTTCCCATTTCTGCTTTCTTGGTTATAATTATTATTGAATGAACATTTCCATAATCACAATTTCAGGAGCTATGTTCAGTTCTGTATTTATATGATATAATTTCCATTATTACTTAGATTGGACAAAATAGGTTTACATACTTATTTATTATTAAGACCAAAAAAAAAAGGTGAAATGAAGTAAGTTTACACTTCATGTGTAAAGTATCTAAGAACAACTATAATTTGCAGAGCCAGAATCCTAAATAATACCTTACATGAGAATTGTTTTACTTGAACAGAAATATACATACTTTATTTTCCTGTATAAATTAAGAATGGGAAGCACAGAAATATTTGAGAAATAAAATTTTCCTAATTCCTTACATTTTCTTTTTTAGTATCAAGTACTTGAGACCCAACATAATCTGATACCTCCACCAACAATATTTTTTACCTTGATAATAATTTTCTTTCTTATTATTTTCTTCTTGAAATTGTGTTGGTGCTGGGGCTTGGGCCTGGGCACTCTTCCTGGTTTTTCACTCAAAACTGGAATTCTACCACTTTAGCCACAAATATTAATAATTAAATGGAGATAGGAATCATAGACTTCAAAAGCAAATCCTCAAATCTCAGCCCCTGAAGTGGGTAAAATTATTTGTGTGAGGTTTTTTCATGTTGCAAAATTTTCTAATTTTATAAGTGCCATGATGCATTTCACTAATTCTATTTTTTTCCCTATCCGTCATGGGGCTGGAACTCTGGGCTTGAGTGCTGTCCTTCAGCTCTTCAGCTCCAGGCTAGCGCTCTACCACTTGAGCTACAATGCCACTTCCAGTTTTTCTGGTGGTTTATTGGAGATAAGAGTCTCACGGACTTTCCTGTCCAGGATGGCTTTGATCTCAGCCTCCTGAGTAGCTAGGATTTCAGGCATGAGCCACCAGCACCTGGCCAACTAATTCTGTCTTTTAAGGTAGAAAGGATATTCATTTCAAGAAATAACTATGATATATATTTGTACAGTTATATTTGAAAATATAGCTTTTAATCACATGTTTTTCAATTCTTCATAGTTAGACAAAGGCCAAGAACATGCACTGTGGAAACTGATGCGGAGGAATGTGGAATCTCTGGTTCAAGCATTACCAAGAATTTCAAGATGGCAACAGCAGAGTACAAGCATTCCGTAGTCTGGATCTTTCTGTGACTGCTCAGTTCACACATCCATGAAGCTGGTCCTGAATACCTGTCATGTAGGAAAACATTCCTAGTTGGATTTAAAGCCCTCAGATTTCCTGTTTATGTTTGCGGTATATCAGGATCACATGGGCCAGATACTATACCCAACTCCTAAACTCAATGATGTTTAGAGTCTAGACTATGAAAAAACATTTAATCTCTTTATTTCAGTTAATGCTGATGTCAAAAAGGAGTTGATGATAGCGTTGCCTTTTGGTTTAAGATTTCTTTCTCATTTTCATTTTTTTTTTATTGTGAGAATACCGTACAGAGGAGTTACAATTACATGGGCAAGATAACGAGTACATTTCTTATCAAGCGTTGTTGCCTCCTCTTTGTTTCCCCTTCCCATCTTTTCCCATACTCGCCCCCCCCCCGTCCTCCCACACGATCCTCCCCCTACTCCTCACCAAAGTTGTAAAGTTCGTTTTTCGACATAACGACTTTTACATCTCATTGTTGCAATGGGTCCACCTGTAACCCTATTTAAACGATTTGTTTTTCCCTCCCCTCCACAAATTATACCATCATCAAATACAGTGTAAGCATGGGTTATACCATGGGGGAGGGACATACAAAGCAACAAAGAAATCATCTTATAAATATGTTAGAAACAATTGCATGAAAGGAAAAAAGAAACAAAAAATATTTGAATACTTATCTTGGGGTTCATTCCCCTAACATCAACTTATTTGACCTTTTCTGCTTGACTCAGACATATACTAGTTATTGCAAATAAAGGAGACCATGGGACTTATGTTTCTTTAGGCCTGGCTTACTTCACTTAATATAATTTTTCCAAGTCTTTCCATGTCCTAACAAATGGGGCAATGTTATTTTTAATCAGCCTTTTTTTCAGATATTTCCATAAATGTGTAATGGATTTTTAGAGGTTTTTCAGTGAATATCTTTTTGTAAACAATCCTATGACTGTTGTATATTTGGGATATCAATATCATATATAATGACTTTATTATTAGCACAGTATTTTCTTATATCTGTTTTGCTAGGAACCTATTGATTCTTGATATGTTGCTCCTATTTTGGATGAGAAAGACTTCATAGTCTAATAATTCCATTTCTTTCACCTACTCCTAGAATAAAGGAGAAGTCTAGGTCTCTAAGATGTAGTTATTTCTGCATACACAGGGCCATCTGCCAGCCAATCACCTATTTTCTATTTAAGGAATATATCCAGTAAGTAATTACTTTGTAAGAAATCATCAGAGAATAAAATGAATGTAGATCTATCAATCATGCAGGAGAATTCTGCTACTACACAGAAATAGGCAAGGGCCTGACTGAAAATGAACAGTGAAGACATGGAGAAAGGAGACCAATAAGTTCTTTCACATATGAAAACATGCTTTCAGTATAAGGTCCTTGGAAGAAACAAAAGCAAACAGAGGAGTAGCCAGTGACAGTCAATACACAGACCTTGAGGGCCATAATAGAACATCTAAAATGTAGATTGTGTATGAGAGGGTGGATCTTCACTACTTAGAATATATGAAAACAGACAACATCCAGGACTATGCCCTAATTTCTATGATTCATGGGTAGATATGTCATGATGAGTCAACATATATTTACCTAGTTTTGCACGATGTTTGTAATGCTTTCTGGGTTTTTGTGTATTTATGCTACTGGATTTAGAACTCAAGATCTCACATATGCTAGGCATTCACTTTGCCACTGGAGCCACAGCCTTTTGGTTTAGTTATATTTTATTAGTGTCATGTATCATTTTCAGATGTACCATCATTCTCAATTTTGTTAGTTGAGACGGGACCTCACTAACTTTTTCCCAAGATTCCCTCAAACCACAATCCTGATATCATACTCCTGATTGGCTGGAATTGCAGATGTGAGTCACCATACTCAATGTTTTCACTGGCTTTAAAATTCTTTTTCAGGTCAAATAGTATTTTTGACCAGCTATAAGATAAAGTTGGAATCAGATGTTTGTTCTCAGATGATCTTGTTCTCTTCAATATGGCATTTCTTCTCTGAATCAGTAAAATATTTAGAATTAGAGATCATCTAGCAGGATTTTTATGTGTTTTACAATCCCAGAACATCCAAGGATCCAGGGAAATAATCTAAAGGCCCCTCAAGCTGTGGAAATATCTTCTATTAAAAAATTGTCTCTTATTATCTTAATATGGGTCATCCAAAAGTAAAAATTTGTCCTTTTATCTGTCAGTGCACAAAACGTTCCGGATGTCTCAGATTTTGTAATTCATAGTATTATGAGTAGTTTTGGTTTTCTATTTTTTCCAGGTACTAGAATCACAAAAGAAATCAAGTAAGTGGATATTCCCTTGAAATGTGCAATACACAAATCGAAATCATAGCTAATCTACAAGTAGTGACATTCTTTCACAACTAATGAGCTTAATTTCAGGATGTGCCATGGTCTGATGGATTAGAATTATTCAAATTTCCATTTTAATCCCATGTCTTTAAATATCATTATTTTAATGATGCCTATATAATTACCTCTTTTCTTTGAACCTGACAACTCTTCATATTCTTTAAATATATCATTTCTCTTAAAACTTAGAAACATTCATTTTGACCCCACTTATAAGGATGAGGAAAAGCAGTTCAATTTCTTTCTAGATTTATTTATCTTTAAAATCCTGTGAGCCAACATTAACTGTGTAATTTTGAGTATCTTTTTTGAGAGTTTGTTGACACTGTATTTGATGGTCTACTTACAAGAGCTTGAATATATGGTGGGTACAGCTTCATACTTTTAACCTACATAATTAAGGAACGGATTATGGCATTTAAAAAACTATTTGGAATGTAGAGGTCTCTATGTCTTACTCGGGGAAAATTTCACTCCCTAAATATGCTATGCCCTCCTTTCAGAAGTTATTAGGCATAGCACAGTTCTCCTGAAGCTTGTCAGTCAGTCACATTGCATCCTGGGAAGTTTTTCAACTGCTTACACAACCGAATATCGTAGTGAACCACTGTTGAACAGGAATATGTAAAGAATATCGTATTAGAGGAAATGTGGAATTCTCCAGTCAACTTTATAGTGGAGACTTTGAGCCTGGTGTTGCTTATCTATTACATGGTAAATTCCCAGTTTTTCTCCTAATGGCCTCTGGAAATATTTTATAATGAGAAGCAGATTCTGGTAATCCATATTGTGATCAAATTGCTTTTGTGAGTGTCTTTCATTCAGCAATTATTACATATATAAAACTTCATTTGAGAGGTAAAATTTGTTTCATTCTCAAGCCACCCTGATCGTCAACTGTCAGTGACTGATATAGGACTCATTATGGGAACACAATTAGAAGCTTAAAATACTAATGCAGGAGTACATAAATGGAATTCAGGGTTTTTTCAGATCCATTAAATACATGAAAGCTTGCTTATAATGTGCCTACCCTCAACACTTTTCTGTAGTATAAGTGGAATAACTGAAAATTGGAAAATTCTGACCAATGGTCCAGAAAGTCTTATTTCCTGCATTTAGAAATGTTCTCTCTTCTTCATCCATTACCTTTCAAAAGGCTGATATAAATTAATCTGCTTCCAACCATTTCATGACTTTCTATATAGAAGAAAAGGCATGTTAACTGTATTAGGATGGCAATAAAATTTAGTCTTTCAGAAATGGGAAACAATAAGGGAAAGCCCACAATATTTGAACCTTTTTACCTCCCATCAACCTTGAGGCAAAGGGTCTTGGGTCTCAAATTTCTGTTGAAACTGCACAGATGGAAAAATAATAGAGATCACTGTCTATCACATTCTGAAGAGAGGTGATGGATTCTTCATGGCTGACTTCATCAAACATAGCAGAGACAATCTAGTCAGTGACTCTCAAGCTTCACCAACTACATTTAACTTCTACAAAAAAGAGAAGTTGAAATTTAAAGTGGTCTGGAATGTGGATAAAACAAAATAATGAATGAGCTATAGGAGAAAAGAGTATTCTTGGTTTTTCTATATTATAAGAAGACAAAATAGAGTGTGTTAAATATCACATAGGGATTTAAGGCTACCTCTTTACAGATGTTTCTACTGGAGATGTTTGAAATTAAGACAGAAAAGGCTATCTAAATAGATCTTCTACCACCTCAATCCCAACTTACATATACATAAAATCATGTTATACATTGAGGCTTGTCTTATACAAAAATTCCATTGGGGTATTTATTAAAAATACTGTGTGCATAATGATTACATTTTACACAGAGTAAATAAAGCAGTGAAATAGACTTAATGTTTTTTATTTAAATGACATAATTGTAGATGCTATTATTTGTTCATCATTCTATGTTATTTTTCTTAACCCATTGGTTATTAATTTAAATAAAAGCAATCAGGGGAAAATCAAGGACATGAAAATTTAAACTGAAAGAATAAAAAGTCTATAATATTCTTTTCTGATGAAATATGTGTGTATCTCTGTGTTGGTGTCTGTGTCTGTGTACTTTTAGGCATGATGGCATATATAATTGCAACTACTCAGGAGGTGGAGAAGGTGGAGATAGGAAAATTATGGTCCAAGGTTAGCCTGCAAAATTATAACAGTTGTTTTGACAAATAAATGAAAAAAGTAAGGAGAAAATGGATGGGAACATGGTTGAAGCGGTAGATTGCTTATTTATAAGAGATGAATCTTTTAAGAGTCATGCCATCTGCCACATGACATACCATACTGCCATAAGTATAAGTTCTATTATTAATTCTTCCAAAAGGGAAATATGTTGGGATTCAGTATTAGAATTTCCAAGCAAACAAATACATGAGTCATAACTATCTAAACCTTAATCACCTTAGTAAACACAACAGTTCTAAATAAATATGAAAATGTGGAGCATCTCCTCTTTGGTATTGAATCATTCCTTCTGGTTATCTTATAATGTTTGTGATGCTATAAAACCATTTTTGTCCTCCCTATATTAATTTGTTTGTACTTATTAATCACATTTGTTACTCTGAAGGAGCCTTTACTAGGAAAAAGCGTATTTGTCTTTATTCCAACTACCCAGTAATGTATAAAGCATGGACTATATCTATCTATCTATCTATCTATCTATCTATCTATCTATCTATCTATCTATCTATCTATCTATCTATCTCTATCTATCTATCTATCTATCTATCTATCTATCTATCTATCTATCTATCTATCTATCTATTTACCTATCTATCTATCTGTGTGTGTGTATGCGCACACATGTGTGTGCATGTGTGTATATGTATAAGAAAAGATATGTATTGACTTCTTATGCACTGATGTACTTGAAGGAAAGTACTTCAAAATTTTTCCACCCTGTATAACAGTATCTCTTGCCATTGAAAGCGCTTATCACTGAGATAGCACTTCTGGTACTTTCCCTTCTTGAAGTTTCCTTTTTGCTTGAACATGACTATGTAATACTTGGTCAAAATTGCCCTGCTTGAGTAGGATAAAGTTCACCAACACAACTTGAGCTTCTTTCATGTCAAACGGGAGAACATGAGACCCCAGTCAAATCCAATCATAAGTAAGGTGTAAATTACTTCTGTATTCCCTTTAGTTGGTATACAGAACATACAGTCTCTGCTTCATTCATCTTTATGTATATTGATTTTCCTAGTAGATATGGGCTCCTTTCTGAACTTAGACACATATACATTCCCACACATGTGCAGATATATGTGTGTGTATACATATTCCTACATGTATATATACATCATATACACATGCCTATCTATCCATTATTGCATGACATAAGTTGCTAAAGGTATGTAAAGATTAAATAATCATCTTGCCATCTTGGAAATTATAATGTGGGAATGTGATAGTAAGTTTTTCATTTTTGGCTATTGATTATTCATTAAGCATGTAAGTGTGAAGGCAAAGCACAGCAGAAGCTGGCTTGCTAATGTATATGAAGATGTATGATAGGCGAGAAGCAGTGACTTGCATTCAAGATCAGCAGATTTAAGCCTTGAATCCACTTAGCTTACACTGGATGTAGAAGTGATTCTCTGTTTTCACTTGTCAAATAATAATATATCAAATAATAATAATAATAATATATCAAATAATAATAATCAAATAATAATATCTATCTTGATTGTGTATGTGTCAGAATTAGAAGGCTAATGGATGCATATAAATTTACTGAACAGTATTTTACACAAAACTGACATACATATTTGGCCATAGTGTTATAATTAACAGCAGTAATAATAATGGTAGTAGAAAAGGAAGTAAAAGAAGAATATATGAAACATCTGGAATAGAACTTCCTTGTAATAAAACGTAACATCTCTCATGAGGCTTGACATAACTCCTTTTTCCCCACCTTAACACTTAGGTATGTACCTATAATTTTCTGTATTTAGTACCTTACCTGATATTGGACCTGTAGGACTGTACAACTCATAGTCAAAGACCTCACATGTGAAGATGTAGGTCATGGTGTGTGACTAAAGCAACTTTCCACAATCTACTGTGGGACAAATAAAGTTAAACTTGGTATTTCCATCTCTTGGTAATGACCATGGCCAGCTCAACTCTCTGAGCTGAGCCCTGGAATATCTCCATCCACATGGCAACTGCTGCCTCTTAAAAACAGTCACAGGTAATAGCAACCATCTGGAAAGGCTGTAGTCCAGGAAAATGGCTAGCATTGAGGTCCATGGGAGACAATCCAGCTACCAAGTATGAAGAAGAGAGCTCAATGTGAAAGTAAGTGGCTTGCTCTGCTACCCAAATGGAAGAAAGTAGAAGAATCAGAAAAGAAAAAAGGAAGAAGCTATGAAAATTACTACTGTAACAGACTGAAAAGTGATTACAGAATTCATGTTCTAAAAATGACCCCCCTGTACAGAATTTTCACAATAAAAAAAAACATTAAAAAGACCTACACAGTAAAAATAAATAAATAAATAAAAGCCATTTACCTATTATCCCCATTTAGCTTCAGATTCACTTGAAGGCATGCTTCCCTACAGGTGTGCGTGCCTATTACATACAAAGAATAATATATCCATTTAATTGACCTACATGCTATTCTTATGTTTTCCTTCAAGCTAGTAAGTATCATTCTGACAATGATAAAAATGGTCAGGGGAATTTTCTACACTTTCCTGTAGGAGTAAAGTACAAAAATACAAACACCCTTATAAACGTGAAAACTTTATAAATAAAGTTTTGAAATAAGATTTTAAATTTGGGCTGACCTATTAAGAAAGATGTTGGTCAGCTATAGCTGCTTAAAAACATTCCTTGTGTTTTTAATGATTGTTACTAACCATTTTTAGCATGATTTTGAGCAACAGTTTCACCTGGACATACTTTTTTTTTTCCTGCCTATGTAGTGCAGAGGAATCGAACCCAGGGCCTCATGCATGCAAGGCAAGCACTCTACCACTGAGCCACCTTCCCAGCCCTAGACATGCTTTTTTACTGAGAGAAGCACGGTGGAGTTCTTCATCCAGAAATCCAGAAATGACTTTTAAATAAAGGCTACAGAGTGATTTATCTTGCTTTCTTTTGCTAAATGAAATGCTGCCCCTCATTTATTCATTCAGTCACTATTTTTATAGTAGTTCTGGTATCTTTATATAACAGGAGTTCTTTGTATTGCTGCTAATGCAGAAACATGTAAAAAATAGGTACTTACTTCTTATGTTCCAAGAAAACGTGAGAGTGAGGAGTGGGAGAGAAAGAGGGAAGGAGAGGGAGGAAGGAAATATAAAAAGACAATAGAGAGAGAGAGAGAGAAAGGAAGGAAGAAAAGAGAGAGAAAGAAAGAAAGAGAGAAAGAAAGAAAGAAAGAAAGAAAGAAAGAAAGAAAGAAAGAAAGAAAGAAAGAAAGAAAGAAAGACAGAAAGAGAAAGACAGAAAAAGAAAGAAAGAAAGAAAGAAAGAAAGAAAGAAAGAAAGAAAGAAAGAAAGAAAGAAAGAAAGAAAGAAAGAAAGAAAGAAAGATAGCAGGCAGGCAGAAAAAGAGGAAGGGAAAGATGGAAGGAAGGAAGGAAGCAAGGAAGCAAGGAAGGAAGAAAGAAAGAAGGAAAGAAGGAAGGACAGAAGGAAGGAAAGAAGGAAAGTTGGTTATGATTTGACCAATACTATGACGAAATATGAAGTATATGAACTAGTAGAATGTAATAATGAGATGACCTACTTACACTAACTTGCCTAGGATAATTAGGAAGCATTTCTCTGAAAAATTATTTCATAAGAAAGTTTGTATGATGTGAAAGAGATCAAACCAGATGACTAGCTGCTGCTAAAGTAGTGAGAATACTCAATATTCTCATTCTGAACTAGAACTGTTACCAGAGATCATTCCATCAGTTAGGGTGGATGCTAAAAATGGTTTTGATAAATAAACAAATTATATTCTTCAATTATTTTCCCTCTGGTTTGATAGGTTAAGCATATTAGAGAAAGAGTGATTGAGAGAGACAGAATCAGAGAAACAGTCAAAGAGACAGAGATAAAGATAATGATAAAGCTACGGAGAAGCAAGAAATAAGAAAACTATTCAGTATAAGAGCTAGGAAGAAACTTCACTTCTTTTTTAATATATATTTTTATTGTAAAGATATTGTACAGAGGGGTTATAATTACATGAGTAAGGTGATGAGTCCATTTCCTATCCAGCATTGCGAACCCCCCTTTGTTTTTCCCCTACCATCCCCTCCCTCCCCACCTGCTGAAATTTCATTTCTATAATAATTAGTCCTGGAAAGTTGGGCACTGGTTGCTCATGCCTATAAGCCTAACTACTCAGGAGGCTGAGATCTGAGGATTATGGTTCAAAGCCAGCCCAAGCAGGAACATCTGTGAGATTCTTACCATCAATAAACTACTCAAAAAGTTGGAAGTACCACTGTGGCTCAAGTGGGTAAAGCACCAGCCTTGAGCACAAAGAGCTTCAGGGACAGAGCCTAGACCCTGAATTCAAATGCTAGAACTGGCAAAAAAAATCCTTTGATTGTTTTTATGTCTATGTAACATACAACTTTTCTTTGTGGTCTCATAATGGACTATTTATGACATAAATAAATACAGTCAAGATTAGAAATAAAGCTTCAAAATTGAGAAAATGAAACCATACACTAAAATTTTGTGTTTCTTTTGTAATTTCAGGTTATTTCTTTTTGGTTAGGTTGACTTTGCAAAAAAAAAAATGAATGGGTCATTGTAAGTCACCCAACTCAATTGTTATTATATTGGAGAGTATGAGGTTGATCATTTTTTTCTTTTTCTTTTATTTGGTCCAACATAGTAAAGACAGCCATCTGAAACTACCAGTGCAGAGGTTTCGGCATAATTACTCTCTTGATATTACTTTGGACATGGTGAACTTTAGCAAGCATGTTGAGATAACCCTTAATTATAAGATTTCGATAATTCCAAAATCCCTAAAAACTAGGAATGCCACAGTGCTTTACCTAGGAATATTATCCTCATAGGAACATTAATGGAGTGTTCATATTTTCCCTTCAGTATGGTTAAAAATTTACCTAGATTCTCAGGAATAAAATAGACAAACACATCAATTAAATATTTTCTGAAAGCTTGTAAATGCAATGTGAATATACAGGAAAGGAATCATTTCCTACATGATGTTTGAGTGTAAGAAACATAGAAAAATCTACCAACAACTATTTTTATTGAATTTAAACAAATGTGAAAGATGAATTTAAACAAATGTGCAGCATAAGCCTGTATAAAAATCAGCATTTGTACCAACAGTTAAGCATTTTCTCCAAAATAGGCCTGTATTGGTGTATGACTGCATAAGGGTGTGCATGTGCTCATGCTCAGAGCTCCCATGATCCCTTGGCCTTTTTGCTCAGGGCTGGATCTCTACCACTTGAGCCATACCTCCTTTTTATGTCTTTTTTTGCTTGCTAATTAGAGATGTCTCACATCCTTTTCTGCTCAGCCTGGATTCAAGTTGTGATCCTTAGTCATTTAAGTAGCTATGATTACAGGAGTAAGCCACCAGTGCCTAGCTAAGTGTATGCCAATTTAATGTTATTACTGTAGAAGTGTAGAAGTGAATTTTACCCAGGCATGTTTGAAAGAAGAATTCAAAGAAAAAAATCATAATTCAGCCAACCATGAAAATTAGGACACAAATAGAGTTGATTCCAAAAGGAGAGGCTTTGGAGAGGCTGGATTAGTTGCTTAGTACTTGGCTTAGAGAAGGAAGAAATACAGGATTCTGAGCTATATGCATGACCTGTAATAGAAGGGAGTGAAAACAGACTTGAAGTGATTTGCCTCCCACACAGAGTTCAGAGTAGAATGGAGCTGTCAATTGATTATATGACTATTTGATTGTGGGTAATGTATGCAAGTCACTTAAGACATTAGTGCTGTAATTTTCTTCTGTACAAGAGTTTCTAACCCTCCTTAGAAGTATTGAAGGTATGATTAATTTAAATGTCTCCAAAGCAATTGGAATACTTGCTTAGCCGGCAGGAGGTGAACACAAGTTTCCTTTTTATTTCCTCATTTTTTTTCCTGCAGGAAAAGAAATTAAGGAGTAAATAGTGATCATATTTTAAAACCCTAACACTTGCGAGTCTGAGTGTATTAAATAGAAATAATCAAAAGTCAAATGCAGCATAAGGGTTCAGGTTGATGAAACAGTGAAGAATTTTCCTCATATTTACAATGGATAATATCAAATTATTTTTCACCTAAAATAAGAAAATATCAGGTTTAAATAAACCTCACATTCTGAAGAATATGATCTTATGTAATTATAAAAAGGTATGTAACATATCATTGGAAATTTCTTATCATAGACTACAAGTTAATTGTATTTGAATTAATGAATAGTCCCAAAGCAATGAACATTTTTGGGTGGGCAAATAGCTCAGTGGTAGAGTACTTGATTCCCTTGTGCAAAGTTTAGGTTCTATTGAAAGTTCCAGGGTAAAAATATTAATAATGAAAACAATTAAAGCTTTTACTTTCTTTCTGAAAATGAAGACAGTTTGTTTTGTCCACCAAATTTCCTTTGTAGCGGACTGCCCAGTATTGTGAGGTGTTCTCATTACAAAGCATCATCTATCAATTTCCTAAGGAATAGAGAAATCAAAGAGGAGAGATGTTTGGAAACATAAGGTGAAAGGGAACAGTAAATCTCTCCTCTTCCAGATGGAAATACAGCAGCACAATTGGGCTGAGTTACTAATCTTGACTATGTGTCTTCTGGAAGAAGGTTAGGTGTCATGATATGTCTGGAAGAGCCCATGACCCTTCACTGATGCCATTCTATATTTCATTTTTCTCACCTTCCACCTAAACAAAGCAAAAGTGTTTCCTGAGGTGTAGGAGTTTGGTCTTTGGTAACAAGTTCCTTGCTCTTTTTCCAGTCTTAACCAATCATTGTTCCAATTTTCAGCTGGGGAATGAAATGTATGAAATCACTAACCTGAAGAGATTTTGAAAGTAATGTAGGTCCTGTTTTCTAGCCTCTTCTCTCTTTCCCCCCTTTTCCTCTCTTCTGTTGTCCCTCCTTCTCCCTTGCTCTATCTCCTCCTCTATTCCTCTCTAAGTTCAATGCTGAGATGAGTGGTTTTGTCTCCAGGGCAACGTCTGGAGATATTTTAATCATCATGTCTTGGGGAATAAGTCAGGAATACTGCGCATTTCCGACAATGTGTAGATACATTCTGGGGAGAGTTATCTGTTACTAAATATCAATGGTGCTGAGGTAGAGAATATCTGAGTTAGAGCTGGATGTGTGGCTCAAATATGAGAATATCCAACCTTGCCAGTGAAATGTCCTAAGCTCAAATTCCAGTGTCATCCCAACCACTGCTGAGAAATGGAACATAACAATAAGAAAGGGAGAGAAACCTTGTGGCTGAAGTAAATGACCCATAGAAATCAAGATATCCAAAACCCAGTAAAAATATGACAAATTGCCATGCCTATCTCTGTCTTGATTGGATAACATGTTCCTCAATATTAAGGCTCTTTCAAAAAGAATGTGTTGCAAATGCTCAGTGAATAAACTGAGATATTAGACAGTTACAAGAAGCAGGAAGCAACTGTGGCATACCTCACAGGGCTGTGACTGATTTTTGTTTGTCACATTATCCTTGGATTTGAAAGTCAAATACAGTATTTGCATTTCTGTATATCATTTGCAGAAATAGTGCCTGGATTTCAGTAACTTAAACTCCAAAGGCCATAAGGGTATCTTTCCTAGAATGTATGTTATATTCCTAATGAATAGAAATGGGGTGCAAGACATCCACAAGAAGCTAAAACTATCACAGCTTTGAAGAATATTTTGTGTGGCAATTGTGCAATGCTATTAAAACTGAACATATTCTGTCTAATCTTTTCTCTAAAACCTGCAGCAAATTTCCTCTCCATTCCCCACAATGATGTTTGGGTCTTTCTTCTGATGTTATCTTCCATTATTCCACTGCCAGTATTTATATTTTTAAATAAAGAGATTCTACCACATTGCAAAATGAAACCTGTGTATATCCACAATAACAATAGTAAAGTTCTTTCCCAAAGAAGAAGGTGTAAGATGGATAACAATGAAGATTAAAGATTTGTTCTTATGAGGAAACATTTGGGCATTTGCACAGGGATCAGTGGAAGGCACTGGAACATTGCAGAAACATAAGCCTTCCTGAAAGCAGGTCACCAACACAGTGAGGAAGTGAAAAATTTCATATAAAAATGTTCAACACCTGTGCAGCTGTATATTATATCTCCACTCTATGCTCCAGGTTCATAATGAATTTTTACTGATGAAAAGATTATTAGCAAGACCATCGAGGCCACATCCAATTCAGGTTCTGAAAAAAACTAACAAAATGCAAGAACACTAAAGGAATTCAATAAAGCTTGACATAAAATTAATTATCTAAAGTTTCAAAAGCATGTTCTTTCCACCCTGATTTAAAATGCTGTTTGATTCCTACATTGCTTTGTGAGTGTTTTTATTAACTACAAACTTGAATTGTTTGTATTTCCTTTTAAATGTATGTATCTTTTTTTTTCTTCTCTGCTTTAGCTTTGTCTAATTCTTCTAACAGGAAAGATTCTGTTTCCCAAATTCAGCTCAGAGTTGGTAACCACTGGGAAATAAATGTCATTAGTTTCTGACATTGTGAGTATGCTCATCAGTGTTCTTTTCTGTATTCTTGTTTTCTCAGTTCTGTAGTTTATGTGTGTACATATATGTATGTATATGTGTGTGTATAATATGCACATATACATATATACCCCACACCCCCACATATATACATACACATATATGTGTGTATGTACACATATATTACTCAGGATAATGGCTTCCATTCTCTAAATTCACAAGAGAAACTTTGAAATCATGTGTCAAACATCCCTTCAGGTCCTCAAGTATTGACCAACATGATCAAACTTCCTTCACATAAAAAATCTGATAAAAGATGCTCCCACTTCAAGAAATATTCCCAACTAAACCAGTTACCTGTGTAATTTCTTTGCTCTTCTAATGTTCTTATAATAACACTTGTCAATCTCCGCTACCTGTATAATTACTGTATCTGTCTCTATCTATCAGTACTATTCAACCACAATTATCAACCAGTCATATGTCCTGCAAACCATTCCTGGCCTTCTTACTAACTTCACCCTTCTCCTCAAACACTCTACTAAAGCTGTCTTTCTTCCTCTTACATTAATAACATTTATGTCATTTATGGAGCTCCTTCTGGATGCCTGCCTTGCATGAGTGGCCAGAGGCCCTGAACGCCTTTGGATGTTTGAACTCATTTCTGGTAATGTTGTCTTTATTATTCATATTTTCCTACCAACCATACTGTGCTGATTGTCCTTCAACTTCTGAATAGGGTGATGAACAAGGATTACTTAACAATGCTCCCATCTCATAATTGTAACATCCAAGTCATTTTGATAGGATTCAATGTGAATTCTCACTCACTCTCTGCATTATTTGCTGAGTGTGATTCTTGTCTTTAGAAAAAAAATGAAAAGAATAATGGTGGGTAAATATTCAATGTATACACATGAAAACTGACCCAAGAATCATGAGGCAGGAGGTTGGGGTAGGTGGATAGTGATAATGGAAATGGTGGCTTACTAACAATTACTAAATACAGAGGCTGACAGCTTAAATTCATACCCTTGTAGAGTACTGTCCCTGTTTTCACTATATTTGATGTTGGTATAATTTGTGGAGGGGAAGGGAAAAAGAAAGTTGTTTAAATAGGGATACAGGTGGACCCATCGCAACAATGAGATGTACAAGAAATTATGTCAAAAAACGAACTTTACAACTTTGGTGTAGGGAGAGGGGGTGGGGGATGGGAAGGGGAAACAAAGGAGGAGGCAACAATGCTTGATAAGAAATGTACTCATTACCTTGCTCATGTAATTGTAACCCCTCTGTATGGTATTTTCACAATAAAAAAAGAAAAAAATTGATTGGTACTAATCAAGTTCAGTATCTAATTTTTTGATTAGTGTATGTTACTTATACAAAATTCATATTTCACTGAGGTTCCTACATATGTGTTTTTAATGTCCTTTTTCCTATTTGCCCCCAACAACTCCTGATTTTCTTATAAATTTTAAATTAGTTTTAACATTACTTTTTGATACATGCAAGCGTACAATGTACTCTCATCCCTTTTGTCCTCCAATTCCCACTGGTGTCTCCCAAATAGTTTCCTATTTATGCTCATTTCTTTCTAGATATACTGAGATCTAGACATTTAGGAAGGAAGGATCTGGACAACACTTGTGAGAATGTGGCTCACCAAGTAGTTAGAGGCCTTGACTTCAACTCTCCAGAGACTTCAGGGACTAAGAAACAGGTAGGACAGGTAAAGCTATATTAACTGCCTACATGCAGAGCTAAAAAGCCACACATACTTCTTTTGTTTATCTTTTTTTAATTAATAAGTTTTTTATTGTGAAAATACCGTACAGAGGGGTTACAATTACATGAGCCAGGTAATGAGTACATTTCTTATCAGGCATTGTTGCCTCCTCCTTTATTTCCCCTTACCAACTCCACCCTTCCATCTCCCTCCCCACCCAAAGTTGTAAAATTTGTTTTTCGATATAACATCTTGTACATCTCATTGTTGCAATGTATCTCTGTTTAGAAAATTTGTTTTTTCCTTTCCCCTGCCCAAAGAATACCAACATCAAATGCAGTGAAAACAGGGGTTATACTGTGGGGGAGGGACATACAAAGCAACAAAGAGATCGTTTTATAAATATGTTAGAAACAATAGCAAGAAAGAAAAACCATTTGAGTCCTTATCTTGGGCTTCATTTCGCCTAACATCAACTTATCTGACCGTTTCTGCTTGTCACACACACACACACACACACACACACACACTTTTTGCTGTTTTTTTAATATATATTTTATTGTAAAGATACTGTACAGAGGGGTTACAGTTACATGAGTAAGGTCATTACCTATCGATCACTGGTCCATTTCCTATCGATCACTGTCACCCCATCCTTTGTTTCCCCTACTATCCTTTTCCTCCCCACCCCCAAATCCTCCCTCTCTCCCCAAAATTCTAAAGTTTGTTTTCAACATAGTGTCTTGTACGTCTTGTTGTTACAATTGGTCATCTTGTATCCCTGTTTCAGCATTTTGTTATTTCCCTTTGCCTCACAAATTAGATAAATGTATACACAGGATATAGGATACCAGAATCAAATACAGTGACAACAGGGGTTATACCATGGGGGAAGAACATACAAAGAAACAAAAAACAATCACATAGTACATTTTAAGTACATTAAAAAGAACAGCAAGAAAGATAAAATTTCTTATGTCCCTATCTTGGGCTTCATTTCACTTAACATCAGCTTATATAGTCATATGTACATAGCTTGTCTTCTGCTTGTCCTAGACACATACTAGTTATTGCACACATACGTTTTTAACTAGTGGTTGGATTCCCTCCCAGTATGCTTTCCAGTACTTACTTTGGACAGTGCACTGTGGCAAGTGTCTTGGAAATGATTAGTCACTGATTTCTCATAAAACACAGTTAACTGGTGGTTAACAGTTCTATTGTACAGATGACGAAACTGGGGCATAAAGAGATTTACTAATTTGCTACCAGTGGCACTGGGAAGTCACTGAGCCAAGATTTGAGTTCAAAAATGTATAACATGGGATTCTGTTCTAAATCACTGTGTTACTCACTTTTCTTCCTGAGCCAAGAATTGAATTTTATTTCTATATTTACCCTAAGTAGCATTTTATTGTTGCAATGTATAGTGAGCATTCCTAAATTGTAACTCACCTAGAAAATATGGAAATATTACACTTACCTTTTTCATAAAGAGCCTGATAAGAATTAATTGTGCACTATTTCAGAAAATCAGAATATTTTTATGGTATTCCGTTGTGAATATACCATGTGTATTGCATGACATTTGATGTAAATGATATGTAAATGTGTAGATATCAGAATCTCACTACTTACTTATAACTTTTGATGTCATGGTGAATATTAATATATTGAAAAGTATACTAATGCCTTGATCATTCCATTCAGGATTTTTTAAATTGTAAGTTAGGTTTATTGTGGTATGATTTAATACACTATAATTCAAACTTTTTAATGTGCAGTTACACGGATTTAGTTCAACAAATAAACTTGTAGGCAAAACCATAAAGTAGTTCCTTCACCATTCCAAATACCTCACATCCTCTGAAACTTTTCAGCCTTAGCAAATAGTCCACATATGGAATCCACTGGAAAGTTTGTACAGGATTATTTTCTGATGTTGCACATTTCTTTATTCTGCAAGAGACTTTCAGGTTGACTTCAGTTTGAGCTGATTATGGATAAAGCTACTATAAGCACATCTAATTTGTGTGTACATATAAATCTATATATGTAAACATCCACTGTTACTCATGTAGATACCAACCTAAAGGTAAAATTTTGGTTTTAAGTGATTTCATATCTTCATTTGTGAACTCTCTAATCGAAGTGTGTGATTTTTTTAATTGAGTTGCTTATCATGGATTTTGATGATTCTCTTGTATTTTTTGTAAAATTGTGGATGAATATTTTTTCTCAACTTGTGGGCTGTCCTTTTATTTTGTTAATAATGTCATTTGAAGCAGGGTTTAATTTTGATGAATGCAAATTTTTGAAGTTTTTTCTAGTTTAGGAAAAATGGTGTGTCTCACTATGTCTAAGTTATTTCAGTCTAATGTAAGATCAAAATTTGAGGTACTTTTACCCTTCACTGGGTTTTGTCTAAGAATTTTATGTATTTTACAGCTTAAGCTTATTACTTTGGAATATGAAATGTGGATTAGAGTCATTTTCACTTTTAGATACTCCTTTTTCATCCACAATGATTTTTGGATAGGGTTATCCTTTCTCCACTGAATCCTCTTGTGCCTTTGTCAAAAATGAATTGACTCTGTATGTTCGTATCTATTTTAGGAGGCATTATTGTGCCCCTATTGATCAAAGTCTCTATCCTATGGCCTGTAACACACTGTCTAGGTTATTGTACCTTTATACTAGCATTTGAAATCAGGTAATATGAGAACTCCAACATTGTTTTTCTTTGTTAAAGTTGTTTTGGCTATTCTGTTTCCTTTCCTTTTCTATAGAATATTCAGAATCAGACAACTGATTTTTTTTTAAAAAGGGAGAAAAGGAAATCATTAGCACTTTGTTCAATGCATAAAGCTGAAGACAACAAGTATATCAACAATATTGAACCTTTGAAACCATTCTCATGATATATTTTCTCATGTATTTAGTTTTTGACTTACATTATTTTTTGTTTTGATTTATTACATGTCAAACATGTTACCATACAGATCTCTTCAAGCCACACTGAAGAGTTTTATTATAAATAGTGCTTTTAAAAATGTAGATTTAAAATATTGTAGTTGGCAGGATATGAAACATTTGTTGTTTATATTTTAAATATCGTATAAAAACAGCTAAGTCATCATGTTGGTAGCAATGTTTACAGACTCTTTGGAAGTTCTTTTACATAAACAAGAAAGTCAGGTACTTTAATATGTGGACAACGCTCTTATGAGTAATGTGTCTTGGACTTTAGACTAAGTTTAAGACAAAGCTCAGGAGACATTTGACCATAAAGTTTTGAGGTCTTCAGCCAAACAAACAACAGGAAATCTCCGAAACTCAGCAAATTTATTCCTGAATTTCGGATCCACAGACTATGCACTAATAAGCATGCAATATTTAAAACCATTAAGTTTCGCAATACCTCATTTAGTAGCAATGGGTAACTAATACATTCACATTCAGTGCCTCACAGCAATCAGTTCCTCCATTGTTACTTTGTATGTATTGTCCACCTTCTGGTTTTTCCTGTATAACTCTATTATGCATTGGTTGACATACTTTAACTCTTCCAACCTATTGTTGGTGTCTGTATGCTCATTCTCATAGGAGAATAGAAATTCTAGTCCTTCCTGGAATCATTGGCAACACTTGCTCAGCCTGCTTCCAAGGACAGGAAATCACTTAGATTCCACTAACCCTCCCATAGGATGGAGAATTTCTCTTCTTCTTATTTCTAGTGACACTGCGACATTGTCTTTGCACTAAGTGAAAATGTTTGCAGACACTTTCCAAACAATTTGAAACTTCCAGGTTCTAGAAGCACCCAGAGGGAAAGATTAGCTGGGAAATGTGTCTTTCCTACAGAGATAGATACTCTTTCTCTCCCTGCTTATGAGAAAGACTTCTCCAGTAACTCTGAGTTATTTTGGTTGTGTATATTCAGTAGAGGGTAAAAAAGAGCCTGTGAGTAGCTTTTCTAGCAACTCTGGACAGCCTACATGTGGCTTTTGAGACATATTAATTATTTGGTCTGATTTCTCCTTGCCAATTTGTGCAATGAGTCTACTTTCCGTGCTTTGCTGCAGTCAGAATTTGTGTCTCATGTCTGCTTACAAGTACACCCCTTGCTATACAATTAAGGCTACTCCATTGCCTCATTCACTTAGCTATCTTATATAATTATGAAAAACTCTATTTTTTACCTTTTTTTGATAATGGGAAACAAGAAACCTCAAAATTTACTCCACATAGGAAGTAGAAATTCTCAGTTTTCAAACTTATTTTCATTCATATTTCTTTTATGGTTAAAACATAACATTTTTCTCAATGAATAAGTAAGAAATAATAGTATCTTTGACTCTCATTTGGAGAAACTAAATTGAATATTCGGTTCTTTCAAAGATTATTCAGATATTGCCCTTGAGAATAGTAAGAAAACTATCAATGCAAGAGCTGAGCTGTTGGCCTGGTGAAGTAAGCTTCTAACCTACTATTTGTCCAGAGATGAGACTTTGATAACAAGTACTGTGTTTTCAGTTGAGTTAATAACAGGAAGCCAAATATTGAAAATTGTAAAAATTTAGGACGAGCGAGGCTGTCTTTGTTCAAAGTTAACCTGAAAGAATCCAGCTAGCTTCAGTTCTGGGTGGATGGTGCTTCATTGTATAAGAAACACATTACATATTCAAAATGTTCAATTATAAACATCTCTAAGAACATACAGTTCTTAGGAATGAGTTACCAGGGCCATAGACTCCGCTTTAAAATATTGCTTAGAAAATGTAATACCTTTACAAATAATTATGTAACTCAAGGGGCTGGGAAGGTAGTTCAGTGGTAGATTGCCTCATATGCATAAGGCCCTGGGCTCGATTCCTCAGCACCACATAAGCAGAAAAAGCCGGAAGAGGCTCTGTGGCTCAAGTGGTATACTTACATAGGCCTTGAGCTGAAGAGCTCAGGAATAATTCCCAGGCTCATGGTTCAAGCCCCATGACCAAAAAAATGTTTCAAAACATGTAACTCAAGTCATTATTGTCAGTATTGTTAAGATGTCAGTTGTCTTTAAATTTATCTGTAGAGCAACATAAATTTAATTAAATTCTAATTGGATATTCTTTTTGCTTAAATTGAGAAGTTGACCTTAAAATAAAAAATTGAAAGAATATAGTATAGCCCAAGGCAGTTTTTAAAGACATGGTACAAATGAAACAATTTTATACATAGTTTTCATGATTAACTAGGAAGTTTTGATAACAAGATAATGTGGAGATACATAAGGACTAAAAATCTAGAAATGGATTCACAAATACAAAATCAACTTTTGATGAACTTTCCACAGTAATTCTATGAAGAATATAAAGATTTTACAACAAATATTTGTGGAACTATTAGTTATCTTGCTCATTTTACACTATTTACCATAGCGAAGGTAGGAAAACAGCCCAGAGGCTCCACTATATACACCTCACTATTTCTTGGTTCATTTCCATTATATGTGTATATATACACATATACATATAGTGGAATTTTACTCATTCATTAGGAAGAGTAATATTACATCATTTGTAAAACACTGATGGACCTGGAAAAATTACATTAAGTGAAGTAAGGCCCAGCAAGATACAGAATGCATATTTTCTTTCATATGTGGAAGCTAGAACTAACCTATAAATGTACAAATAAACACATCCAGGGTTGTATGCAAGTATACACACATGTGTTAACCAAAATAGCATATTTTCAGGGGTGAATATAACAAGTATAATAGATTAGAAAAGCTAACTCACAGACCAACAAAATGAATACAGGAAACTGATACTTGAAAAGTGTGGGGCTGGGGGAAGCCAAGAGAAGAGGGAGAATAGATAAATGAAGACAATAAGACAGGGAGAATGTGGGCAAAATATTCAATGAATACCCCAAAAGTATAAGAAAATTGAGGGAAAGGGCTGAAATGAAAGGGCAGGGCAGCGTGAGGAAAGGGGTGACATCAGTGAAGATACATTGGAGCTCACATGGCTTACATCTGTAATCCTCAGTGCTTAGGAGGCCGAGATCTGAGGACAGCAGTTTGAAGCCAGCCCACACAGGGTCCCCCTGTGACTTTTCAATGAATGGCTCCAAAAACCTGGTAGTGAAGCTGTGTCTCAAAGTGGTAGAGTAGTAGCCTTGAGTAAAAAGAGCTCAACAACAGCACCTAGGCCCTGAGTTCAAACCCCATGACCTACCCAAAACAGGTATATTGGATTCATAAACTGATTTGTCAAATGTTTTTGTGCAAATACTTCAAATAAAACAAATCTAATAAAAGTTCTATAACTCATAGTAGCGTCTAGCCACTCTCTCCTTAGTCTGCAATTCTTCTTCTTCCTCCTCCTCCTCCTTCTTCATCATCTTCTTCTTTTTTTTCTAAATTAGCTTTAATATGAGCAAAAAGAGCTTGATTACTTCTCACAAGTCCTAGGCTGCAATATAATTTCATCTAAACTGGAAAGTAAGCATAAAGCCAGAAAATGGAGCCTATTTTGCTCCAGCCACAGATACCAAAGAATTAACTTTGTCTTCTCATTTTTAATAGACAAACTTCAGTGAATATATGTGAGTATTTAGATAACTCCACAGAATACACTTAGCTCTTAGAAATGTGCAAATCTACAGCTAATTTCCACTTTAATTTCTTGAGTAAGTTAATAGAAAGATCTTTCTACTACATGCTGAAAACTGTATTTCCTGTTAGTATGCTATTTTACACAATTTTCCTTAGTTCTCTATAAATAAAATAGTTTAATATTTCAGAAAGAGTCTCATAAATGTAAGGGGAAGATTCATATACTTTTTGTCCTTGTTTCTCTAGATTTTTAAATGCATTTTTCTTGTTATTATAAAAGTGATGTACAGAGAGGTTACAGTTACATAGTCAGATAAAGGTTGTATTTCCTTTTGAATAATGTCACCCCTTCCCTCACTCTTGTGCAGGTTTTAACACTTATTCCTACCCAAAAGTTGTATAGTTCATTTTGTAAATGTCTAGTGAATATGCTACATTGGTTCACACTTTGACCCCATCCACTTCTCTGTCTCCCCTTACCTTCCCTAAGACAGATAAATGAACAAATAAGACAGAAACAAAAGGAAAGAAAAAAATTTCCTGAAGTTTATTTTGAAAAATATGATTTTATATGATCAGATGCACATAGCTATTGCGCCTTTGTTTTTCTCTCCTAAGAATATCCTCCTTCAGTTTCACTTTGTGTGAATACCTAGAGACCTGTATAATTTCTTATTTTGAATTTACAGGCATATTCTAGCTACCACAAATGAGGTCTGGGTCTGGCTTACTTCCCTTAAAATATTTTTTCAAGTCTTTCCATTTCCTTATGAAGGTATAATATCATTCTTTCTGATGAATAAATAGAATTCTATTGTGTGTATATAGGCCACATTTTCATGATCCATTAGTCCTCTGAGGGGTATCTGGGATGATTCTTGGCTATGGGAAACAATGCTGCGATGAACAGAGCTGTGCTGATAGCTTTAGTGTGGCCTTATTTGTGTTCTATTGGATAAATGCCCAGGAGTAGAATTGCTGGGTCATAGGGAAGCTCTATGTGGAGTCTTTCGAAGAACCTCCATACTGCTTTTCAGAGTGGTTGAACAAGTTTACACTCCCACCAACAGTGAAGTAGGGTTTCTTTAGGCACCTGCCTGCCAACATTTGTTATAGTTTTCTTGATAGTAGACATTCTAACTAGAGTGAGGTGGAATCTCAATGTTGTTTTGATTTGCATTTCTTCTATGGTCAGAGATGATGAACATTTCTTCATGTGTCTATTGACCATGTTTACTTCTGCTGAGAAGTCTGTCTAAATCTTTAGCATGCTTACTAATTAGGTTGTTTGTTTCAGGATTTAGTTTGGGGGGGTTAAATTTTTGAGTTGTATGTATATTTTAGATGAGACCATTCTCTGATGCACAGCTGATAAAATATTTAATATTAAATATTAATCTTATTATCTGTGTCCTTTGCCATGTAGAAACTCTCCATCTATCTAGCCTTTCTTTGATTCATTGTGAGTCTGTATCTTTACTTAAGAAGTCTGCAACACTTTTAAAACGCATTGTTAGTTTTGATTTTCTTCTAAAATTACCTCAATAAGCCATTTTTGCTTTGTTTTGCTTCGTTTATGACTGTGATAAAAATTCATGTGACATAGATTTTTTAAGCATAATTATACCCTCACTCTGTTTGGTTCATATCATGTTATGTCATTTTAGAAGTATTCAATTTACTTCACTTTTGGGTGCTGTGAGGGGACAATACGACTCCTTTCATTTTAAATGGGACAAAAAGTGCGATGACAAAATGTTTATCTCATTAAGCCCACAACTATTTTAAAATCTAGAATTTCAGTTTTAAGACTATCAATTTCACTGTTTATTATTTTTGTCACTCTAGGATTCAAAGGTAGAGATTCAGTGAGTTCCAGATGATTAAGTAATTCAGCAAAGCGTATTCCCATAGTAAAAATGGACAGATTTCCCTAGAAGGAAACACAAAAATTTAACTATATTGCTCCTTGTAAATTGATGTTTCTCATTCTGGGTGCATATACCAGTCTGTGACACATTGGCCTGAAGCATTTTCAAGCAGTGTAAGAGATTAATAGTTGCCCTGTAATTCCAGGTTGCATGCCTGCTGTCTACTAATATCCTTTTGACATTTTGATGGATATGGGTCAGAATACCATTGCAAGTCCATAATTTTATTTAGCCATAGGTGGTTTGAGCTTTCTCTAATTCATTACAAACTCTTAGAGGTTGATGAAATACTTTTTCATGGTGCTCAGTTCTCCTAAGGTACTTGGGCAAAAGTGTACATTTGTGATTCAGGAGCAATAACAATTATTCTTCTTTTAAAATTATGTTTTTAAAAGCCAAGAATATGGTGGCTGGACTCCGGAGACTTGGGTTTCTTATCACCTGATATGAAGAAAAACATCAGAAAGCTTTCTTTCTTTCTTTTTCTTTCTCTTTTCATTTGTTCTTTCTTTCTTTCTTTCTTTCTTTCTTTCTTTCTTTCTTTCTTTCTTTCTTTCTTTCTTTCTTCCTTTCTTTCTTTCCTTTCTTCCTTTTCTTCCTCTCACTTTTTCTTTATTTGTGTGTGTGTGTGTCTGTGTGTATGTGTGTGTGTGTGTGTGTGTGTGTGTGTGTGTGTGTGTGTGTGTGTGTGTGTGTGTGTGTGTGTGTGTCTATACTGGGGCTTGAAATCAGGGCATGGACACTGTCCTTTAGCTATTGCACTCAAAGGTGGTGCTCTACCACTTGACAATTACACTTTCAGCTTTTTCCTGATTAACTGAAGATAACAGTTTCATTAAATTCCCTGCCCAGGCTGACTTTGATCCTCAAATGTCAGCCTCCTGAGTAGCATAGATTATAGGTATGAACTATCAGTGCCCAGACAGTGCTCCAATTTCATCTACACAGACATCTAAGTAATCCAATTTTCCAACCTGAACCTCTTTGCATCTATTTGTGAATCATGATTAAGTTATTCATCTCTGAGGCAATCATGCAAGTTTGAGGAAGTCAATCTTATCCATCAATGTACTTTTCTCCTCAACTGTGAAAGTTTTAGGCCATTGGAAATCCTTTCTGATGGAGGGACAATAATAGTTCCTATCTTAGGTCCAAAGGTTCTATTCAAGTCACTCAATTGATAATCTTTATTCAGACAATGAATTGAAGAAATAGTGGTTCAAATCTTGGTCCATACTCTGAAAGCCTGTGTTGACATTTGATTTCATCAACTTCTATTAGCAGAGTATTTAAAGTTTCATTATAAGAAGTAAATAAAATTAGTTTATGTAAACTACCTGGTGGCTGATTTTGATTACAACAAGAGCATTGGGTTGGAATGATCATCAGAGTTCTTCTCCCTCAGGCAATTAGGTGATAGGCACAGTAAAAAGTTCTATAGACTGCTGGGGTAGCGAGATTTTCTCTTGATTCTTTTTTTTTTTTTTTTTTTTTTTTTTTTTTTTTTTTTTTTTGTCGGTCGTGGGGCTTGAACTCTGGGCCTGGGCGCTGTCCCTCAGCTCTTCAGCTCAAGGCGAGCGCTCTACCACTTGAGCTACAGCGCCACTTCCGGTTTTCTGGTGGTTTATTGGAGATAGGAGTCTCACGGTCTCTCCTGCCCGGGCTGGCTTTGAACCGTGATCCTCAGATCTCAGCCTCCTGAGTAGCTAGGATTACAGGTGTGAGCCACCAGCGCCCGGCTTCTCTTGATTCTTAACAGCACAATCCCATTCTCTTGGTCTCAACTGGGCCACCCTGGTAGACAGTGAATTCCACCCTGGGGTGACAGCACTCCAGAGACAAAAGTACTCAGCACCTAGTGCATTTGAGCAGATCAGTTTCTTCACAGGCAGAAAATTACTGGCCATGTTACATTATCCAAATAGAATTGTTGTTATGATATACTGATGTGTAAGATACATTCAAGTTTTCTTTTTTATGTGGCCAGGAAAAAAGCAAAAATAGTAATGTTTCACATGAACACACACACACACACACACACACACACACACACACACACAAACACACACACACATTTCAGTGCATTCTTGATTAAGGAATTCATTTTGTATGGAGAATTACATAGTACCATGCCTGCAAACAGGCCTAGCATATACTATTAATTTGATCAATCATCATAATTAAATGTGACTGCTTAATAAGTAGATTCAGAGGTTCTCCTGTTTACTGTGGAGAGGGTATATTAATATTCACTTTGAGAGTCATTAAAGGCATTCAGAAATCTCTCTCTCCTCTGCATAGAGGAAGACTTCAGGTCCTTCTTTAAAACTAGGTGTGGACTTATGACATGTGTTGGCCTTATGATACATCACTTTAGAGGAACAAGGTAAAACAATGCTCCATGTGCATCTGCTCTCCCTCTGTTGAGGTAATAAAGGGACTTGTGAGTTTAGGAGTTTTTGCTTTTATAGCCCAGTCTGGTTCTTGTAAATTGCTGAGCTCAGCAGCCTCTTATTGACCCATTGGAGAGTTAGCCAGTTGGAGAAAGATGCTTTTATTGTGTTATGTCACTGAGATTTCAGAAAAGAAGAGCAACAATCCTCTCGGAGAAAGTGGTCACCAAATTAATAGCTGATACAGTTGACATTCCACATTTTCTTCCTTTATCAACAACCTCATAATTTCCACATTGCATGAAGAAAAAAACGAATATTTCTTTGTAAGGCCCATTGAAACTTGCTTAAATTTCTCTGAATCTATAATTGCTTGATACTAAAACTTGTTAAGCAAAGCCCAACTTGAGCTATTTATAGTTTCATAACCAATATGCAACGATTTAATAGTCACACACTAACAAAATAACCCACATTTGACACTAAACTGAAAAGTGAACTGGATTTTTGTTCCATTTTGTGATGAATTGAAAATTACTCTAAAGTATAGACTATTTCAGAAGGGAGAGTTAAAATGCAAAAATTTACTTCCTTTAGTTCAGCATTTTCAATTGTGCGATAGTTTCAACATTTCACAGGAGTTTCCACATACCCTACCTCAACAACAATGTAGTTATATACACACAGATCTATTCACAAGATATCAATTTTAAATGTCATTTCCACAAGAAATACTAACCTTGATCTATCACTCATATTTGTTTAATTTTCCTACTTCATCCTCATAAATTTGGCTTGAAATATTTGACATAACAAGAAAAATACTTATTACCTTACTTACATAACTGTAACCCATCTGTACATCACTTAGACAATTGAAAATATAAACAAATTTTAATTCATCTAACTATCTTTCATTCTATCTGTCTGTGTTGGCAAGGTTGGCAAGGATAATGACCATTATATTGAACAATGAATGCTCATTACCTAATGATGGTAGCAGGCAAGAGTGTAGGATGAGTAAGTATATAGTAAATATTTACTAAATAAATGAATGTGTCACAGCTTTTCTTTTTTTCCCCTGTATTTAAAGAATCCCATAGACTCCCCTACAAATTACTCAAGTTGATCCAAAACTTTGGGAAAGTAGCAGGGTATAAAATTAAGCCTCAAAACTCAATGGCTTTTCTGTATGCCAATAATGAGAAGAATAAGGCTGAAATCAGGTAAGCAACTCCTTTTGTAATAACTCTCACAGTTTTCTAACACTGAATTAAGTGCAAACTTCATAATTAGAAAACAGACTGAGAAAACTCTAAAAGCAAATTATAGGATTACTGATTTTATGTAGAGGAACATGACAGATACCAAGGCAAGAAAGAAAAGAAAGGGAATAAAGAATTGTTTCAAAAGTTAAGACCAGGTCAGGTGTTGTAGTACATACTTAGAATCCTAACACTTAACAGGCAAAGCAAAAATTTTTGAATTTGAAACCATTATGGGCTACAAATTTGTTATTTAGTTGTATAAGGAGGAACAATTCTGGATTATTATTAGGACCTGATATAATAAATGAATAGTTTAAGACATTTACTTCCTTGCAACTATGCAGGTAAGATGACAGGAATCTTGGGAACTTTAAGTCCCATTTTCTACATGGGGGACAGAAAGTGTTTCTTCTTTTATTCCTCCCTATTTAATGTTCCTTTTCAATTACTCCCTGTTAAATGAAAATAAATGCTTGCTAAAACATAACAAGAAAAAAGAAGACAGGAGTCTTAAATTAATTGCACAGACTTGAAGAACTGAGGAGGAAGCCACTATATATTCAGTTCCACATTCACTGAAACTAGCACAGTGCCTGCACAGAGGAGGTAATCAATAGAAATGTGTTGAATGAATAAATGCAATCATATTTATAGACAAACCTGGGGTCCGAGAATTGAATCTGGGTTCTGGCTGAGAAACCATCCATCTTCAAGGAAAGGATGTGTAAGGCAGAATATAAAGAGGTTCTTTACCAAAGCACAATAGATCTGGCGCCTAGTTTTAGGTAATATTTGGGCTAAGCCAGCCCAATCATATGAGTTTATTACAGACCTGACGATCCAAACTGACAGAACCTGATTACCAGTATCAGAGCTGCTGGGAAGGGTAAGTATTTGAGAATGTTAAATTGCGCGTGGGAGAGTATTCAAGATGTGGTAAAGAGATTCAAAATGTAATGGAGATCTGCTTGTGAGAGCATCACACTGTCCAAAAATTTGTCTCATTGTGTTACAGTTCTTGATTCTTTTTCTTTGAAAAAATAGTTTAGCATGCTTTCAATAGAAAATTACTTTATTTTCTACAGACAATCTGTAGTATAATCTAAGATAGCTTTATTTGTATTATATTTATATTTATATTGTTATATTTATTTATATTGTCTTTTTTAAGACAAGAGAAAAAATTTTATTTAAAGCCTTCAGAAATTAAAGGAATATGTCTTGTTGTTAAAAATAAATAACCACCCAACTCATAAAGATTTTAAAATGCAATTGTGATTATAACACAAGAAATTTAAAAAGGAAAAATTATCTATTAGGAAGGTCATAAATATACACAATAATTGTTTCATAATAAAAAAAGTAATGAAAACTATACTAAAATATCTGTAAATATCCATAAAATGTTCAATTTTGTAGAAAGGAGCTATCCTGACACAAGAGAAAATATAAAATGGTATTAGCATCACTGTAAAGTAGTAATTGTAATCAATAACCAACTATTCTCATATAATGAAAATCACCATTCTCAAATATTTTCCTATGTGTCATAATAAATGTCATAAACTCTCTCAGAAGCTGAAAGCATAGGAGATGATATCAAGTCTTTTTATATTAATTATTGTGTACCAAACTAAGGATGATGCACAAATACACAAAAGTAAAGTTCCATCTCAAAATTGGACAAAGAGGGAAAATACCAAAAGCATGTTAGTAAGTTAAATTCAGCACTACATAAAATATATAATTATGAAATAAATTTTATTCCAGAAAAATGAAGCGTGTTTTATTTGGAGACATTATAATTGAAAATATTAATAGAAGAAAAGTTGATCATTGCAATAATCAATAAAGGAGATACAGGAATAATTTACTAAATGATATCTATTGAAAAGTCACTATACATCAGGCAATTGGGAGTTTTGGAGAAATAACTCTAAATAGTTAAGTGCAGACCTCAGGACCAATGGAATAGAATTGAAAACCCAGAAATGAACCTACAGACCTATAGCCATCTAATCTTCGATAAGGAAGCTAAAACAATAGAATGGAAGAAAGACAGCCTCTTCAGTAAATGGTGCTGGCAAAATTGGTTAACTACATGTAGAAAACTAAAGCTAGATCCTTATATATCACCCTGGAACTGTAATTGGGCATAACACTTAAAATTTAGCAAGCACTTAAAACAGAAAGTTAGCAAAAATTATCATATAAGGAATGAAAGAGTTACAGAAATAATCTAAGTTTGTGTTGACCAATGTATAGATGTGTGTATGTGTGCAAGTGAGTTCTATATATATTTGTGTATATGTATGTTCAATTTTTTATAAAATATGTAACATACACATACATCATATATTTATGAACTTGACATCTGGTTAAACAAAAATGTAGGCATAAGCATTATGCTAATAAATATATGCTAATAAGCCAAACATATAATTAAAATTACTGTATGATCTCACTTATGCAGGATCATAAAAATTCAAAGGCATAGAGAATTAAATTATACTTACCAGTTATGGACAACAGGAAGGAATGTGGAGATGTAGGGCAAAGTTTGCAAATTTGCAGTTTTGTAGGATGAATAAATCTAGAGACTAAAGCAAAGCATGAAATCTATGCTTAATGATACTGTGGAAAATTTGCTGAGTATATTTTTACTCTTACCACAAAAGAGGCATTATTATGTGGGATAATGGATATTGTAATTTGTTTTGCCATGATAATGATTTCACTATGTATAAACAACTCTAAATATAGTGTTATACACCTTTAAATAATACAAAACCAACAGAAAAAATATAAGTCACCGTGAGGGCTGCAATGATATTAGAAGTAATAGAGGTCTTAATGAGCTTCTGAAACTATCCAATGATTAAATCCAGAAAAAAAGCCACTGACAAAGTGGGGGAAAATGCTAAATGTAAAGGTCCATTATAGTTGAACAGTGGCAGTACAATAAGTGTGAATATTTAGAAGGAAGAAAATGTATAGTGGAAGAAAACAGCTATAAAGCCTGAGATTGTGAAACATGTTTTCTGTATTTATATCTTACACTTTACCATCAGGAATCTATACCTGTAAAGGGAGATTTTTGTATACCTGAACCCTATTTTTCTAATAAGAAAGAAGACAAATCTTTTGACTAGATAGCAACAGAGAACAGTTTTAAATCCCACGTATTGTAATTGCATGTCATGCAGTATTATTACGAGGCCAAAAAAATACCCAGATAGTAAATAACAACCTTGTAAGGAGTGAAGTTCTACTCAAGGTCCAAAAAAGTACCCAGATAGTAAATAACAACCTTGTAAGGAGTGAAGTTCTACTCAAGGTAAACACCTACACTAAGATGACACTTTATTAACCTAAATGGAGATAAAGGAAATTCTTGAATAACCAACAGAAGTTTTGAGTGAACTAGATAGGTCCAAACTATAAATCTCAGCTATTCATAGCAGGTGTGATGACTCACATTTGTTATCTACTAGGGAGATGGTAAATGGGAGGATCATGGTTGGAGGCCAGCCCAGGCAAAAAGATAGGGAGATGATGCCATCAAAACAAATAAGCTGTTTTCTTCTTTTTTTGTGGCACACACCTGTCATCATAGCAAGGCAGGGGGACACAGGAAAGAAGAGGAGGGTCAAGGAAGGGCACCAACCCAAACAGAAAACCTACTCAATAAACAGCTGAAAGAGGGTGAGATAAGCCCCAGATGGTATAGCACCTACTTACCAGGAGTGAGGCCCTGAGCCCAAACTGCACTATTGCCAAAGAAAGACATTTAAAAAGGAAACTCGAAGCCTTTGTAAACAGGGAAAGGAGAATTTACAAACATTGCTCATACAATTCAAGAAAATATTGAAAATTTATTGAAGAGATTGTGTTTTAAATGTTTTTATTGTAAAAATGCCATACAGAGGGTTAGAGTTACATGAGCAAGGTAATGAGTACATTTCCTGTCAAGCATTGTTACCTTCTCCTTTGTTTTTCCCCTACCATCCCTTCCTTCCCACCTTCACTACACCCCCCCCCACACCCTGCCTGAATTGTAAAGTTCATTTTTTCGACATAGTGTCTTGTACATCTCATTGTTACAATGGGTCAATCTGTATCTCTGTTTAAGCATTTTGTTAAGCTACCATAAAAATCACTTCAGATAAGTTTAAGGAGAAAAAGAGAGATAGAAAGACAGAGAGACAGAGCCAAAGATAGAGAGACAGAGAGACAGAGACAGAGAAACAGAGAGACACAGAGACAGAGAGTAAGACAGAGACAAAGACAGAGTCAGAGACAGAGTCAGAGACAGAGAGACAGACAGACAGAGACAGAAACAGAGACAGAGAACTAAAAGATTAAAATAAAAACCTAAAGGCAATGATATCATGTGTTCTCTCTTATGAAGATGTTAGATCTAAAAGATAAGCATATACATAAACACATACATGAAGGATCACATGCGTGCATGTATACATACCTATACACATGCATGTGCATGTATACATATATTATGGATGTGTTTACATACATAAGAAAGAAAGAAATAATGGTTGGAAGGTGAACAATATTGAAAGCCATTGTAGCTGTAAATAAAGGTAGAAAAACCAAATAGAAAACTATTCAATAATAGTGGGTTGTAAGTGCTGGGCTCAATCTGATTAAAATACTCCATATACCCTTGTAAAATACAATGATGAAAGTCACCTGACAATTAGTGTGCATAGAACAAGTACATAGCAGGAATGTAAACAAGATTGTGTATAAGATGTGGGTACTAGGAAGGGAGGTGGGTGAACAGATGAAGGATGAAGATGAAGGAGGTTGAACACCTTCAAAACACTTTATGTACCTGTGGGAAATGGACAAATGAAGTGTCTGTTGAGAATGGTTTGGGATGTAGGGGAAGAGGTAAGGGGTAGATTTTGATCAAGGTATTTGTATGCATACATGAGCATGACCATGTGAAACTGTTTCACAACTAAGTGATGCCAATGAAAAATGTGGGACAATACAAATTGGAAAGAGAGAAATAGCTTGAGAGGTTAAACATGACAAGCACCACTCGCTGTTTAATCAGAGAATGCAGAGTCCAGAAATGCTCCGAAATCAAATTCTCAATCCTGAGAAGCCCTTTGACAAAAATGAACAACCTGGTATTCACTTCACCTGTTAGAACTGCAAAAGGAGGAGCAACCTGTCAGAGCCAGAGGGAGGAGAAAGAATAGCACTTCTGGTGAAATATTGTCCAGCCAGGGTCCAGTATGAAAGGAAATAGTGGAGAGCCTCTTATTGGAATATTCTGGAAGGAGACCACAAAAAAAAAAAAAAAAAAGATCCTGATAAGGCATCTGAGAAAACCCACGCCGGATGGATAGTTTTTCCACTGAGGGCAGTCACTTTTAGTGTGCAGCAGGGGAAAAAAATAATAAAAGGAAACCAAACCCAATGGATTTGCTCAGGGGCTGACGCTAAAAGTGAAGTGGAAAAGAGCTAGGGACCCTCTACTGCAGGCGCCAAAATTTCCCCCAGGAAACACTGCATCAGAACTCAAGATCTGAGAGCCACCCTTTGGTGACATTGACGCCCCAGGTCGTCACAGCCTGGATACTGCCCCCCACAGGATCACAAATGCAGCACCATGGGAGTGACCGGCCAGGTAAAGCAGAAGGTGGGATGGACGGACAGCTGTGAAGTCCACAGGACCAAAGAGAAGGTTATCTCGATTTTAAATTTAGAGATATCTCAGCCAAGACAGCACAGTCTCAGCGATGGTGCAGAGACACCTCTACCACGCCGCTTTAGTCTGAGTTAAATGATAGGTCTTGATGCATCACTGACATGTTGAAAGATATCAACGAAGTCTGCAATACACTTGGGTGACCTGGATCTTGTACAATGCAAATCCCTCTGGTTTCTGCACTTGCAGTAGGATGTAAGGGATTTGCTTGATTTCAGAGGTAAATAGGGTTTACTTTTGTTTCTTCTCTTCCTTCATGATAAAAACAATCTGCGATAACAGGAGAGATACCCTATTAATGCCCAAAACAGAAAATACACTTTCAATTAGTATAAATGTGAATGGAATGACCCTTTTCAATGAGCTAGTAATTGACTAATTTCTCAGCAGAAAATCTCAATATATCCAACATGTAGAATAATAATAAAAGTAACATTCTCTGATCACAAGATTAAAATCTAGAAGGAAAGGCCTTTCCTTATTGAAATGAATACTATAAGAATACTATAAGCAATCGACTTAAAGCACTTGGAAAAAAGGTTGGATGTGAAGGTGCTGTTGATGACTTGAAAAATGAGTACCATAAAAATAAGACACACTGTTCATGACAAAACATTTAAGAATACAGGAGTTTAGTGTGAAATATACATCTTTGTAAAAATGAGTCAAAAACAAACAATCTCTTTGATTAATCAAATACAGGAAAAGAACAAGGAACAAATAAATATAAGCCCAAAAGTACTTCAATAAAGATAGGGATGGGGCTGGGAAGGTGGCTCAGTGGTACAGTGCTTGCCTTGCATGCATGAGGCCCTGGGTTCTGATTCCTCAGCACCACATAAGCAAAAAAAGCTGGAAGGAGCACTGTGGATCAAGTGGTAGAGCGCTAGCCTTGAGCTGAAGAGCTGAGGGACAGTGCCCAGGCCCAGAGTTCAGGCCCCATGACTGGAAAAAAAACAAAAAAGAGTGATTTAGAAAACAGAAACACCTTGCTAACAATGAATCCCAAATCTAATTTTCTGGGAAAACTTGTAATACGTTTTCATCTAACAAAAAACAATAAAATAAAATCTAGATTAAATAGAGAATTTTCCTGACAAACTTACCAGAATTATATTCAATCCACATCAAATATAAGCTAATTATCCTGGGTGAAAAAGAGAAATTTGTGACAAAGCAACCTACTTAAACACTACAAGTCCAATTTGAACTTATCCATTAGTTTTAACAATTTTTTAAAGTTAAAAATAAAAAGAGAGATAAAAAATATGAATTATATATACATTGTCTAAAGCATATGAAGGCAATACCTTAGGTTTTTGGTGATATTATGCACACAAACACATATAATATATTGCATACATATATATAATTAATTGTGTACAATGTTCAAAAGAGTCAGATTATTAATATATCAATTATAAGTAACAATACAAAATTACTAAATATAAATTAGCACATAAAAATAGCATATTAAAACAGTACCAGGCAGAAAAAAACTGCAGTTAATTTCAGGATTGCAAGTATAGTTTTATGGTAGGATGACCATAAATAAGATCATAAAAGTAGAGCTTAAAAGGAAAATATATGGTTATCTTTAAAGATGTAAAGAAAGCATTTGGCAAAATTCAGTACATGTAGTAAAAATACACTCAATAAAATAAGACTTAATGGTCATGCCATTAATAAAAAAACACTATATCTCTTAATCAATAAACAAGCACTTTACTTAAGAGGAAAACAGTATAGGCTTTCCCGTTATACTCAAGAAAAGCTAATGATGCTTTGTGCCAAGGAGAAACAAGCAAAGACATATTAGAATATAGCATCCAACACTTTAAACGAGGGACTCTGGAGAGGTACACTCAAAGGTACATGAACTGAAGAGAAGGAAGTCCACAAACCAGGCTGTAGCAAGCTCAGACCCTAACTTCTTTAAAGCCATTTGATAGCAGTTTAGACATGGAAACAAGGACAAGAAAAGAAAATGATAATGGATTCCAGAATACTAATTGTATGTATAGTATCATTGAACAGTATAATGTGACTGAGAAGCAAATAAAAAATTGGGTACATAACATATGGAATTCGGAAAATAGATTATGACAGGGAAAACATTCAAAGGCTAGGAATAGTATCATGTAGAATCCAAAGGAAGACCTAAATGAAAATTAAACAGATGAATACGAACACACATATATGAACATTTACATCAGACCTGGTCATACTAAATAATTTAATTAACATAAATATTGTCAGTAAGCTAAGAATTTTCAGAGAAAATATATGTATATTGTATATTGCCTATTATAATTACATTGCATATGCAAACTATATAATGATATATGTAGGCATATATAGTATAATTAGAAGTATACCACGTATAAACCCTATTTTCAATATGTCTTACATATCATACAAGCGTTAAAATGAAAAAATAATAAAAAGACACCTAAACACTAATCTTTTTTTCTATTTTATTTTATTTTTTTTTACATTTTTTATTGTGAAAATACTGTACAGAGGGGTTACAATTACATGCGCAAGATAATGAGTACATTTCTTATAAAGAATTGTAGCCTCCTCCTTTGTTTCCCCTTCCTATCCCTTCCCATCCTCCCCTCGCCTTCCCACCCGATCCTCCCGCTCCCCCCCACTCCCCTCACCAAAGTTGGAAAGTTTGTTTTCAACATAACGACTTGTACGTCTGATTGTTGCAATGGGTCCACCTGTATCCCTATTTGTTTTTCCCCTTCCCCTCCACAGATTATACCAACATCAAATACAGTGAAAGCAGGAGTTATACTGTGGGAGGGACATACAAAGCAACAAAGATATAATCTTATAAATGTGTTAGAAACAAATGCATGAAAGAAAAAAATCATTTGAATACATATCTTAGGGTTCATTTCCCTAACATCAACTTATCTGACCTTTTCTGCTTGACTCAGACATATACTAGATATTGCAAATAAGGAAAACCATGGGACCTATGTTTCTTTGGGCCTGGCTTACTTCACTTAATATAATTTTTTTCTTTTTTCTTTTTTTAGTTTAATTTAATTTTTTTGGGAACATACTGTACAGAGGGGTTACAATTACATGGGCAGGATAATACGTACATTTCTTATCAAGCATTGCAGCCTCCTCCTTTGTTTACCCTTCACATCCCTTCCCAGCCTCCCACCCCAATACTCCCCCCCCCCACCGCACCAACGTTGTAAAGCTCATTTTTGACATGACAACTTGTACTTCTCATTGTTGCAACAGGTCCACCTGTATCCTTAAACGACTTTTTTTTCCTCATCTCCTCCACAAGTTATACTGAAATCAAATATAGTGAAAGCAGGGGTTATACTGTGGGGGAGGGACATACAAAGCAACAAAGAGATAATCTTATAAATGTGTTAGAAACAAATGCATGAAAGATAAAAAACATTAAAATACATATCTAAGGGTTCATTTTCCTAACATCACATTATCTGACCTTTTCTGTTTGACTCATACATATTCTAGATATTGCAAATAATGGAAACCATGGGACTCATGTTTTAATATAATTTTTTCCAAGCCTTTCCATTTCCTAACAAATGGGGCAATGTTATTCTTTCTGATGGAGGCATAAAATTCCATTGTGTATATATACCACATTTTCTTGATCCATTCATCTACTGAGGGGCATTTGGGTTGGTTCCATATCTTAGCTATAGTAAATAATGCTGCAATAAACATAGTTGTGCTGGTAGCTTTAGTGTGGTCTTGTTTGTAAACATTTGGGTAAATGCCCAAAAGTGGGATTGCTGGGTCATAGGGGAGCTCTATTTGGAGTTTTTTGAGGAACCTCCATACTACTTTCCAAAGTGGTTGAACAAGTTTACACTTCCACCAACAGTGCAGTAAGGTTCCCTTCTGTCCACATCCCCTCCAGCATCTGCTATTATTAGAGTTCTTGATTTTAGCCATTCTAACTGGCATGAGATGTTATCTCAATGTTGTTTTGATTTGCGTTTCTTTTATGGCTATGGAGGTTAAGCATTTCTTCATGTGTCTATTGGCCATCCTTCTTTCCTCTTCAGAGGAATTTCTCTTTAAGTCTTTAGCGCACTTATTTATTGGGCAGTTGTTTCTTTGAGGATTTGCTGTTGGGGGAATTTAATTTTTTGAGTTCTAAGTATATCCTAAACACTAATCTTAAAGAACCATATGCATCTTAAAATAAAAACTAAAGGCAAGTGCCATACAGAAAGATATTCCCTAGTACTATAATGACTACCAATAAAGATGTGAAAATTCTAATTACATAGGAATTGTGAATAGATTACATAGGATCTATGAATAAGATTATAAAAAAGAAATGAACAATATTCATCTTCTACTTAACTAAAGTAGAAAACTAAAATCTTAGTACTTGATAGCTAAATAATGTAGAGCTGTATGAATATAGAGTATTTTAATAGCAGTGATTATATTTTTCTCACTGATAAATCTAGTATAATCTACCACATAAAAACATAATATATACACATTTAAACATCATTCGATTATTAGTTTGTACTGGTTATGTAATAGAATGAAAAGCAAATTTAACAAATTTTAAGATTAACCTATAATTATATGATAAAGTAGGATAAACCAGAAAATGGTACTTAAAAAGTTAGTAAGAAAATAATTAACTTAAAAAGTTAAGATATTTCTTAATATTTAAAATAACCATAGGAAGAAAAAGAATTCACAATATAAATTATAAAGTGTTTTGATATAAACTGTAACTTTAAAATAATGTATTAAATTGGTGAGCTGAAGCTGTGATACTTAAAGGAAAACAATTGGCTTTAAATTAATATATTATAAAATTAAATTAAATCTGGAGATCAGTTCACTGAACCAAATCAGTGGCTAGAATGAAAATAAATTTAAAACACTTGAAGGAAAAACATAATTAAGAAAAAAGAATGTACAAAGAAAACAAACTGAAATAGAAACAATAGAGTAAACATGAAAGCAAACACAAAAAAGAGCTCTGAAAAAGTCTAATAAACATGAGAGTTTCCTAGCAAGAATAATTAAGAACAAAAAAGATGAGAGACAAAGAAATACATATACATACATGAATATATGCAGCATCACTTTAGAATCTGTTACTAATAAAATAACAGAGTAAGTTCATTTTTATATAATTATATTAAATGATCTATTTCAAGCATATATTGAATGTATATTTTAAGTGTTTAAGTTTATATCTTAAGTTACATTAAATATATTTGAGTTTATATTTTTGAAGAAATTTATACCAAGGAAACATATAATAGCCAGGAACATTTAAATCAAAACCAAAACCTAGCTAGTTAAAGTAGCATGTAGTATATGGTTACACACACATAGATGACAAACTTATAAAACCAGTTAAGGCAAGAGTTTAGCACAAATGCACAGTGCAAAACTATGACACAGCTCAGTGCCTCCTGTGTATTTACAGAATCTTAATCTGGCTCATGTACTTTATATTTTATTAATATTTTTAAAGAAGCCTAATTAATTCTGCTATATTCATTAGAATATACTCCAGTAGTAGTATTTCAAACTCCTTTTGTTTGATGGTACTAAGGTTTTGCATTTAGAGTTCCATGCTTACTCAGTATACCATTTATAATGGGATTGCTTTTGTGCCATAATCTGTGATTTTTTTTCTGCTACCTGAGGGGACAGGTGGTTTGCCACAGTGCTCAGCTCTTGATTACAAATGGGTCTTTCTTATATACCAGTAGTGGCCTAAAACCAACATCTTCCCTCTCCTGACTTCTATAAAGGTAGGATTACGTAAGTAAACTACCTACACCAAGTCCCAACTGCAATTTGTTTAGATCAAATATAAATTTTAGTTACTTTAATATGGTTAACATATAACGGTTTGGATTTCTGAATAATGTATTTAAAAATTTACCTATTTTAATTATATATAAATATAAATATAAATAAATATATATGGAGAGAGAGAGAAAGAGAGAGAGAAGTCGTATTTAGAAATGAGAACATAGGAAGTGGCTCTGTAGCTCAAGTGGTAGAGCACTAGCCCTGAGCTGAAGAGCTGAGGGACAGCGTTCAGGCCCAGAGTTCAAGCCCCACGACCGACAAAAAACAACGACCCCCCCCAAAAAAAACAGAAATGAGAACATATTTTAAATTGGTTTTGAAAGATCTGGGTTTGAAGAAAGTGATTTCTGTGTCTGTCCATTAGTGTTGACTAAAGTAAAAGCCAGTGCTGGAGAGAAGATTCTGAAAGCATGATTCATGTTTAGCTAAGAATAAATTTTAAAAACAAATATTTATGTAGCTTCCCAAGACAAGTATCTATTTCATTTCCCATCAAGAAAATAAAGATGCTTTATACAAAGCAAGACATTCCAAGGGCTGTATATTTTACTGGACAGAGAAATTTTCTCTTCCAGGATGGTCAGTAAGAAAAAAAATGGACTCCAGACAACTTTTCCATATAAATGTGTTTTTTTGTTCCCATGCAATCATCATTACTGGACATATCTTAGTTAAAATGACATGGGCACAATTTAAATATTGTCTCTCGAGGATGATATTTTAAAAATATGTCTCAGGGATCTGTTGAAGGAGAAGGCAACTAAAGCTATGATTATAATAGCATGTATAAACACACTCAATGAAATAGGCGGAATATCAGAGACTATCAAGTAGCTGGTTTATTCTGAAAGGGAAGTATTCCTCAAGGATTTTCCCATCTGGAGGGGCATGGCACTGCCTAATATTAATAGGAAAACAATTATGCCAAGGCAACAAAGATACAGTTTCATTTGTATATGTATATGTGAGGGCTGCATACTAAAACCAGAAATGTAAACTTTGTAAATCCTCCATTCACAGACCAGGGGAAATGTTCCATGAATTTTGTGCTGTATACATTTGTTTTCTCATTTCCGTGTTCACATTCCATTTACATCTTTGTGGAGAAAAGTGGATGTATAAGTAGATAGAGAAATGAGTTCACAGAGGGTAGAATTAGGCGTTTCTTTATAGAGAAAGTTGGCCGTCTCATAATAACTCCCTTTATAGAAGGCTTGCAAAGATGTCTTCCTTTCCATGTGGTGTTTAGAGATTAATGGGAAGTGTGTACACATATTTGTGTTACTGCCAGACTCTACCACATATCTGCAGCTAGTGTCAGGCCCTGTGACGATGAATCACCCCGTTGGTCCCTGAAATGAAATCCATATTGTGCACTTCTTCAAGTGAAGCAAGGACTAAAGCTAGTGTGGTTTGGGGCTAGCTCTCATCATTAATTTTCAATTACGACTTAAGATAAATTGCAGTTAAGCCTCACATTGGAGGGCAGAGGGTAAAATAGTCCTCAGGGAGGACGTGTGTGTGTGTGTGTGTGTGTGTGTGTGTGTGTGTGTGTGTGTGTGTATGTGTGTGTGTGTTATTTCAATGGTGAATCTGGAACTTAAGAAAATTTTGTGAGGGAGATTGGACTGAAACTTAATACACATTTTATAAATTTATAAATTTCCTCATGGGGCAGTATAAAATATATCCAAACTGACAGTGGAAAAAGTCACATAATTGACCAAACAAAAGGGAGGTTTTTAAAAAAATCCATAAAAATGACCAAGTGACACCTTTAATGAGAATTACAATTGTGTGAATCCATTTACTCCATTAGCTAAGATCATTGTAGAAACAATGATGGAAGTAATTTGGTTTAATTCTTCCCAGTACTATGGACACTTCTCTCCAGCCAAAGGGAAGATATGCAGAGTCAGGGGAGGCCTGCTCTAGAATGAGTCCGGGTGTAAAATGGGCATGCCCAGAAAACACACATGTAAGCAATCAACAAACGAAATAGGTTTCATGGTTAGACCTGAAGCAATCAAAACAATGCAATTTTTACTTTTATATCTTGCCTTTCTTTTTGTAAAATGATTTTTGTATACAATATTCTCCATTTACATTTTATCCTATCCCTAGTATGTAAATCTCATTTTTCAACTAGTCTAACTTAAGGTCTGAAGGTAAAATCACAAGCTCCATATCATAGGTTGGAGTTGGCAGAGTTAGAGTGGCCTTTCTGGTTCTCCAGATACTTTCCATAGAATTAGGATGTCTCAATCTTTAAGGATAGATTGATTCCAAGTTATTATAATTTTATATAAGCAAAATGATACTATTTCTTACTAACAGCTATCATGTATTCCATATCATATTGGCTATTGTTACTTTTTTAAGGTGTTTTTTTGTTTGTTTTTTTTATTTGTTTGTTTTGTCAGTCATACGGCCTGAACGCTGGGCCTGGGTGCTGTCCCTGAGCATTTTAGCTATCACTAGAGCCACAGTGCCACTTTGGGTTTTTCTGGTGGTTCATTGGTGATAAGAGTCTCATAGACTTTTATGCCTGGGCTGGCTAAGAACCGTGATCTTCAGATCTCAGGCTCCTGAATAGCTCAGATTAGAGGTGTGAGCCACCAACACCAGGCTATTTGTCATTTTTGAGTTATCTTTCTTATTTGGCTTTGTCCTGCTTTAAGAAATCACTTCATGTTGTACATTTTTTGGAAGGGGGAGTTCCTAATATTGCACAACAGTGTTTTTGTAAGTCATTTTTATTGACTCCTACTTTTTCTTACCTAATTACACATTCTAAGTATACTGATTACCAGAGGGGCCAAAGGACACATCTCCCTAAAACACAAACTTGTGTCTTGGACTTTTTGTATTTCATCAAGCTTATTCTTCCATTACTCTTTCTTCTCAATGACTCACTGGCAATTTACCATTTCGTGTGGCTTATCATAAAGAATATATGTGACCTGGGCTTCTTTTTTTAGCCTTTTCACATTCATTGGTTGTGTAGATGCTAGTTTGCTGCTAGTGGCTGGAACTTCTGATGGTAAGAAGTTGATTTCTTTGACAGCTGGAATTGGGTCTTGAGCCAAGATATTGAAGATGAACTAGCTCAACCTCTGAACCATCTCTTAGCAGTGTTATGTGATGTTCACAGGCTACCACTGGAAATGCTAATGGCATGATGACCATTTTATAAGCTATTCTTTCTTTTATATCTCTTAATAAGGGGAAGTCATAGTTCAAATGTGCATAAGGAAGTTTTAATATGCAGTTAAAATTGGCTATGATAAAATTTGGGGATGAAAAGACATTGAATATTTCTGGCACTCAAATTTGAATATCGCAGTGCATAAAGCATGAGATGAAAGATATATCTCTTTCTCAAGTTTCATTCATTGCAGGTATAAGGAATTATCTGCAAATAAGTTTTACTTATATGAGTTTTTCAAATTTCACATTAGGGATAGAAAAAAGTCCTATAGTAAAACCAAAGAGGAGGAGTGTTATCTTGTAAAAAAAAAAAAGTAAGTAACCAAGAGTTGTTAGAAATTTTAGTCTTGAAACAGTTAACTTTATCTGGTTTTCCTATTCTACATTTCAATTTGATATAGATGTCTGATTTTTTTTTTGAGGGAAAAATTCTAGCCTGAGGAGATGAAAAAGGGAAATTCTATGAAAAATGATCCTTTGTTTGTGGAATTTTAGCCATATTTTCAAGCTTCATTATTGCTCTTTTATATTGTTAAGTCTTTGTCATCCAATGTGCTTTTATAGTAGTATAATACCAAAGGGAAACCACTGGAGAAAAGATTTACGTGGTAAGTGTGTTAAAGGAAATCCCTCTATGAGAGGCAAAAGCATGTGTTAAATTTCAAGTTTGATGGGAATGACACTTGTCTTTATTTATAGTGACAGCTGCTTCTAAGCTGTGGAGACAAACTAGATTAAGAATTTCCTGATGCTTATGCTCTGAAGATTATGTGGCAGGAAGGACTTTGGATTCGGATTTTATTGTATAGAATATAAATTCAATTTCTCACTTTCCTCTAGGAGTTTAGTTTGGTTGTTGACCATGATCTTTGATGGAATCAAATAGGCCTGGATAAGAAGCCAGATATTTCTGGAAAAATACCAACAAGAGAATTTTTTGTTTGTTTGTTTGTCCTGGGGCTTGAACTCTGGGCCTGGGTGCTGTCTCTGAGCTCTTCAGCTCAAGATGAGGGCTCTACCACTTGAGCCACAGGCTACTTCTGGTTTTCTGGTGTTTAAATGCCCAGGCTTGGCTTTGAACCATGATCCTCAGATCTCAGCCTCTTTAGTAGTTAGGATTACAGGCATGAATATCCTTGATTTAGTTTGAATTGTTGATGTTGATTTACACCTGCAATAATTACATTCATTAGTGAGAAGTAAACATAGAAGGAACAAGCTGAATATATTTTCTAATTTTTTTGTTCACTGTTTTAAAATTGTACTAAGAGGGAAATAGACAAGAACAAGGGGGGAATGATAAATGATGGAAAAGGAAATGAATAAAATAAAATCCAGAAAGAGAAAGAAAGGAGAGGCATGGATAAAAAGTAAATTGTGCAATGCATAAATATAAAGCAATGTTGTGCAGTGTGATTTATAGCCTACCCATTTCTATCCATGGGTTTCACTACCCTACCAATATGACCACAACAAGCTGCAGGATTGATTGGTGACTCAGTTTAATCATTTGTGATATGACTGTAATGTGGCATCTATTTCATAAGGATTATGCACATCCAGATTAGTAGTATTTGAACCTTGCTTGACACATACTAGTTATTATCGCATATGGTGTTGTTTTTACAACATCGTAGATTACCTAGCTTCTTGCCTTCCACAGGTATTGTAAGCTTTGTCCTCAACCCAGAGTAGTGCTTGGAGATAGTGGAAATTTCAGGTCTTGGGGCCTAGTAGATCTGAAGCTGAGGTCCTTAGTGGCTCGTTAACTCCAGTTTCCCTACAGGCCAATAGAAAACATTCATTCCATAGGTATTAGACACAAATCCCTCACTACTATTTTCTGCCTTCCCACATACAATATACTCCATCACTTCTTTCCCAATGTTCTTCTTTATAAACACTCTGGCTCCCATTGAATTTATCTATTTTATCTTTTGAAACTCCTGCCCCTAATACCTCAGCATGTCACATTATTTAGAAATATGTTTCTCATAGCTGTAACTAATTAAGAAAGAAAATGTCCCTACTAGAGAGGGGAGGGCTCCTTGTCCAATAGGACTGCCACACTTCTGAAAGGAAAAGTGTGTACATAGATGTAAGGGATGAAGACCACCGGAAGATCAGAGACAGGGTACCATAAACAAAGGAACCATGATGAGGTGAGGAAAATCATCAAAAATCAAAAGAATATCATCAAAAATTAAAAGAATATCCTGGAACAGATTCTTTTGTCATAGTCTTCAGAGGGGACTTTTGAGTGAGATTCTATCATTAGTAGTTTTTGCCACTTTATTGCAACCTCACTAGTAAACAAGACCAACCTCATGGAATACAGCTGCTTCCTAGGCAACTTGCTAGGGACATTGGAGTGTCTGAAAGTATCTCCTCTCCAAGATGGCCTTGAGCCTATTAGGAGCCGGGAGGCTGATAGGACACACAGTGTTAGTAATGGCGCGATTTCTCCCTTGTCTGTTTCAGAGTGATTGCCTTGAGCTGTTGTCTAACACAAGTTCCTCTATATTGTTGCATGAAATAAATACCAGAAGATATTGGAACTTACTATTCTGCTATTTGCAAAATTGTGGACTTATTTTTATTATTGGCAGCACTGGTTTTGAAATCAGGGACTCCTGTTTACTAGACAAGTGTGTTACTACTTGTCTATTTCTCCAGTCCCACTTCTATTGGTTATTGCTAAGAGATGTAATGAATAACACTGTCAATAAACCTTTCTCAGCATGTCTGAAGGACATGCTTTATTACAGATCGAAGCTACCTCAGGAATTCTTCCTGTAGTTCATACGGATAATAAACACGTTTCTCCATAAAATAAGGAGGCCCAAGAAAACTAAGAATGGTTGAGTATCAACAATGAGAAACTCACTTTACTGATGGCTTTGTATAATGTAATATCATTAAATATTACAGGAAGTCCATAGTATCTCAATCTGTGACCATGTTGTAAAGATTCTAGATCCATGCCTGGCTAGGTCTGGAAAGTGGCGGCCCCGTTAGCAGGTAGAGCCTAATGGCAGGAAGTTAGATCTTTGCAGATATGCCTTAAAGGGCACATAAAAGCTACAAAATAAACACCAGGAAGCAGGGACTTGAAAAAGATGGGATGGGGTCAAGGGGAACGAGGTAGACACATGAAGAGGGGACAATGGGTAGAATGCACTCAAGAATCCCAGGTATATCCCCCCAAAATTAAGGAGGGTGAAGGAAGTGATGAATAGGGGAATACTGGGTGAGATTATTGAAAGGGTGACACTGATCAAGATACAGTTCATCACTATCTTCCATATGGAACTCTAACCCCTCTGTACATCACCTTAACAACAAAATTAATTTTTTTAAAAAAAGAAATGTTTTATTCTCAATTGCTTAGTTAAATGGCAAGTCCATTGTACAACTACTTAAAGATAATTTTTGAAATCTGCATCAAAACTCATGGGAATGTATGTGTATATATTTACTGATACTACTATTTAAAACAAGATCATTTATCCCTAATATGTCAGTGTTTGAAAATAATTGAAATTTATAGAATTCTATGAATAATTGCTTTTCCTGTTTAAAATGCGAGAAAGAGATAGAAAATAATTAGTACCTTATATTACATTTACTAAATAACTAATTACCATTTATACATTTTATTCTAGTAATACTTTGGGATTAAAAATTGTTTCATAATTTCAATTTTGCAGATAAGAAAGTTGAGTCAGAAAGAGGTTACATAGGGGCTGGGGAGGTGGCTCAGTGGTAGAGAACTTGCCTTGCATACCTGAGGCCCTGGGTTCAATTCTTCAGCACCACATAAGCAAAAAAAGAAAAACAGCTGGAAGTGGCACTGTGGCTCAAGTGGTAGAGCGCTAGCCTTGAGCTGAAGAGCTGAGGGACAGCGCCCAGGCCCAGAGTTCAGGCCCCACGACCGGACCTCCCCCCTCCAAAAAAAAGAGGTTACATGAATTTCCAAAGTACTAGAACATGATAAATCGCAAATAATATTTGTTCTGCTCAAATATGATTAATATTTCCTAAAAATCACAGCAAATAAAATAATTGAAAATGACACATTACTGAATATCTTTAATGAATGACATTTTTCTTAGAGGTAAAGACAGCAGAATAATTGCTTTTCCTTGTAAAAATTACAATTGTGAGGCAGATATTAGATTTTTATGTGTATTTTAAGATGGCAAATGTGAATATGTTCTAGAAACTTACTGATGTGATTAAAGATTGCATTAAACCACATCCCACACTCTATATTCATAACACAAACAGGAATTTGAGTTTCGCAAAGCCAATTTTGATACCCATGATAGTCTTAAAAATGTTATTTGCTGGGCAGAAATGGTTTCAGTCAGTAGTAAGAGTTCAATGGCCAGGCACCAGTGGCTCATGCCTGTAATCCTAGCTACTCAGGAGGCTGAGATGTGAGGATCAGGGTTCAAAGCCAGCCTGGGCGGGAAAGTCTGTGAGACCTTACCTCCAATTAGCCACCAGAAAACCAAAAGTGGCACTGTGGCTCAAGTGGTAGAGCACTGGCCTTGAGCTGAAGATGTGAAAGACAGAGCCCAGACTCATAGTTCAAGCCTTTTGACCAAAAAAAAAAAGTTCAATGAAATATTCAAACTTTGTTAGATTAGAAGGTATTTATAAAGTACAAATATTTTTTGGAACAAATCTTATCCAGTCTTGAGGGAATTGTGGTACAGAATTGGGGTTTGAACTCATGGCTTCATACTTATTAAGAAAACATTCTTCTTACTTGAGCCATATGGCTAGGCCTTATTTTTTATCCTTATTTTTTAATGATATTTTTATTACCTTTAAGTAGTTGTACAAAGAAGTTACCATTCAACAAACCATTTTGTAAAATACAATGTGTCTTGATCAATGTCACCCCTTTCATCATCATTGATTTTTTTTTTGAAGCAGGGTCTCATTTTTTATCCTGCTATGACTGGACTATGTGGATGGCGATCCTCCTATGTATGCTTTTGGGGTAGCTGTGATTATAGACATATGCTGTTCTTTCATTGTTTGAGTTGGCGTCACCTGAACTTGTTTCTTAGGCTATCCTTCATCCATGACCTCTTTATCCCAACCTTCCAGGTAACAAAAATCACAGGAGTGAGTCCTCACACTGAACTTGCATCAAGTTCTTGAACACTAGCAATGAGCTGATCTCATTTCATGTATTCTGTAGTGTAGAGTTCTGCTCTTAACAAACAAAAATTTCATTAATACTATACAAAAAAGTAATATAATATCTTTCATCCCTGGGTCATTTGAATTGATTTCCCTGGGACACAGCCCTAAGCAACAACACTGTCCATTGGCTCTAATAAGGCAGCATCAAAGGCTTTATTAAAATGTATCACTTGAGACTATATTTCCTGAATCTACAAAAGCAAGCTAAATATAAAAAGGCAGAAAATAATTTTGAAATGATAAGGGAATACATAGGAGGTACCATACCTCTGCTTAAGTCTCTCAGTGGGACAGTAGGTAGATAATTATAATGTATTAAATATGTTAGACTTCATTGAATATTTAACAAGCCCTCTGCACTTTTCAAATATGTGTTCCAGGGGGCTGGGAAGGTGACTCAGTGGTAGAGTGCTTGCCTTGTATGCATGTGGCCCTGGGTTCAATTCCCCAGTACCACATACACAGAAAAGGCCAGAAGGGGTACTGTGGCTCAAGTGGTAGAGCGCTAGCCTTGAGCACAAAGAAGCTCAGGGACAGTGCCCAGGCCCTGAGTTCAAGCCCCCAGCACTGGCAACAACCAAAAAAATATTCTCAAATATGTGTTTCAGCCTTGTGAAACCATTTTAACAAAGAACAATTATGTTTTTTGGAGAACTTTTTTATATTGAAATGATTTGGGGCTGACAAAAAATAGCAGCAATAATGTAATTGTGTTACTTCAAAGTAACTGAACTGAGGGAAAGGGTGATATTGTTCAAAAAGAAATGTACTCTTTACTCGACTTATGTCACTGTAACCCCCGCGTATAACCTTTATCATGACAATAAAAAATAAAATAAAATAACAGTTTCTTTAACTCTTTACACAGATAGTTTATATTACCATCATATCTAACATCAGCATAATCTTTACAGCTAAGGCACTAATAATAGAACAATAATTAGGAACTAAACTGAAAGTTGATTCAAATTTCTCCAGATATTTTCCTATTGATTGTCCATGATCCAGGCTTAGATAATATATTTAAAATATTTCCTCCAATCACTTTCAAATTAAAACTATCAGGCCTTTTCCTTATATTTTTGATTCTTACTTTCTTTTCTGTTTTGCATTGTTCTTTTTTTTGGTATTGTCTTTTTTGTTGTTGCTCTCTTTTCTTAACACATACTTTTTATTTTTTTTTTTTTTGGTAAAAATACTGTACAGAGGGGTTACAGTTACATGAGCAAGGAAATGAGTACATTTCCTATCAAGCATTGTAACCTCCTCCTTTGTTTTCCCCTTACCATTATATTGCATTTTGGCAATTCTTATCAGTATTATTTTATTTTTAATATTTAATGGCCCTTACTTTGGATTTGTCTAATGTTTTCACGTGATTGGACAAGGGAATATGTTTTCAAAGATAATCCAAAGGTTAGAAGTAATTGTGATTGGGTATTAACTGGAATATGATAAAAAATTATAATGATTTACTAGTTTTCTTTATCTTGATTATTTGGATAAGATGCCAACTGGTTAAAAAAAGTAGCCACTAGTTCTTCTATACTACAATTCTTAGATTGCAGTCACTAATTATGATTTCTCTACTAGAAAAGAGAGTGGGAAAGTATCTGTATTATGTTAAAAGCAAAACACTGATTAATCAGCATTTGGAGGAAATGCATTGAGTCTAAGCAGACTTCCCATTAAATTTTAGAGTTTCATTTTACTAATTTTTACCTTTCATCAGTTGAGTTTAATAATGATTACTGTTCTATACTAGTAAAGACTTTCTATTTTTCTCTCATCTCCTCTGCATTTATTATTTTGAATTCTTCTGTAAGAATTATCTCTCTGTTCCCCCTCATTTATCCATCTTCTATTTTTTTCAACCTTTCATTTATGTCAGTATGGATATACGCTCCTAGATTCACACATTAATCAATTTCTGTAGTCCATCTTAGCACTTGATAGCTGATAGAGTACTGAATGTCATGTAGTCAATTCTAGTGTTAATCGAGTTGAATTAAACATGAGAAAACAAAAATACAAAAATCAAATCATCCATGGTTATCCACATCACAAGGGAACTGACTAGTGTTTTGCTGCTTATTCTCTATTACATTATGAAGGTAGATGATTTTTTTCCACTGTGTATTAGAAAAAGAAAAATAGAGGTACAAAGGCTTAAACAAAATAAAAAGAGTCAAAACTAATAAGTATGAGAAAGTTCAGAGTCAAAATACAAAAGGAGAGCAATAATTAGGATTAATTACATAATAAAAAGGTTCAACAATGAGAAATTGTTTCCAATAAATTATAATTACTTGTAAGAAAAGATGTGACACAGACATTTAAATAGTGCCAAGAAAGCATGTAGATTGAATGGGAGAACAAAAACTAGGATTTTAAGAGTTTAAAGAAAGAAATTAAATGAAAAGAAAAGAAAAAATTTGTATGCATGTATGTAGAAGTATTAATAAGGACACAGAACATACATGGCATCACAGAGCAGGGAAACCTGCTGGGTATCTACTGAATCAATCACTGGATGTAAAAATATAACAGTGGTTGTGGCGGGTGGTAGGAGAGTTTTCTAGGTTATTTCAGTATTGCTCTTGCTTTCTATTCCAAACAAAGAATATCCTGTGTTTTAATAATAACTCTCGATTTAAACCAAAACAAAATCAGGTAACAGTTAATCTTCACACATTTCTCAAACTTCATGTGTCTTTTACTACCATCCCATCTAGAGATTATTTTCAAGAAGAAATATTATTTAGATTAAAACAGAACTATTTCATCAACCTGAAAACTTGTTTGCCCGATACAAATAGTGTAGGTCATCTGGAAAACAAACAGCATAACTGTAACTGCTTTTTAGGAGTCTTTGAAGTTACAGATTAAGCCAGTGGGAAATTAGCCAGATTGTCATTATAGTTGAAAAGTGCCGGAAGGCCATGGCAGCTCGTGTAATTATGAAAGCTTTGTGAGCCTTGAAAATTGTGTGATTGTAATTTGTGCTCTCAACCTTCATAATATTCTCTACCAACCAGCATCCTTCAAACTGCTGTGTGGCTGGAGGCAGATTGACAAATTAGTAACAAAAAATCCAAGTATGCCATGTAAATATGTCATTGTGTTATATCCCTAGAGAATGCTGAGCTAGATACCAGCTCCACCCACCCACAATCAGCCTGGCTTAGGCAAAATGGAGAAACTGCTATTTCCTTAAGGAACAATCTATTAAAAGGAGGAAGAGGAAGAGGAGGAGGAAGAGGAGGAGGAGAAGGAGGAGGAGAAGGAGGAGGAGGGGGTCGGCGGCTGTTTATGGTCAGGATCATCAACGAGATTAGAGATTCTTCATAGTCTAGTAAATTCAGGACAAGGTTCTGAAGTATTTGATAACACTATACCTCCTAGAATACAGGAGGAGTCTCCTAGACCCTACTGCAATGCTATAATAATTTGCCAATATGATAGTCTTATAATTACCCTATATAGGTATGTTCAGTACCCTCTTAAATATGAATACTGCTCAAATCTTAGCAGCATTTTAGAGGCAGAATGAACTGAGGAACAGACAGATCTGGGGAGCTCTGGATATTGAGCATCAATGAAATAATTAAGAGAAGGGGTGGCAATGGGGATATACAATCCAGATGATTTTATAATTATATAAGAACAGAACCATAAGTGAAAGATAAAAATGATACCCATAGGAAAGTACTTTCCCACTGGAAGGTTTACTGTTGGAATAGGACAGGAATCCAGAGAAGAAACTCTGCTAAGAAGAATATTGTATCAAACTTCAGGAAGAAAATGTGTCTTAAGTGACCGCTGGTTCTTTTGCAAATTCCTTGCCAAAAACAGCATTTCAGACACAGAGCATCTGTTTGAGAATAGCTAACAAAAATATTACATAGGTCAATTGCCTTAAATTTTGAGGAGCATGGGATCCGTTTGAGAATGTAATACAAATTGTTCTTTCATTCTTTCATATATAGTTCCCCAATCAGACTTCATTATTCAGGAGATCCAGACATTGTACTAAGGCACATGAACCCATGAGTCTTGGATTCATAATCTCTGATGTAAAAGTTGCTGACAAGTAATTCCTCATAGTACTTTCTGCTAGAAACTGGAGGGATGATTCTCAGATCTCTCAGCAACCCCATTTTGATACTTTTAACAAAAGATCAACTGTATTTTTTTAACAGATAACAGCACCAAAGCAAAGGGGAGCCTAGTGTTGATGGAGGTTATCTGGCTATGATTCAAGCGTGACAAATGTGGCCATCAATTTCCTGTCCTATTGTTTGCAAGAACATTGTTCATAGCCAATTTACCAGTTGCTTTGTTAAGCTATCAGGGAAGTTTTAGAACTGGGAGAGTGCATCTGTAAAGGAAGAAAATTCAACTCACAAAAGATACCCAGAGACATTTACTCAGCATTTTGACATATCTTTGTATAGTGAGAACACCAAGTTGCACAGTTTTAAGATGTTTTCAGTAATTAAAGTATTTTAAAATAGGCAAAAACTTAGTTTCAAAATTTCAATGAAAGGCTCTTACAATTGTTGATTTATTCACACTTAAATTTAGAATTTTAGGAGGAGACAGTATTGTCAGCTGCTAAAAATCATACAACCAAAACAACAAAAAAATGAATCTAATTTGATAAAGCTTTCAAAACTAATGAGAATCATGATCACAATTTTATATTTGAACATAAATATTTCCATAGCCCCGGGGCACATTTTAATGATTCAATAATATCCTCATTCTCCTAATTAATGGTGTCCCTTTGTAACTAGAGCTCTGCCCCATAAACTACTTCCCCAGAGTTTGTCTAAGCATATTCTCCCTTTCTACATAGGAATAGAAGATTCTGCAGATTGTCTTTCTAATCTTGGAACCTGACTTATTTTATGTTTGTGTATCCTCCTATTTCTGTAGACATTACAATACACTTGTCACCCTAACATTTTTCATTTAATTCTCTGGACATATCATTTGGTTGTGGAGGTCTGTGGGAAATAGAAAATGTTTCTAATGGACATGGTGCAAGCAAGCTTTCTCAATGAGATCCCAGCTGGTCTCTTCAGCCTCTCTCTTCTCCAAACTGATGAGAGAATCAGTGACTGACAGTTTACAGATCAGCCTTCATGTGTCCTTGCCCAAGATACGGCTTCTCCAAAGAACATAAAGGTTTGGAAGAAACTGATTGATATAAATATACTGAAGCTTCAATCCCAGTATTGTTTTTCTTCTATCTTCATTTTGTCATAATGCCATAGGCCCATTTTAAGCTAGAACACCCTGAGATTTAACTGAAGCTTCCATTACAACTGGGGTTTGTTTGCTTCTAATATCCAATCTTACATTCCTCCTTTTCTTGGTGAAGGATTCAACACTGGTAATAGTGCGCATATTTACTGCATACAATCTGATGACTACGGACTTATTCAAACTCTTATCAAGAAGATGTACCTAATATCTCCAAAAGTGTGTGTGTAATGCACGTGCATTACTACAACATGAGATCTGCCCAGTTTTTAAGAGGAAGTATGCACTACATACGCTTCTGCTTCTTGTTCCACAGAGTTCTAAACTTTATTCTACTAACATAACTGAAATTATATTTTTCTCCAACCACTTGAACTGTCTTCTATCTTTATCAGTGAATAGTATTTTTGAAACCGACATAAAGACCTAATTTGAATTTCCCCAGTAGTTTTCATGGTCCTGTTTCTATTCTCAGATGCAATCTATGATGACATTTGGTCATCCTGTCTCCTTAATCTCTCCCATCGAAAACAATTTCTCAGTCTGTCCTTGCTTTTTCATGACCTTAACAAAAGAACATTGAGGTATGTTGTAGAATTTCCCTCAATTTAGGTTTCTCTGATGTTTTGTCACAATCCAGGTCAACACAAGGGGGCAAAATGACCTCAGAGGTGAAGTGCTCTTCTCATTGAATCATATTAGCAATTGATGACATCAGCCTGACGTGATCAGTGATATTAACCTTGGTTATTTGTTTAACAGTAGCACCTGTCATGATTTTCTTTGTTAAATTGTTGCCTCTATCTTTGGCTCTTTCCTGAAAGCTTTCACATGGCCTTGTCCAGTGAAACTTGTGGGAAACTTTGATCTGTTTGCCTAGGAGTCAATTTGGAGAAATGTATATTCCAAGTCTTCTGTTTTGTTTACTCACTTAAAAAAAATGACTGGACAGGTTTAGTCTTAACATTTCACTTGTTCAGTAACTACAGAATAGGGGCAACATTTTTAATTTTTGGTCAGTCATGGGGCTTGAATTCTGGGCCTGGGTGCTATCTCTTAGCTCTTGAGGTCAAAGCTGGTGCTCTACACCTTTGAACCCCAATGCCACTTCTGGCTTTCTGGTGGTTTAGTCCAGATAAGAGTCTTACAGACTTTGCTGCTCAGGCTGGCTTTGAACCATGATCCTCAGAACTCAGCCTCCTGAGTTGCTAGGATTACAGGCATGAGCACCCAGACCCTGGCAGGGCAACATTTTTATAGTTTCTATTAATTTGTTGCCATGATAGTGTTACAAAATTATTATCTATAATTAAAAAATGTATCTACTAATTTATTTATTTTTATTTTTATTATTTTTTATTGTGAAAATACTGTATAGAGGGGTTACAATTACATGGGCAAGATAATGAGTACATTTCTTATCAAGCATTGTAGCCTCCTCCTTTGTTTCCCCTCCCCATCCATTCCCATCATCCCCCCCTGCTCTCCCCCAACCCTTCCTGACTGCCCCCCTCCGCACCAAAGTTGTAAAGTTTGTTTTTGACATAACTACTTGTACATCTCATTGCTTTTTGAAATAAGTATTTCATTTATACACATATCATCTATATACATATCCATACTATGGATACATAGTGTATAGCCATAACATCCATTTACATATATTATCTTTCACTTTTATATCAATTTTAACTATAGTTTAATGTATTGAATGCATGCAATTCCTATGAAGTAAAATGGCAGAACAATTTAGCTATATATTTATGTTCATCAGTTATACAAAGTATTAATTACTCACACCCCAAAATCATAGTTTCTACTTGGAGTCATTAGAACCAGGTCAGTGACATGACAAGATGTGAAAACCATTGGGGCTTATACAATCCATTCCAAAAGTTCCTGGATCCAACATTTTCAACTGTGCTACATTGTAACAGCCATTGGAAAACTATTATTTGATAATCTCATTCAACACCAGAAATATTTTGTTAAATCTATTTCAGTGACTTTCCCTTTATTTTAAAGAAAATAATATTCTAGAAGAAAGTGATTGCCTTCTCTTAACTTGCTAACTTGCTTTTTATCAAAATTTTTATACAAAAAATCCTCATATTCTCTCCAGCTCATTACAATCTCACATTAAGGCATTTGAATGCATCCACCAAACTCTGAGGTATAGGACAAACTGTCTTTTTTTGTTTGTATTAACTACATTACTTATTCTGATTGTAAAGAAAGCAATTGTTCTTTTCTTATAGTGTGGAAAACTAATTGCATCTAAACTAAATAATAACGAGCTAGGACATAATTTAAGGAAAAGAAGAGCACACTTGATACTTTTCCTTTACAAAACAAGTGTGCAGAAGAGGTGAAGATTAAGCCATGACCTCTGACGACACGTACTGCAATCACATTAGAAGAAGCATCCTTCATTTTTGTAGACAATGCCTTTTAGAAAAGTTCAAGTTGGTGCCACATATCACTACAAATCCTGATGCTAGGTTATTCTTCCTTGACAGGGTTACAAATCCAGAATGTTCTCCCTACCCTGCCCCCAACCCACGACACAGCAAGGTCATTCTCACTCGAAATCGAGTCACACATTGAAAGCTTAAAGAAAAAATCTCTTTGGAAGAATACACTGCTTTTCCTTCAGTGAAATGGCTGAGAGACAGGTAGCTATGGATAGTTAGTTCCGTCTTCAGATCTCTACCCAAACGTTGCCCTATCCTTGTGAACAACTCAGAAGTCCCTATGTGAATTAGTCTTGGCTACAGCAATACACTTGCATTCCCCTTCTCTGCATGGAAATTCTCTCTTCTATACTCAGTACACATGGGCTCTTTATTTTACTTTGTTTTGTTTTCAATTTCTCTCATGTACACTCAAATGTCACCTGAATGGGGTCCTATATATGATGAAAAATGTGCTTATTTTGGACAGGGGAAGATGCACAGCAGATGCTCAATAAGTCTTATTTATGTATTTACTTTGTCTGTCTGTCTGTCTCTCTCTCTCTCTCTCTCTGTGGGTGAAACCCAGGGCTCTATACATTATAGGAAATGTTGTACCATTGAGCTTCATCCCCAACTCAATTATGCAGTGAGTATTAAATAACTGCATAGATGAATTTGTGTAAATTATTACAGACAAGATTTTTTTTACCATACTGGTACACACAGCTAGATAATAAAAATTCCATTTCTTCCATATAGTTTTTGATTGACCATCTCTTCTCTACAAAACTGTTAGCTTAAACATCCTTGCATTTTATTAACTATGAATAACAGAGTCATGGTAAAACCATATGAGCCCTCTGGCCACAGATTTGAAAGTATTTAGTTAATTTCTACAATTTATATATTATATTATATTATATATTAAATATTAATTAAATGTTAATGTTAGTACATATTAAATATATTATATTATGTATATAATTTCATTGTGTTGCCTACTACCACAAGATTACTTTTTCTGTCCAGGTTTATATTTAAATAACTTTTCTCATTCATTCTAGATCCATCATGTGTCACCTCCTTAAGGTTGCTTCTATTTAATATTAATTCTTTCCACCTTAAAAATAAACAGCAAATGATTGAAAGTCATAAACATGTTTGAGTAACATTTCCTAAACAGAAATCTTGCATGTATAATATGACATATTCTGCAGAAAGGAAAAACAAAAGTATGCTATCAAGCCTCTAGTAGATTGATGTGAAGTAGCCAGTTCTTCAGATTTATATCCTAGTGACTCCTGGTGAGCTACTTGAAGTTGATGAAAGAAGATGTTATGCTAACGTGAATCATAATGTGTAATATACAGAACAGTCTGAAGGGTGGTATTCATATTGGAAAGGTCAATTTAAGGTTACACCAACAGTGCAACAACCCAGCAATTTTAGAAACTCGTAATTATAATGCTATGTTTAAAAATCATTTGCCAAAACTATCAGCATAAGCCTTTTTATGAGAAAAGCTATGATTTTAGGACTGTCTTCGGAAAATATGAAACTTGTGAATTTGCCTTTGTCTACAAGCTTGTGAGGGCCCCAGAAATGGCTATGTCACAGGTAATAAAACAGAGCAGGTGGTTAAAAGGGTTTGAAGCCACAGACTAATTCATCATTGACCCATTGCAATGGTTACCAGCTACAGCAATCAATTCCATACGCAGTGTTCCCCTTAGCAGTGAGATTATGAAAATAGCCTGTGTCATCTTTGAGGGTAGCCATCATGGAAAATGACAAACAGCAGAGACCTGGCTGGATGCCTTCCTTGGGTTGTTCTGGATTGCTGTGGATTGTTCTGGTTTCCTGTGTGCTACAAAGTACAAAGTCTTCCTCTTCCTTGTCCAGGTCGTATGGCTCAATTATTTCAGATGTTCTTATTACAGGAAACTTTCCATTGATAGAGATTCATTTATGGACTATTTATTTTTCATAAAATCTTCGCCAGTTTTCTTGTCACTTTTCTTCACTGTCAAAAAGTGAAAGGGAGACAAAGCTTTCTTTTCATTTTATTTTTTAACTAGGTCTACTCTCCCCACTCTTTCAATGGAGAGATTCTCCAGGAAAGGAGGAGGGAATGGGCTTCTCCTGTGAAATGATACTTAGCCTTTTCTTTGCCAGTCCAACTCCTCTCTTGCAATGAGTGGACATATTTAGTAAAAATTCTTTCAATAAAACACCCTAAGAGGGAAAGGATGGTAGGGGGAAAACAATGGAGGGGGTAACAATGCTCAATAGGAAGTGTACTCATTACCTTGCTCATGTAACTGTAACCTTCTGTATAGTATCTTTACAATAAAAAATTAAAAAAATAAAAAAATGTTAAAAAATAATAAAACACCCTAAATATGGAATTAGAGCTACCTTTACTTTATCGTCAGTCAGTATTAGAGTATAATATTTTAGAACTTGGAAAAAAACTGACTTTTACTATAGAAACAGTTATTGAACTTTCTGGAACTATAAACTTGGTCTATACTCACTAAATGTTACTAAAGTGTCAGTTAAAAAGTTATTCCAAAAATGACCATGAGGGTCACATAAACTTCAGCTCATTCATTCAGGGCAATATTTATCCCAAAAAGATTGTTTTTAGACATGTTGAAATTAAACTTTGAGACATGATTTTGACAGAATTGTTTCAGCTGTAGGGAGCTTGAAGAAATTGAAATATTTCTCAAAGGGGGTCTCTTACCTTATTTTGTCAGTATCAAGCAAAATATTCTCAAAATTAGTTCCTTTAGGTACAGTTATTCTTTTTCTTGAGTTCTTTCAGTCTAGCATTATTCCAATGTCTCCTATGCATATTAATCAATAAATACAGATTTACCTGGAGGTATGAATGGCCAATTGTTTAATGGGCTTTTATCCAGAGGTTTGTGTCTCTCTTGTTCTATTATTTAGTATGCCAATATTTATTGAGTGCTTACTAGTTTCCAGTACCTTAAGAGTTAATATGGATCAGTAAATAGGGAAGTAAATAGTATAAAAATTATTTGAAACATTCTAAGGAGTTAACCTTGATGATACAAATTCAGTAATCTAGTCAATAAGAAGGTTGACTTTCATGTATTACTATTCTCTGAAGAAAGGAGAAAGTAAGATGTAGAGGATAAGGTTAAGCAGTATATAAAGGTACACATGCATTTTATTTGGTGAAATACTGTATATTATATCAGGAATTATACCATAAGGAATATATTTTTTTGTTTCATCTGCTCAGCCATGGATTACAATGTATGTTTAGATATGCCTGTAAAAAAACTACACAGAAGTCAGAGATGTGAGAATTGTGGTCCATGACCATCCTGAACAATGATTCTAAGAGACTCTATCTCGGAAAGTTAAAACAGATAGTGGAAAAGTTCAAGTTTAGCAAGTGTGAGGTCCTGAGCAAAACATAGGGGGAATATATATATATATATATATATATATATATATATATATATATATATATGTATATATATATACATACATATATACATATATATGCATATATATACTTGGAAATTGTATATGTATGTAATATATATCAATCATTAGCTAGAGTTTCTTTGAAATATTTATAGAACAATTGGCATTCTTTAATTCTATCCAAAATTTGGTTGGCCTACAGGGTCCCTTTCCCCCCTTTTCTTTCTTTTGTATATATATATATATATATATATATATATATATATATGCATGTATATAAATATATATACTTACTTCAATTGGATGATACTGTCTGGTGAACCATTTTTAATAACTGAAAAGTATTCATGAGACTCTCAAGGTCCTATCTTCACCAGTGAATTTCCCTATAATAAGTTCAGATGGATAAATTTTAAATAAACTGATTTCCTTCTGTTAGTGTGTGTGTGTGTGTGTGTGTGTGTGTGTGTGTGTGTGTGTGTGTGTGTTGGGGTGGAGGGAGAATAGGTATGTGTGTACATGGTTTGAACTCAGGGCTTGAGCACTGTTTTTAAGCTTTTTTTTTTTTTATTCAACTGCTAGCATCTTGAGCCACACACACTTTAGCCACAGCTCCACTTCTGACTTTTTAGTCATTAAGAGTCACACTGACTTTTCTGCCTAGGCTGGTTTTGAACTTGGATACTCATACTTCTGCCTCTATAGTAGATAAGCATGATTCACTGACACCCAGGTCTTACTGCTAAAATTTAGTTCCAGAAATCACTAGGAAAGTACTTGATGTGGGATCATACATTCTTGTCCTTTGAAGATAATATCTGACAACGGCTTATTATCCATTATATACTCAGGAAACTAATCCCTCCCAAATCTAACAAACCAATCATTAAATGGGCAAGGGAACTAAATGGCAAAGAAATATTTTCTGTTATAAAAGTGTAGTAATGAGGAAATGTTCATCATCTCTGGTCGTAAAGTAAATGCAAATAAAAACAACCCTGAGATACCACCTTACCTCGGTTTGAAGAGTCTAATCCTGAACTCAGACAATGGCAAATGCTGGTGGGGCTGGGGAGAAAGAGGAGCCCGACTGCACTGCTGGTGGGAATGTACACTGATATGACTACTCTGGAAAGCAGTCTTGAGTTTCTTCAGTAAACTGAATATAGACCAACCCTACGACCCAGTCATGCTACTCGTAGGCATATACCCTGAGCAACAGAAACAAGGATACAAGGCCACATGAAAACTCCGTGTTCATTTCTGCACTGTTTACAATAGTCAAGGTATGGAAACAACACAAATGCCCCACTACAGATAAATGGATTAAAAAATGCGGTACCTGTATACAATGGAATATCACACAGCCATTAGAAAGGACAAAATAATGACATTTGCAGGGAAATGCGTGGAACTAGAACAGATGATGTTGAGTGAAATAAGCCAAGATCAGAAGGACAAATGGCACACCGTCTCCCTGATATGTGGATGTTAAATTTTAAATGCAAGGAGATATGACAAAGTCAACAGGACTCAAGAAGCAGAGGTCAGAAGTGGCACTGTGGCTCAAGTGGTAGAGCACTAGCCTTGAGCTGAAGAGCACAGGGACAGCACCCAAGACCAGAATTCAAACCCACAACTGACAAAAAAAATAAACAAAGGACCTCTACTTAATTTGTTGTCATTTTTTAGATGACTCCACATTCTCGATCTCTCATATGGTATATACATGTGCACCTCTGAGGGAAGCTAGGGGGAGGGTAGAGAATCAGAGGGAAACAGGAGAAAAAATACAGCAGAGGGCCCATCAGCTGAACTGGACATTGATGAAAGTGAACTAAGCAACTCAACGGCAGTGATGGGAGGGAGGGAATGAGAGGGAAAGAGGGAACAGCTGATACTAAGCAAAAGGAAAGAAATGTATATTTCACCCTATTTGGAAAAAAATAGTTGTAGTGTCAAAGTTTGTAGTGTTCATAAGCTTTATAGACCATGATAATGACAGTTTGCCTCATGAAGGTTAAAATGTGTTTGTGACTTTAGCTAAGTATCAGTATGCCACAATACTGTAAAATTTATGTAATCGCTTAATCTCAATAAAGAAAATGATAATATCTGAGACTTCAATATTCTACTGTATATTTTGTTTTCCTAATGAGTACATTATCTTTATCTTAAATTATTCTGATGATTAATTCAGATAATCTGTGTCAAGTGTCAAAGACAAGTAAACTTTTATTAAAATAAATGAAACATATTAGTGTTATCTTACAATATCAATTTTGAACAGGAAGATAAAGAAGACATACTTAATTTTCAACTGATGAGAATAATGATAAGCCACTGATTGGGGTGAAAAAATATGTGTAAGTATAAATATTAAAAGGAAATTGTTTTGAATTTTTAGCCATTCATACTTGACTTTCTGCCTGTTTTTAAATTTTCTAAACAGTTTTCTGTTATAAAAGTGTAGTAATAGATATCATAGCAACTTAATTTTCACCTTTGCCTGTGACAATATCCATGCGGTGAATTCTTAGATGTACAATTGATTCTTTAAGAATCATTAAGAGTCAATATTTTGAATAATTGTTTGCATATGGTTTTGTGAGAACATTTTACCAATTTTATTATTTTAGTTTATTTATTGATTGATTGTAAGATCAGACATATTTTAAGATAAATTTTCACAATTGTATCATTACTTTTTAAACCCTTTGAAATCAAAATTTTTAATCCCTGCCATTTTGTAAATTTCATTAGAGTCTATGAGTACATGTGTTCTTCTCCCTGACTGCTTTTTACAATGAAAGGAGGTTTAAATAAAATATTATCACCTGGCTTCAGTGGCTCACACCTATAATCCTAACTACTCGGGAGGCTAGGATATGAGATTAGGTGTTTGAAGCCAGCCAAGCAAAAAGTCATCTCCAATTAACCAAGAGAAAACCAGAAGTGATGCTGTGGCTCAAAGTGGTAGAGTGCTTGCCTATAGTGAAAAAGCTCAGGACAGTGCCAAGTCCTGAGTCCAAGCACCATGACTGACAAAAAAGAAATACTATCCACCTATTAAATTTTCAAAATTTGTGAACTGTATTGTATTGCCTTTCCTACTTTAGAAGCTAGATCTGGTTTTGTACTTAAGTTCAATAACAATTCTACATGATTTTCATATGTATATATAGATATATATTTGCTTATCATAATTAAATACTAAATGTAAATGTTTCTCATTCTTCTTATTTCATAGTATTAAATTTTATTCTAATTATTAAAATATTTTTACTTTATGTCTTCCCTTTCAGTACCATAAATGAGCTTTATAATTAGATAATTAGCAGTAGTGTATTATATAGACAAGCTGAATATTGAATCACAGGTTTGAATTTTCATCTGATGTGCTCGTACTAGCCTTTTTTATTTCTTTCAAGTTTGTGATGACTTAATAAGCAATACATAGACAGGGTGTGCAAACAGGGCCTTCTTGCTCAGCTAGTACTTTCCTCCTTTTTAGACTCTCCTCTCACCCTGCTTTCTGCTGATTATTTTGGATATGGAATCTAGCAATTTCTTCTACCTTGACTGGCTTCAAGCTCCAATCCTTCTGAGTAGCTCGGATTATAGGCATGAGTCGGTAGTGCCTAGCTGCCAATAAAAAACCAAAATAACACAAAAACCTTGTATGATCAGAGGATGGTCGCCAGCTCATAAGAACATTGAAAGAGATGACTGGCCAAGATGCATTGCTTTCATAAAATGCCTCACTAAATGGTAACTCCTTTGTGTAAGTACTTCAAGATTATAAAAAATGCATGAGAAAGAAACCTTTAGTTATATTGATAAATGATTTCATCCATCTTTCATAACACAGCAAATATACAGTTAAGATTTTAAAGTGTATGAGGAAAAGAAAATTGAACGTTGGGCATCATGCTCCATAAAAGGATAGAATTATCTCATTATGCCACACTTATAAGAGTAAAAAACATCACGTTGCAAATTACAGAAACATATTCATAAAGACCATGTACTTTGGATTTTCCCAGAAGCAAATCCTGTAGGAAGGACCAGGTTCCTTTATGACCTTTGCATGCAGGTGGTCTTAAGAAATAGTTGTACAGGGGTGAGCTAACAAGACCAGAATAGGAAGTCACCAATAAAGCTTTTATCAAGAAATAATACCATTGTCCTGTCTGGAACTAAGCACAGGGTAATGCTTATTTGACAATAAGCCCACTGGAGAGATGGGAAGGGAAATATTTAAAAGCCAGATGTCTCTCTCATTGCTGGAGCTTGTGCTAGGAGAAGAGAATGTAAAATTCCCTGGGCACACTTTTGCTAATGAAGTGGGAAATGAGATGCTTGGTGGACAGGGAAAAAGTGCCCAGGAAAAGAAATACAGATATTACGGTAACAATACAGGTCCTATTTTTGCTAAAATGTCCTTGATGCATGAGCAGATCACCATACGCCTCTGCTGCAGCGATATTGTAAACAGCTGGATTTCTCTGAAAAACATCAGAGAATCCACGATTCGCCATTGGCCTTATCATTTCCAAATGCACACGGGATTGACCGCGAAGGCGGAAGCTCTGGCTGGAATTGCTGGCATCCTGGTCATCGTATAATGGATACTTGTTGTCTGTAGATCTTTTCACCCAGTGGAGGAAGGAAGAAAAGGACTGGCGCTCACTCAGCAGAAGTTTGCTGACATGACAAATTTCTCCAAAGAATTTCTCAAAACCCTCCAGCTGAATTCTTATGACCTCCTTGACCTTGAGAGGAAAAGCCCTCAGCCTGCCCATCATCTCAATAACATCTGAACAAAACTGAAATTTATTAACATGGACGATATGGGGGAGGAAGGGTTTGGGGAAAACAACAGCAAGTCTCCTCTGAAAAGGGAAAAAGAAGAAATGTACTTAAAGATGGTCTAGGTGTCTTCAGCTGCATTCCTTTAATGGTATTAAAGTAATATGCATAATAATTGTATTTGTGTATGCATATATATTTATATATGAGTGTATCTATCTACCAATTTATCTGTGTGTACACATCTCAGACTGAATTTTAGTATGATATAATGTAATTATTCACAGTGTCATTTTCCTCACTATCCCTTCATTCTCTGGAAGCATGTTTCCCATGAAATCTCAATTCATCATTGTTTTTCCCACTGAAATGTTTGACCCTCTCAACATACAATGAAAAAAATATATAAACAGTTTAAAAGCACATGATACTTGGAAGATATGAGAAGGATGATGAGTATCTCACTTCAGTATTATTAATCTCAGCTGAGAGACAGAGGCATATATATATATATATATATATATACATATTATATATTCCTAATAACATGTATGCTACAGTCAAACACAGAGGCTGTATTTTTCCATTTCTCTTCATTCCAGCCAATAACTTTTCAAATCTTTACAGTAGTGTTTACACAAAAATGAAACTTTGAATTAGACTGAGGAAAACCAAATACCTGAAGTATTATCCTAGATTTTTGCTAATTTACTTTTAGATCTAAAAAAACTACAATTAAAAAGTAAGCTCACATTATTTGATTAGGGGATTGCTCACGATTCCAGCAGATAAACCTCTAATGCTCACAGACTTAAAAATATATTTATTTCTCATCTCAACCAATAAATCTCAATGTTGTGCTCTGAGTACACAGATGTCACCCATAGATGTGATTTCAAGACCAGATCTCACTTTTGGTTTTGTTTCCTTCCACACAGAACTAACTGCTAAACACAGAATGGACATGCAGGAAGGCTTATGGGACATGTTGATGGGTAGTTTACAATGAACTAGCTGCTAACATATCTTTGGGCAGCCTCAGTTATAGGGCCACAAAGTCTAGAAAATATAGTCTAACTCTTGACCCCGTAAGAAAAGTGTTCATGACTCATACCTGTACTCCTAGCTACTCAGAAGGCAGATATCTGAGGTTATCTCTTCAAAGCCAGCCTGGGAAAGGAAGATTGTGATTTTTTTCTCCAATTAATAACCAAAAAGCAAGAAATGGATCTGGGGCTCAAGTGGCAGAACAACAACTTTGAGTGAAAAAGACAAATGAGAGGATACTGACCTGAGCTCAAGCCCCAGTCCTGTCTGTCTGTCTGTCTGTCTGTCTCTCTCTCTCTCTCTCTCTCTCTCTCTCTCTCTCTCTCTCTCTCTCTCTCTCTCTCTCTCTCTCTCTCTCTCTCTCTCTCTCTGTCTGTCTCTGTCTCTGTCTCTGTCTCTGTCTCTGTCTCTATCTCTCTCTCTCTCTCTCTCTCTCTCACACACACACACACACACACTGTTGGATGGTCAGCTAGTACTCAACTAGTATCAGTTATTCTTATAACTTCTCCTTTTTATCAACAAATAACTATCTAAGATGTTTCTAACTCTTAATTAACTAAATACATTCTATTTTAATGAGAGTACTGACCTAATTAAACAGTGAATTTGTAAATAATTTTATTGTTTCCAAAAATTTTCAAAGTATGAATATTTTACCAAGTGACTTCAAAATAGATACATCATTTATTTTCACAAATATTTATTGGCTATTATGCAGCAAGATTTTGTTTGCACTTGAGTTTAACAATACAGATTACAATTTTAAAACTGTTTGACTTTGCTATATGTTGGTAGAACCCTAGGAGGCAATAGTAAGCTTTGTTTTTTGTCTTTTTTATATCTGGGAGAAGAAATGTGACATCCTATTTCATCAGAAAACAGATAAGTTCATGGAGTTAATTTTGTTTTCTTTCACGAAGGTGACTTCTATTTTGCTATTTAAAAGAGTGACAATCGGTCTCATTTAATTATGGATTCAAAAGATGTAAAGTAGCTTCTGTGGAAAAACATCATTTATATTTTTAACAAATTGAGTTCCAAGAAGTTCACTGTTCACTGCAATTCAATGTTACTTACTTTTAGAATTAAATGCTGATCCCTACACAGCTTAGTCTTGATTTTTGATAAATTTTTATAACTCCCCAGGCAATTTGCCAATGCAATTTAAAGCAAAGTTACCTGCAGTACTACTTTTACTTATAGAATTGCTTATTTCTTTAAATAAAAACAAAAAAACCCACCATGAATTGGGGTAATACTTATCAATAGCCCCAAATATTTCTATAGACATTTAGTGATAGTACAGATATTTTTTTCATTAGTTTCATTTACATAATAAAAGGTAACTCTAGCTCAGAATTGGAAGTATCATTTTTATCTCATCATTTTGTTGTTGGAATTAAGAAGCACAGATGCCTTAAACTTCAGAGCGGGGCCGTAGCTTACCCCACAGAGCTTCAGAGTCATCATGAAGTGCTCAGAATTGCTGACCCAAACAGATGATAATTCCTCAGGACTAGAAAGATAAAGACTTCACAATTACACACATATATATTCAAAATGTGCTTATAACTTATGACCAGGGAGAGCAGGCACAGACATGTCTCTTGGTTCTCCAGCCAATTGTACTTATCAGGAACTCATTTCTTGCTACAAATAACTATCTATTTTATTTTTCTGTTAAATATAAATCTGACAATATTACCTACCTTTTTTTTATTCCCAGTATTGCAGCCACTAATTGTGATAATAGTGTGATTGATGAACTACAAAGTAGGGTAATTTTTATTTTGTAGCACTATGGTACACACATACATATAAACACAAGCATAAATAGATAGCAGCCAAGTGTGTACAATGTCAAACCAACAAAAATAAATAACCTACTGAAAAAATATTTAGTCTTAATGTAAGACTCCATTTGTTCAATTTTGAACATTATACTTTTTATTATTATTATATATTTCTATACTTACTATATTATTATATATTTATTGTTTATTATATTCCATTTCTTAATGTAAGACTCCATTTGTTCAATTTTGAACATTATACTTTTTATTATTATTATATATTTCTATACTTACTATATTATTATATATTTATTGTTTATTATATTCCATTTCCATTTTGAAAATTATATTGTTATAATCTAATAATTAGGTAGTAAATTCTATGTAACTAAAATAAGTATGAATGGGATAGGGGTGCTTAATTTTTACATATTTCATTTCCACATATCCACTTACCACATTAACTCAGTCTGTAAAGCCATTGTAAATCAAGATGGCCCATAGGATTTCTGAACACATATTCTTACTTTGATAAAGTCCTGCTCATAGTGAATATGATTCGCTTATATATCTCATAAAACCCCATAAAATATTTCAGAAATTATAGCATCCAACAACTGTTAGTTGAATTTCCTAACATTGATTTGTGTTAGGTTGGACCACAAACTCGTGGATTATGTCTAAATTAAGATCCTGTATTTGTTCTTTTTTTGTGTATTAGTTTGTGAGTTTCCTACTCTATGCTTAGCTATAATAAAGTTGGTCTAGTAAAAAGAAGTAAACAGTGAGGAGACATAATCTAGGCAATGATAATTGAGTTTCAAAATCTAGAAAGAAGTATGAACCTGGCTCATACCTAAAATACAATTTAATGGGGAAACTGAGATCTGGAATATCATAGCTCCAAGCTAACCCAAGTGAAAAAGTCCAGAAACCTTATCTTAATAAGAAAAAAAAAAAAACACCTGGGACAGTGTTATATGTCTATTATCCCAGATACAAAATAACAATACATACAAGCTGGTCAGGGCACAAAACAAGACCCTATTTGAACTGTCAGGAGATACAGACAAGTAGGCAACTTCCTAGCAAGCATTAGGTTCTGAGTTCAAACCCTAGTAACACCAATGGGTGGGGGAAGGATTAACAAGAGATAAAGAGAACATTTCCAGAGTTAGAAGCTGTTTGTGTTGAATATAGATTTTGCTGTGGGGCTTAGGTTAGGAACTCCTGGAATGATGAAAATTTTCTTATCAATATTGGATGAGAAGGGATTCTTGTATTCCGTCCACATTTTCCAAATTTTCTATATAAAGACAACAAAGATCTCCATATTTTCATTGTCTTTGCACCTGCTTTCATTCTTATCCCCTTGTTTAGCTCTTATCCAAGATACACTATGTTTTTGAACGGGATGGAGTGGGAGATGTGTTACTTTAACATTCACTTTAAAACAGGGATGATAATTTGGGCTTTCTCATGAACTTCTGTCCATACATTCCCTGAAAGTCTGGTTTCCCTTTAAAGATCTTTTCCAGTTGAATGTCCTTTTTCTTAATGTTACAAATACTGTTTTGGTAAGTGTGAGAAATCAGGTTTCTGTACATGACTCCTTTCATATAGCCCAATGTAAGAAAGTTCAAAACGGGGGCTGGGAAGGTGGCTCGGTGGTAGAGCGCTTGCCTAGCATGCATGAGGCCCTGGGTTCGATTCCTCAGCACCACATAAACAGAAAAAGCCGGAAGTGGCGCTGTGGCTCAAGTGGTAGAGCGTTAGCCTTGAGCTGAAGAGCTGAGGGACAGCGCCCAGGCCCAGAGTTCAGGCCCCATGACCGGACCCCAAAAAAAAAAAAAGAAAAAGAAAAAGAAAGTTCTAAACGGTTGAAGCAGAATTAGGAGCTTATTTTCACACCTGTGTAACTATTGCTGAGAGCACTGGAAATCCCTGCATAAACCTGCTTCCTGAAATCATAGCCTGGGGAGTTGAATAGTTAACAAAGTATTGTAAGCTCAATAATTACTCATAAAATAGTATTGTAAATGTAAATGCTAAATTTTGAGATGCTGAGGACATTACTTTTTAATATGTGTTCATATGGCAATGAATCCTCAGAGTTTTAGAAAAGACATCTGCAAAGTGGTGGAGAGGCTGAATCTATATCACTAATATCTAACATTGATGCTTTTTTACTGCATAACCTGGATGATTCTAGAAGTAATATTCAAATAATTATTGTTCAAAATGCTATTTTATGTTAATTTTTTCTATGTATCTTAGTCCTCTATTTGAATGTAGTCTCTGCGAAACATTAAACTAGAGTAAAGATGCAAGCATTCCTTCCATGAATTTCTCAACGTGAAGATATGGTCTGTTAAAAAGAACTAATTCAGGGGCTGGGAAGGTGGCTCAGTGGTAGAGCGCTTGCCTTGCATGCATGAGGCCCTGGGTTTGATTCCCCAGCACCACATAAGCAAAAAAAAAAAAAACTAATTCATATATGTTATGATACATTTTTTATTAATAATATCAGAGGAGTGTTCAGAAACACAGTAGCCAACAATCTGTTCAAGGTAGAATATTAATACATAAAATACAAATATATAAATACTAACATAAAATATCAATACATAGGAATTATTTAGATATCAATAAAATACATCAATCTGTTAATCTCCTATATATATGTTTCACATTGTAAAAATATTGTACAGAGGGGTTACAGTTACATGAGTAAGGTAATGAGTACATTTCCTATGGAGCCTTGTTACCTCCTCCTTTGCTTTTTCCCTACCATCCCTTTCCTCCCACCTCCATAACTACACTCCCCCCTCAACCCCCCTCAAAGTTGTAATCATTCCAGACTTTGAAACTCCATTCCCTAATGATAAAATCTAGAGTTATTGAGTGTATTAATCACACTTAAGCTAAAAAAATTCTTAAGAAAGGTCGCTCATGGCCGGGCACTGGTGACTCATGCCTGTAATCCTAGCTGCTCAGAAAGCTGAGGTCTGCGGGTAGCGGGTAGCTCTTCAAAGCAGACCAGGCAGGAAAGTCCATAAGACTCTTATCTCCAACAAACCACCAGTAAACCAGAAGTGGCACTGTGGCTCAAGTGGTAGAGCTCTTACCTTGAAGTGATGAGCTCAGGGACAGCACCCAGGCCCAGAAGACAAGCACTAGCACCCACAAAAAAGTGGAGGTACTCATGACAAATTAATGATGGTATATACATATTTCTACAGTATGACCTAATCAAAAGACAAGAATTCTCTTAAAGCAATTTTAGTAACTTGGTCTAAATGTGAACCAATGGTTTGAGGAATACAACTATTTATACGTCAAGTTTAGAGTATGAAAGGAGTCTGATTTTCCCCCCAAAGCATATTAATATCTGAAGGACTGAAGAATGATTCATAAGCTGGGAGTAACTTCTCTAACATAGAGCTGGAACATTTATTCAGACCTGGCTTATAGCAACATTGTGCTGCCCGCCCCCCATTTTAAGACTAATATAAAGCACATATTCACAAAAAAATAAAACAGGGAGTCACTACTCTAGTTTTTCTCAGCCCTTGCTCAACTTTGCTTGTGGTCACACTCAGAGCTAACTACTCTTACCTGTTTCCATTGCCTCACAAAACTCCAGGATCACAGGTCCATAATCTATTGCAGCAATTTGTGAGTATGCAGAGACCAAGGAATTTGGGACACAAACTGCAAACACCTTGTAGAAGAATGTCAAATACTCTTCCTCTTAGAAAACCATGATCCATTTCTGCATGCAGAGTACATCTCAGTGGCACTGTCTTCCCTGTTCCTGGTTCACACGAGAGCATTCGAGCCTCATTGAATTGCAGGATCTTTTTTTTTTTTTTTTTTTTAATGATTTTCTGTTTCAGGTTCCTAATCTCCTTCCTGGGAATGGAGGAAGACCAAATTCCTATGACAGTCATACCCAGGAAACAGAACAAACAGAAGCAAAATAGCTTTTTCCATCAAGTTTATGACCAAGGATATTTTCTTATAGAGCAATCAGCTCTACTATTAAATGTACATAGAAAAAAAGATGGATTCTCTTTGTAACATGATTTCATTGTATTTTTATAGTATTCCTAGCCAACACTGCTCAAATTTCATCTCTGTGTTAATATAACTATGCACCCCTAACCCTTACGAGGAGAGTAAAGGTACTGAAGTTATATGCAGCATGGGTATTGTTGCTTCACTATTCCCAGGTGACCAAAATGAAAACCAGAGACTGAGGAGAACACTAGGAAATCCATTCTAGTCTCTATGAGAAAGAATGAATAATGTATGTTTGCCTTATAAAAAACAAAAAAACTATCTGTCATTACAAGGGGCATGACCACCACCCAGGGTGTTAAGTATCACCTTTGTTGAAAAGAAAAACTTCTATTTTAATTGTTTTCTCCCATGTATTGAAAGTAGCTGAGACGTTAACGTAACACGAATTTAAAATGATCCTTCTATCTAGTCTATGCTTTTAATTTTGAATGTTTGATGACTGTTTTCAGTTGTCCTTGATAGGATCATTCAAATGGGATTTAAAAGAATGCCAATTTTCTAAGAATATGAAATAAAATCTTGATCAGTTTTCTTTGGTTAAAAATACTTCATGGTATAAAATAGTATAAATGGAATTAGATATTAGTACTACTGACTTTAAAAAAATTGCTCATAAACACAAGTAGAAAATTATCTGCAGACTTAACTCGAGGAAACAATTTCATCCTCAGGGCATTTTGTCATTTTGGCAAGGAGCTTGAGTTGCTTTTTCCTCTTGTTTTCTGGCTGCTCTCCCTGGAGCTTAGACCCAGAACTATGCATTAAGATCAGATGCATACAATCATGATCAATTTCCTGCGAGTGTACAAGGACTGGGCACTTGAGATGCATGGCCTTATATTTTTACTCTGTTTCCATGGCGGTGTTTTTCTATCTGTAATAGCAGCTGGAATCCAACTGTGTGGTGGAGAAGGGAGGAGAGAAAATGAAACTCCTCTTAGGTGGAGGAACGGTCCCTGTGTGCCCGGTTGCTTTTTCTTGAAGTGAATGTTACAGTTTTTCTACTACAGGCCTGCGATGAAAGCTATGGGAATGCAGACTCAACACAAAGCACACTTATCTGGTGCCACACACCTGGAGAAATGTCACTTTATTTCAAATCTTTGATTCTGAGTGTGTCGCCCCTAAAGTACTGGCTCTGGCTTGCTTACAGTCTCAGCTTGGAACAGGCATTTTCATTTTGGTGGTATTCAGTATATTGGGGGCCAACAGGATGCTTGGTACACTGGTAAGGTGGGACCTCCTAGCAAAGATGGCCAGGATGTTCCTCCCTTTTCTACCTTTTCCATTCGCTCTCTGTCTAATTATGTATAGCTATACATATATATAGATTCCTTCATAGAAGTTCATTATATATACAAATACGTTTTTACGGAATATGTGGACATATTTCAACAGAATGTATGTGCTTACATTGTCATACATATGTCATTCATACATATGACATGTAGGATATATGACACATGTGATATATCCTATCATATATCATGTATGTGTGACATAAAGAAAATGAACACCTTATCTTTAAACCCCTTACTCTTAAAATGCAGATATTTCGTTCCCTCAATGTGATTTTTAATTTTCTAGATCTACACTTTTCTTTTCTTTCTTTTTTTTTTTTTGCTATTGGCTAATACCTTTTATTATTATTATTGGGAAATACTGTACAGAGGCGTTACAATTACATGAGCAAGGTAATGAGTACATTTGGTATCAAGCATTGTTACCTCCTCCTTTGTTTCCCCTACCATCCCTTCCCATCTATCCCCTTACCCACCCCCCCATGCCAAAGTTGTAAAGTTCGTTTTTTGACATAATGTCTTGTACATCTCATTGTTGCAATGGGTCCATCTGTATCACTGTTTAAACAATTTGTTTTTCCCTTCCCCTCCACCAATTATACCAACATCAAATACAGTGAAAACAGGGATTATACCGTGGGGGAGGGACATACAAAGCAACAAAGAAATCATCTTATAAATATGCTAGAAACAATCTCATGAAAGAA